>NC_137139.1:29449633-29682133 GCF_949319135.1 Squalius cephalus
TCTATCTATCCGTGTTCAGTCGTTTTTCAAAAAAATGAAAAAACGAGAATTCGGCTTGATTTTATATTTTTAGATTCAGGGGTAGAAAATGGATAAACGGTAAAGGCCCTGTCCCAAATGGCACCCTGAGTGCCTCTCATGGTCTTCCTCTAGTCCGCACTTTCGTGACGTAACGCCACTTTGACTGTCGGGTAACTGTAAAAAGTGAACAGTTGGATCAACTTAAAAAAATTACTTCAATTGGTAACACCTAAAGAAATTAAGTTTTCTCAACTTAAATTATAATGTTTTATCATGAAAAACGTGATAATTTAAGTTGAGAAAACTTAATTTCTTTAGGTGTTACCAATTGAAGTAATTTTTTTAAGTTGATCCAACTGTTCACTTATTACAGTGAAGTCTGCTGCGGAGCTCGCATCAGTGCAAAAGTGCGCATCGAGGGTGCAAATCGACCTCATAGGGACCTGTAAGAAGCACCCTTCTGAGACCTAAAATGACAACTGGGACACCCTACGGTCTCACGGACTTAACCGATACGTGGAAGACATTGTAAGTCCACAAGACCGAAAGTGCATTTGAAGTGTGCCATTTGGGACAGGGCCAAAGAGGGCATGGGTTGATCTTTGATCGACCAATCAGCGGAAAGGGGCGTTTCATGCCCAGCCCACGTGGAAATCAAATATTCAAGCCGTTTATCCATTTTCTACCCCTGAATCTACAAATAGAAAATCAAGCCGAATCTTCGTTTTTTCATTTTTTTGAAAACACGAAAACTAATAAATGAGACGTTTTCTCATTTTTCTACTTCACAAGGATCATGTGACACTGAAGACTGGAGTAATGATGCTGAAAATTCAGCTTTGATCACATGAATAAATTACACTTTACTATATATTAAAATAGAAAACAGTTAATTGTAATAATATTTCACATATTACAGTTTGTACTGTATTTTTGATCAAATAAATGCAGCCTTTTTGAGCATAAAATATGTCTTTCAAAAACATTCAATAAATCTAACCAATCCCAAACTTTTGAACGGTACTGTAAATCAGATTTGTACGATTTTTTTTAACACTAGGGTAACAACAATATTATAAATTTGGCTAATACACCTAAACTATCTAAATAAAAATAAATAAATAAATAAATAAAACACTAAAAACTAAACTTATTCATTATTAATATTACATGTGAATTTCTGCTTTAAAACATGTGATTACATGTATGAACATTTTTGAGATTTGCTAAAGATTACATTTAATGATGTAATTAAATTATTCATTTTTAAAGATTAACTTTAAGTTACCATTATCTGATGTCTAATATAAATGTAAAAATAAGGGACATTAGCATGCATGAACAATTGCTCAGTTAAACATCCAATAACAAATCATTAAATAAAACCTCTAGTATTGGCCAGTAACTGATATGGTCCTGATATTATAGTGCATCCCCAAAAAAAATACTTTTAGTTTAAAAATACTTCCCTGCAGACGATCTGGCTTCCTGTAGTTGGATCTCAAACACACACCAGCTAATCAAGGTCTTTACGTTCACTTGAACATTACAGCCAGGCGTATCAAAACTCATCTCTGTAGGAAGGAAGATCTCAAGAATCAAGCACACTTACTTAAATTCATCAATCTCCAAGACCCCTGTTCAGAACGGTTCTGCTCGACCAGAGTTTTTGCTTCAGGAGAGGTCATATTTTTTCCAGAAATGATTTGTGGCAATTAGACCGAGTCGCACGTTAAACCAGCTCCGTCACTAATTGAATTAAGACACTCATTGTCTCGGCTCACATCAGTCACTGGAATAATTCAAATGGCTGCCCCTGGGAAAGAGAAAAACAGAGCATAGAAGATTCAATTAAGCATTAGACCAACATAGCACTAGCATGACAGTCTTCTTCCATTTTCAGAAATGATGTCCTTTGTGTATGTCACAGGCTATTTATGGTTATCTACTGTGAGGATTGAAACAAGACAGTTGTAGGAATTTTCCAAGTATTTACTGACAAATCCAATTAATATTGTTACATTTATTAGTAGCCTCATATGGACCTCATTTTGCCATCTTGGTGATATTTAGTTGGTTTTAATTGTATGTTCATAGTCATAATAATATTTTGTTTATTGGTGGATGGTTTGTCTGTCATGGGTTTTTTTTTTGGTTTTTTTTAGGGGCGAAGTAGCTCTAACAAGTGCACTAAATATAAATGCACTAAATATTTATAACGTAAGGTGTAATTGTCAATGCACTTTTTCACAGGTGAGCTGAATTGATTTACTTTACCACAATCAACACGTTTTTCTTACTTTGCTGTTAGTCATCAAGGTGCAATCCTAGGATTTAATGAGAACGAATACACACTGAGGATGGAGGTGAGATGAGGTGATATAAAAATATGCAGCAAAGTTCTGAAAACACCTTTAGGAAGGATGTGTTTCCATTAATCTCCAGCTTCCTCTAGTGGTCTACTCGCAGTATTGCAACTGAGAACCAGACATTGGCTGGGATCAGAGGAAAGTTTTTTTTGAAGGGACAGTTCAGCCAAAATAATTCTGCCATTATTTACTCACCTTAATGCCATTCCAAAGTATTTGAATTTTTTTCTAATGCAGAACACAAAAGAAGTTATTATTATGACAAGGTGTGGTATGCTGTTTTTGTCCATACAATGAAAGTCAATGGGGTCCAAAAGTTTCAAGCTACAGAAAAGATGATACTAAGCAAGATATAAGATTATTCACAACAACTGAACAAATGAAGTCTTGCAAAAACACTTTACATTATGAAACATAGCTCTTTAAACCTGTTGTGAATAACATCTATACTCTATATTGCCGAAGGTTTTGGACGTCTGCCTTTACATGCACACAAACTTTAATGACATCCCATTCTTAATCCGTGGGGTTTAATATGGAGATGGCCCCCCCTTTGCAGCTATAACTGCTTCAACTCTTCTGGGAAGGCTTTCCTCAAGGTTTAGGAGTGTGTTTATGGGAATTTTTGACCATTCTTCTAGAAGCGTATTTGTGAGGTCAGGCACTGATGTTAGGTGAGAAGGCCTGGATCGCAGTCTCCGCTCTAATTCATCCCAAAGATGTTCTATGGGGTTGAGGTCAGGACTCTGTGCAAACCAGTCAAGTTCCTCCACACCAAACTCGCTCATCCATGTCTTTATGGGCCTTGCTTTATGGATGTCATGTCATGCTTTCCTGTAGAGCGTTGGCGCTTGCAACGCCAAGGTCATGGGTTTGATTCTCAGGGAAAGCAAGAACTGATAAGAGTGTAAATGTGTACCTTGAAATGCAATGTAAGTCACTTTGGATAAAAGCGTCTGCCAAATGCATAAATGTAAATGTAAATGTCATGTTGGAACAGGAACATCCCCAAACTGTTCCCAGAAAATTGGGAGCATGAAATTGTCCGAAAATATCTTGGTATGCTGAAGCATTAATAGTTTCTTTCACTGGAACTAAGGGGCCAAGCTCAACCCCTGAAAAACAACCCCACACCATAATCCCCCCTCCACCAAACTTTACACTTGGCACAATGCAGTCAGGCTTCAGTCCCGCTCTCCTGGTGACCGTCAAACCCAGACTCGTCCGTCGGATTGCCAGACAGAGAAGCGTGATTGGTCACTCCAGAGAACACGTCTCCACTGCTCTAGAGTCCAGTGGCGTGGCGGCGTGCTTTACACCTCTGCATCCAATGCTTTGCATTGCACTTCGTGATGCAAGGCTTGGATGAAGCTCCTCGGCCATGGAAACCCATTCCATGAAGCTCTACGCACTGTTCTTGAGCTAATCTGAAGGCCACACGAAGTTTGGAGATCTGGAGTTGGTGACTTCTGCTCACTGTTCCCCTCAGCATGCACTGACCCCAATGATTTTATACAACTGTGGCCATGGAAGTGATTGGAACACCTGAATTCAATGATTTGGAGGGTTGTCTCAATACTTTTGCCAATATAACTTTTTATTATCACTGATTATAATACAACATTAAGTGGAAAAAAAAATAATATTAAAAAAATATAATTAAAATATATTAAAATAAGATTTTAGTGTTTTTAAGAAGTTTTTTTTTTATGCTCACCAACACTTCATTTTTTTGTCAAAATACAGTAAAAACACTAATATTGTGAAATATCTCTACGATTTAAATTATTACATTTAAGCATCATTACTCCAGTCTTCAGTGTCACATGATCCTTCAGAAATCATTCTAAAATCATTCTATTTTTTTTCAGGATTCTATGATGAATATGAAGTTGTAACAAATCTTTTGTAACATTATAAATGACTTTACTGTCTCTTCTGATCAATATAATGCATCCATGCTGAATAAAACTATTAATTTCTTCTTATTACTGACCCCAAACTTTTGAACGTGTGCATATAATGTTATAATACATGCTATACACATAGTTTTAAACTTTTCCATTGATTTCTTTCAGGGGAAATGCTCTCAGATGTGCTACAACATCTTCATAGTGGAGACGGTGTGTGTGGCCTGGTTCTCCCTGGAGTTCACGCTGCGCTTCATCCAAGACCGCAGTAAGCTGGCCTTCCTCCGGCGCCCGCTGAACCTGATCGACGTCATAGCCATCCTGCCCTACTACATCACGCTGGTGGTGGACAGCACCTCCACGGGGGAGAAGCGCTTGGGCTCGGGCAGCAGTTACCTGGACAAGGTGGGCCTCGTGCTGCGGGTCCTGCGTGCGTTACGCATCCTCTACGTGATGCGCCTGGCGCGGCACTCGCTCGGACTCCAGACGCTCGGGCTCACGGCGCGCAGGTGCACGCGAGAGTTCGGCCTGCTCCTCCTCTTCCTCTGCGTGGCCATAGCGCTCTTCTCCCCGCTCCTCTACCTGATCGAGAACGAGGCGGCGGCCACGCGAGAGTTCAGTAGCATTCCCGCCACGTACTGGTGGGCCGTGATCACGATGACCACGGTGGGTTACGGCGACATGGTGCCGCGCAGCATCCCAGGACAGGTGGTGGCGCTCAGCAGCATCCTCAGCGGGATCCTGCTCATGGCGTTCCCCGTCACCTCCATCTTCCACACGTTCTCGCGCTCCTACGTGGAGCTCAAACAGGAGCAGCAGCGGCTGCTCCAGCGCAGGACTCACTTCCTTCTGCGCAGTCGCATCGCAGGACTCGGCAGCAACCTGTCGGTGGAGAGCGACGTGCTCTTCCCTAGTGTCTCGTCTGACCACAGAGACAAAGAGGAGTAAAAGTGCAGGACTTAAGTGGAATGAAAAGCTTTTTTTATTTATATATCTTGAATGTTGTTTTCACATATTGTCCATCAACAATTCATTAAAAGACTTTTAGGGAACGTTCCAGCAGAATTGACTTCCAACATATCTGAACCGTTCTGGCCTCGCTAATCAAGGTCTTTGGGTTTATTTGAAAATGAATGACTTGATCTTAATTGAATAGGTCACCCAAAAAAAAAAAAAAAAAAAAAAAAAAAAAATCTGTCATCATTTATTCACCTTCATGACATTCCAAAGCTTCTTATGTGGAACACAGGAAGATCATTTTAAATAATACATTAGATGTTTTCCCCTCATTCAGTTACGATGAACTTTCATGTCTTTCACAATTTTATATCAAGTCACCTTTATTTATAAAGCGCTTTATACAATACAGATGTTTTAAATAAGCTTTACTGTGATAAACAGGAAAATAATTATATTAGAATTAAATTCTGCTGTAAAGCAACTCGAAAAAACACAATAGCGTCATAAGTCAGTTCAGTTTAATAACTGAGTAAAGTTTATAGAAATATGGAAGGAGTTGAATTCAGCTAGAGAGCAATGATGTCATCATCCAGCTCTAGGAACCCCAACTCCATCGGTCACAGAAATGGAGAACAAAACCTCGGGAGAAACCAGGCTCAGTCGCATCACAAGTTAGATAGATCCAGCTCCTTGCTTGAAGATCGAAAATGATCGGAAGTGTCCTAAATAAAACTATCTTAAAGTTTCACGAAATGATTCATAATGACTTTCGAAATAGGACTTTGCTTTTTTTAATAGGACTTTGCTTCTTCTCATGAATGCATTATTGTACACTAAAATTAAAAAGTATTAAAGCTCATTTTCGGTGATTGAAAGAAAGCTAAAATAAAATATAAATGTTAGATGAAAATCATAAACTTAAACTTGGCAACTGATTGAAATACATAAGATTAAGTAACATTACTAAAACTGAAAAATAAATAAGATATGCTGAAAAAAACCTCAAACACTAATAAAAGTGACTTAACAAAATTACTAAAACTTTAACTAAAATTAAAATGAAAACTGAAAATATAAAAATAGAAGCTAATTCAACATATACATAAATACAGTATAATCTATATACATAAATAATAGTATACAAGTAATACTAATCCACATCATGGTCAGCGAAGGCATTTGGCAAGGTTTTCAGTAAAATAAAATTCAAATTTCAGTTTGTTTCTAATGCAAAGCTCACTGTAAAAAGTGAATAGTTGGATCAACTTAAAAAAATTACTTCAATTGGTAACACCTAAAGAAATTAAGTTTTCTCAACTTACATTATCATGTTTTATCATGAAAAACGTGATAATTTAAGTTGAGAAAACATCATTTCTTTAGGTGTTACCAATTGAAGTAATTTTTTTAAGTTGATCCAACTGTTCACTTTTTACAATGGCTATCATAGGACTTGAAATATAGTCATATCAACCACTTTTATGATGCTTTTTGTCATTTTCCAGCTTGACATCAGGTCCAGTTCCCATTCACATACATTATATTAAAAGGACAGGACGGGCCATGAAAGGGACAGAAAGTCATGCAGGTTTGAAATGACATGAGGGTTAAAAAAATAATGACAGAATTTGTATTATTATCATTATTATTATTTTTGGTTGGGTGAACTATCCCTTTCATAAGCAAAACTGAACTTGTCTGTTTAAATTCATCAAGCTCTAAGCCATTTCTTTTTCTTGTTGTTGTTGTTGTTGTTGTTGTTGTTGTTCAGGCTGCTTTTCAAAATCTTTCTGCCTACAGATGTGGTCACTATTTACGTCCTCTATTGGTCAAACATGTTTTCACACCAAATTTCAAAAGGCAAAACTTCTACACATATGCTTGTGATCCCGGTATCCCACATTTGCATGCATATAAATACAAGTGAATGCAAACAAGGTCTAGCCTAATCACACCTTAAGAACAGGAAATAATTTTGTAAGACGGCTTATTTTACATATTGTCCATCAACACCCCTCTCTGTTGAATCAGCACATGTATTTTCAGTACTTTAGTACTGCATGAACATCTTCCCTTTGTGCATATTTAATTCTAACATACATAAATCACATCAAACACTAACATATCACTTGAATGATGTAAACACCAGGGGGCAGCATTGGCAAATCTTTGGAAATAAACTAAGATTTTCTGTAAAACAAGAATATAATGTGCAAATGGAGGAAGACAGCTGGAATAAGCCTCAGGCTATAGTTTCTGGTATGTATGTAGCTTTCCAAATCTGATGAGACTTGTCATGTTATAGAAAATGGCAAGCTGAAGGCAAGCACTCTCAAAAGAAAATTTGAAATCTTCTTAACGAGTCCCAAAACTAGTTCCTAATATCCAATGAGGAATGTGCATTATGTCTGAATTCCTCTTCTTTATGAAGATGCTGGTAAAACCTGCCTGAGAGTAAAAAAAAAAAAAAAAAAAAAAAAAAAATCCTGAGCTCTGAAAGTATATAGGCTAATACATTTTTTTAATGAATGTGTTGCTTATTAAAAGCTTAGAACTAGTGATTTATTAAAACTTAAGATAGGAAGTTGGAAGATTGTTAGAAAACAATCCACAATGTAAAAAACAAAAGGCTTTTACAAAGCCACAGCACTAACTTATAAGAGGTTGATTCTGCCTAAATGTGATCATCGCTAGTGGAGTAATATTAAGTAGACCTATATAGACGCATTTCATTTTTTAACAAATGTAGCTACTTTCTCTCTCAAAATAAGGCTGGTTTTACCAGTGTCTTTACGTCAGTGGTGGAATTCTTTGATTCATCGCAGTGGCTTGAATCTTTTAAAACTTAAATCTTGAATCTTTTAAATATTTAAATTCAGTTAAATATTGATTCGCCACATTACGCCAGTAGGTGGAGACAAGTGAGTGTCGTCTTTGAACCGTTCACTCAACCGATTTAAAACACTGAGTCGCTCACGATTCGCATTCAGTCGGTCACTATTATGGAGTTAGAATTCTAACTCCATACTGCAAAACGGCGTTAAATTACCTCATGTCTCAAATAACATAACATTACAATAATAATGAACATAACCAACTTAAAGACCTGTACCACCTGACTTCAGCAGATTAATTTCGGCATTGATAGTGTTGCTATTGAAATGCATACATCTGTGTCACGAACCGCTCCGACTCCGAGTATAAAGTCACAGGTTTTCCATCGCTTCTAAATTACAGTTATGGCGGGAATGCAACATAAGCTCATTGTTTTGCAGGAGAAAGCTGGATAGCATGAAACGCACAGATGACGTGATGATGTCTGCACGAGCAGGGTGTGCGGAGGTATTGGAAATACATATGATGACAGACAGGTAGGACATCCTATCATTGCATTCGGGCCGAATGCAATGATTGGACGAACATTTTATGGTCCTACGCCTTCCACAGATGACATAAATACATTTAGACCACCTTACTTATGGTGATTGTTGGATGTGAAGAGACTTTCAACTAACATAGGCTAACAAAAAAAATTTCTGGAACAAATCATCTACCATGCCTTTAACTTAACACTTAAATTATTCATTCGAAAGACAGGTTTGTTCAAAAACGAAACCCCACTTATATTTATCAATAAAAGCTTTTGCGTTCGCCATATTTATTCACAATTATGACAGACTTGACTATGCAAGCCGTATATATTTTTTTTTGTAATTTCGCACCAAGCAATCTCAAAATGACGTTGCGGGTGCCCCAGATCCAGCAATAGGTGGCCCAGTTACCTTATATTCTCTACAGACTCATGTTAAACCTCATTTCAGTCTCTCTCTCTCTCTCTCTCTCTCTCTCTCTCTCTCTCTCTCTCTCTCTCTCTCTCTCTCTCTCTCTCTCTCTCTCTCTCTCTCTCTCTCTCTCTCTCTCTCTCTCTCTCTCTCTCTCTCTCTCTCTCTCTCTCTCTCTCTCTCTCTCTCTCTCTCTCTCTCTCTCTCTCTCTCTCTCTCTCTCTTGCAGTTGCAGACTTGTCTCTGCTAGTCAAGTGTAACGTAGTAAAACAGTGTCACGTCAAGCGCCCTCCCCACTCCTCTCCTCCCTCCCGCCTTCAGTTTTCCCAGCGTCTCATATGGGTGTCATGGGTTTGACTCCCCCTTCGGCCGTGTGCTGTTTCTCAGGGACGCAATAAGCACTGCTTACCCAGGCAGGCATCAGATCATTCCCGATCGCTTTTGATCGTGACGTTGGATATATTAATTGTTACCGGCGTGAAGATGACTCGTGCAGCTGTGCGCGTTCCCAGGCAACCCCCGTCATGAACGCGCACTGAACGCGCTCACTCTCCGTTTCATTTCGTTTGTTACAGCCGCAAAACATTACTGACTATGGAAAGCTGAGCCTCGTTCATTCATAGACCGAAAACAGTAAATCAAAGGTCATTCAGAGCAGCCAGAAAACAAAAGGATTTTATTCACACCACATTTGTGGTTCTCGACAAGGTGAGTAGGCTACGAACGCCTTATTTTATATCAGATGTTTTTGTTAACCGTTGAGATTGAAAATAGATCTCAAGGTGATTTTAGACAGATTTCCGGTTGATAAAATAAATAAAAGGTGTGGTTTATTGATTAAAATGAATGTGGGAGCTCAATATTTCTCATCGTGTTTATAAATCCGGGTATTTTTTCTCCGATCCACCGGTTTAAATGGATTCTTTGATTGTGTCTCAACAAGACACAAAACGCGATATTTTCCATTTTAATCAGATACAAATCTTATGATTATTGGTTAATTTGTGAGAATATTGCAGATGACTAACTACCTGAAGTCCTGTCAAGGACTAGTCTGGATTTGTCTCTCTTTTTTTTTTTTTTTTTGGTAGCCCTAGATCACACCTGGATTGTGTGTCTACTATGTCAATTTCTTCTATGTCAGTATTGAGAATAAATGAAGAGCTTCTCAGATGTTTCTCCTGAGGAGAAAGACGTCAGTAATTTCAATCGTCTCCTCTACAGTTACAGATCTATCTATCTATCTATCTATCTATCTATCTATCTATCTATCTATCTATCGTCATCCAGTGTCATCCAGTGGAAGTCTTCAGTGAACTAAAGAGAAGTTCTCGTCTGCTTTGTTGGCGGTACTTGAGAATGATTATGGTTCTCCCACTCAAGATGACTCAAATCTCTAAATATTGAGTTTGCCATAAGGCATGAGTGCTTGATTCCTATTTTTGGACATCTTTAAAGTTAAGAAAAACATAATCTGATTTGGTCATAATCCGACTGTGACCTGATTTGGCCATAATCACGAATTGTAAAAAATCAAATTTTTATGAATTTGTACGCTCTCATTTGTACATTTTTGTGCGATCTGGTTACGCATGAGGGTGAGGTTCAGGGGTGGACCTTATTTTTTTCCAAAAATCATATGTTTCCATATGAATCGCATGGTGCAAATTAATGCGAAATCTCCACCTCGTTTTTTCATAAGATTAGGTTGGTCATTTTTAGCCTTTCTATGACATGTAGAGGTCCTCTGCAGTCACGTTTTCTTTTCCATACTTTGCTCTCTACAACCCTCTTTACAGTCAGGGGCTTTACATTAACACATTTCTAAAGACATATTCCCTGTACAGAACTGTGCTCTACTGTAAATCATGGGTTAAGAGCCTTGGAAACCATATCAGGAGAGTTTGAGCATAGAACTAAGCTATAATTTGTTAGTTTACCACTTCTCATCTTGTAGAAAGACCTCGCCCACACTTACTGTCCTCAGTGTGTTTCGTTTTCCCATCCTCCTCATTCTTCATGGCAAAATGCACTTAGGTAAGTGAAAGTGAGAGTACGGTTTGTTCTAACCAAATCGACCATGGTTGAAGGGCCGGATAGTATCATCAACCTCACTTGACCATTTAGGTCTTTGGTATAGGAGAAATACTGAGCGAGGCAGCTCACAGTAAAGCAGCCGTATTTTGTGTTTATCTTTGGGTTTTGCCTTCTCTGTTGACTTTTGTTTAATTTGAATTAGTTCCAGTTCTGTTGTTGTACATCCTGGTTATCGCTGGCGCTTTGCCAGAGTCTCAATGTCAATGTTAATTCTAGGGTTTAGCAGAGTGCATTCACAGTGCAACTGTGTTTTTGCTTTTTCATTTTATCTTCCGCCATGTTCATTTAAAAGTCCAGTCACTTTGAAAAGTAATAGCACACCTTTACTCAACAATCTGCACGATCTGAGGAGACTTAGGGTTTGTTCAAATCCCCAACCCTAAGTATGCTTGCTTTAGTATGCACCACAATAAAGAAATCTAAAGCTGTGCACACTGACTGTACGATTTGTAATAGTCCTTTACGATCTCAGTTGTGATTCATGTCAGACATGTTAAAAACGGACACACGCAAGAAGACTCGTTCTGAGATTTACATCAATCCGTGGCACGTTCTGTTACTCTGAGTATACACGGGATTGAAATAGGGCTGTGAAACGATTAATCGCGATTAATCGCATCCAAAATAAGAGCTGCATTATACACAGGATTGGCTGTGAAACGATTAATCGCGACTAATCACATCCAAAATAAATGTTTGTTTACAATATATGTGTGTACTGTGTATAATTATTTTTATATATATAAATACACGCACATACACACATGCATGTAGCCTATATATTTAAGAAAAATAATTTATATATATAAATAATCATTTTAAATAAATAATTAATATAATAATATAATAATAATTTTATATATAAAATATTATTGGATCGGTACGATTTTTAATGTTTTTAAAAGAAGTCTCTTCTGCTAACCAAGGCTGCATTTATTTGATAAAAAAAACTGTAATATTGTTAAATATTATGACAAATTAAAATAACTTTTTTATTTTAATATATTTTAAAATGTAATTTATTCCTGTGAATAAATTCCAGTCTTCAGTGACACATGATCCTTCAGAAATCATTCTAATATGCTGATTTGATGCTCAAAAAACATTCATTATTATTATCAATGTTGAAAACAGTTGTGTACAAAAATTTAGGATTTTTTGATGTATTGAAAGTTCAAAAGAACAGCATTTATTTGAAATATAATCTTTTGTAACAAGCATGTGTATTTATATAAGTATACACAGTACACACACACACACACACACACACACACACATATAGTAGGCCTATGTACAGTAAACACAAACTTTTATTTTGGATGCAATTAATTGTTTCACAGCCCTAGACTGAAATGGTGTCTGGCAAAGAAAAACAATCTCTAGCATTCATTTTGATAATGGCTTTACTTTAAAAAAAAAAAAAAAGATAATTTAAAAGAAGAAGATGTGTGTGGAGCAAGTGGTGGTTTGTTGTTGTCTCGCTAATTGCATCATGAGGTTCTGCACTCCTATTGTTGAGAAGTTGCACTGCAGGACTGTGACACTGACACTGCCAGAATTTCATCTGAGGTCAAATGTGAGCGTCATGGTCAAACTAGCGATTAAAGTCTTCGGATTTGTGCCTAAGATCAGAGAAATCTTTTAGGATTCAAAATTTGTCCAAATCGCGGCCAAAATCGTACAATGTGAACCTGGCTTAACACGAGACTCAGAGTTGCACTTCAGAACTGAGACTCTGTAATGAGTGAACATCTGATAACGTCAAGGTATCCCCTAAATCTGTAGTACTGGTGTTTACTGCGATGAGCTGTTTATATGCCATAGTGATTTGGCGCAATTAGCTATTGCATCCCCGTCTTCAGTTTGTTCATCTGTTGTTTCTCTGCATTGCCCGTGGCTGTTGATGGTGCTTTCATGAGGAGGGGCTGATGCTCTTAATTAGACGTGCTCATGACACCATCGAGGGCTCTCGAAGAGGGGGCCCGGATCCCGTGAAGTGGCCTTAATGCTTTTTTCGGAATTCTGTGACTGCCTTTCAATGAAAGCCGTGAAAGTTTTAAGTCTGCTCCAAATGAGATCATCGGAAAAGCAGCTTTTTAAGGCAAAATTCCTGTTAATTGGTAACGTGCCGACGCAGTGGGGCCTTTGTCCTCTCTTCACTGGGACCCTCTGTCTCTGAGGAGTGATACACTCAGCTTTGGGCTGCGTTATGAATGACACACTTGTTTCTGTTGTCTGGCTTTGAGAATTGGCATGCAATAAAAAGTGGCTTCATCTTTAGAAATGCTATTATGTGAACGAGTGATCGTAGGAGGCATGATCCGAGGGACAGAGAGGAATCAGAGGACAACGTAGAACACATTTTGAAATTTAAAAAATTGCAAAAGAGATATCAAAGGAATACTTTCATAAATTACTCAAATCTCCCATAAATATTCTGTAAATCATAAATATCCTAAAATTGCTTCTAAAACATGATATATATTTATAATATAATATAATATAATATAATATTTTATTGGATATACATTTCAAAAAGTAAAAAAACAACAACAACTGAAATTCTTTCCAGTACCTTATTGAAAACATATTTAATTTTAATAATTCAGTGCTTGTCAAACACAAGTTACTTTCTTCTTTCTTTATGTTTGTTTGTTTGTTTAAAGTAATTTCTTTATAGTATTGTTTGTCAACTCTGTTACAGACAAATGAGGCAGTGTGTTGAAATAACAGTAACAGAGTTTGACAGTAACAGAATTGACAATTTTTTACTTTTTAGCCCCAAAACTGTACTTGCTAGCGTAAATGCTAAGAGCACATGGCACTAATGAAATTCAACTAATGAACAACCCACTGTGTGATCAGTGATAAATTCTGGTTTCCTTTTGATATTGTGGTAACAATTTTCAAATTTAAAAAAAAGAACTTGGTGTAAGAACTTTTTAGGTTCAAATGTTTTATCAGAGAGAGCACACATACCTGTCAGTGCTTCAGATCTTATCAGTGAGGGAAAGTGACATGATGTCCTGTGAGAAATAATTCCACCAATTTAAAGGTAAAGTACGGTACGGTAACAGAATTGACGCAAGATTTACACGTTTTTATAAGATAAAAAGTTGTTTTTATAAGATAAAAAGTTGTTTTTAAACTATTTAATGTTGTAGAATTAGGAAAATGATAAATTTAGGGCTTTTATAAATAAAGTAAATGAAATCTTACCAAAAGAAAATATTTTGATTACATAACGATACATGATGGAAAAAATGCACTGACTAATTCATGATTTTCAGCTATATAAAACACTTTTTACAGAAAATATTATATTGTTATGGCCTGTACCATCTTGTGATCCATGACAATGAGTAACAATTACAAATTATTAAAATAATTAAAAAAATAACTTCAACTATAACTTTTACTTTTTACTTTAACTATAAAAATGATAGAATCCACCATATATATATTCATGACAGTTAAGCTCATTTCTCATTTATATTACTGTAAAGCAAAAATATTGTTTCATGTATTCATGCATAATCGTAGTATTTGTTGCACTGCCTTCATGTATTCTGATTTCTTTTTTTCTTATTTGTAAAACTGCTCTGTGTTTTAAATGTGCTTAATTGTCATTAAAAATATTGCATTGTAAAATAATCTCACAATGCATAAATATAAAATCGCTTTATGATGTATAAGTATAAAATGTACAAATAAAATTAATTATTTCTTAAATAATTAATTCAATTATTTATTCATTTTGTTTAGAAACATCTGCTGATGCATGAGCATTACAGGAAATACACCTTCTCTTTTATCTGTATAAACTCAAATGAAATACAATAGACCCTGATGCCGTTCACACGTGATTTAACAAGCGCCTAGTTTTGTGTGATTGCCAGCTAAATTTGCATTTTTAATGGTCACGCTATCAGCCTCTCTGGGTTTGGAGAATACAGCCGAGATTTGCTGTGGCCACCCACAGATCTCGTTAAATTTTTAATGCAGCAGACGGCTAACTTCCGTTGTTGTGTGTCGCTGCCTATCCACGTTCTGTTGCTCTGTCCCACTTATGCGTCTAATCGGCTCCTACCAATTCTCAAGGACCATTGCACGAATACATTTTTTTTTTTTTGCTTTTTCTGTTAGAATATTGGTTGCTTTTTGATTTTGTCCCTTTTGAGATGCTTTCAAACTTCGTGTAGTGTTCAGAATATGAAGTCACTGCGACCATTGATGGAGCTTAAGACTCCATCAAGAGCATTTGCATGTTTATATATAGACCAACATTTTAAATTATTTTCCCTCTGACAGTAATTGTCTTGAAATTTGTCACTGAAGGTTTTGCATTTATTCCAAAGCTTTGACGGCTGCAATGACTCATTTTAAGGAGATTCATTTGGAGCTTCTCTAAAACTGTTTTGCCAACCTCACGACACGCTTAACGTTAGCCGTTGGACTGCCGTTGAGCTCGAAACTAGTCGATTGTGGGATGAATGACCAATACTTTGTCTTGTAAATGCAAAAACATCCTTTTAATCAATTCATGAGAGTCAATAACTTGACTTTATTAATTATTGTCACTCAGTGTGTCAGAGACCCGCTTTTGGTCGCAGGAAAGAGTTTGAAGTGGATGACCCCTCCGAACTCTCACTCATCTGTCCACATCTGATGTCATTTGAATGGAGGACGTGGTGGTGGTGGTCCGATCAGGGGAACACAGCGTTACTGTGTCCACAGAGTTCAGGGCCACTTCCTGTCAACCCTGCGAGCGAGGCCACAGATGCTTCACGTCTCATTTCAATCCTCCCTCTGTTCTCTCCTTCCGTTTAGTGACAGGAAAACAAGGATGGATGGGGTTTTTATTATTAACTAGGCCTGTATGATTATGAAGTGCCACTCAGCCATTGATATGGCCGTTTGAACACGCTTTGTGCACCCGTCCAAATAATATCTAAATGCTGTTTATTAAAAGCTGAAGAATTCTACCTTTTTTTCTCTCTCTCTCTCTCTCTCCAGTTAGCCGATTTTATCCGGGAAAGATTTGTATCTCAAAAATAGCTTATCTAATGAGTCATGGCTTGACATTTTAGCTGCTTGCAATCTGTTAAGTGAAACCAATATTATAGACCGTAGTGAGGTTAAAAATATTTATTTATTTAATTTGATTTAAAACTGGATGTGAAGGATAGATTTCCAGTAAACTGTAAGAGGTTCAACCAGGCGCTCAGGTAAAGTTAAAAGGTCCGTGATAGGTGCTCTTGGGGTAGGGAAAAAAATCCAAAGAAACAAAAAATAGGTCCCAGGCACTCAGTCAAACTTTAAATAAGGAGAAGGATAGAATTAAAAAGCCTTTATTTTGATATGGCTTAAGTCATTAAAAAAACAGTACACGAGCGATAGATTTCCAGTCTTTGTAAGGTCAAAGGTTATGGCCAGACCCACATGCAATCTGCACATGCAGAACTTTGCATAAAGTTGAGCAGCATTTGAATGGCGTTCACACAGTTCTACACATCTATCCATATAAACCAATGTTTTACCATATTTAAATCTGCAGAATTTCCTTCTAGAACAGCATATTAAACGTTTGTAGATTCCAGTTCAATTTTTTTTGTTTTGGAACAACATACAGTGCTATGCATAAGTTTAGACACCCATGCTAAAGTTGACTAAAAAGAGGAATAAAAAATCATCTTTTGGAAATTGAACTTAATGCCTTAATTTAAAAAAATTGGAAAAATCCAACCTTTAAGGACACCAATTTTCTTTATGAATAAATAATGTATCGTAAATAAATAAATGTTCTTCCTTAAAGTACAGGGTGCATAAGTTTGGACACCCCTATGTTAAATTCCCATAGAGGCAGGCAGATTTTTATTTTTAAAGGCCAGTTACTTCATGGATCCAGGATACTATGCATCCTGATAAAGTTCCCTTGGCCTTTGGAATTAAAATAGCCCCACATCATCACATAGCCTTCACCATACCTAGAGATTGGCATGGTTTTATTTCAGTTAGCCTAAAAGCTAGTTTGATTTGCATTGAGAGATGATCTTATGGAAAGTACTCCATGCCAATCTCTAGGTATGGTGAAGGCTATGTGATGATGTGGGGCTATTTTAATTCCAAAGGATCCATGGATCCATGAAGTAACTGGCCTTTAAAAATAAAAATCTGCCTGCCTCTATGGGAATTTAACATAGGGGTGTACTCACTTATGCACCCTGTATTTTAAGGAAGAACATTTATTTATTTATGATACATTATTCATTCACAAAGAAAATTGGTGTCCTTAAAGGTTGGATTTTTCCTATTTTTTTTATTTAAGGCATTAAGTTCAATTTCCAAAAGATGATTTTTTATTCCTCTTTTTAGTCAACTTTAGCATGGGTGTCTAAACTTATGCATAGCACTGTATTTACAGTGTTTTGTTGGCTAAACCATTGAAACCCTATTAAACGCACTGCACTTCTATCCTTCACAGCTTAGTTTTCATTCGCTACAAATCAAACCTGGCATCCATTGAGAAACTATTTCCTTTACTTGCTTGCTTTATTAAAACTTTAATTCGGATGTTTAGCCAGAAATCTGCAATTTATTTAAAGGAAGTGGTCTGTAATTGCAACAGGTGAAACTTCTTGTGAAATTACATTTATTTTACATAACATCCTCTTAAAGTTGTCCATTATCCATTGCAAAGCTGCTAAAATCTGTTAATTGTTTGCTTTGTATTTGAGTCTGTAACATCTTTGTGGACACTGGCATCACTATAAGAAATGATTTTATAAAAGTTGCAAATTGAATTTTGTGACGGCAAACTTTGTGATATGTATTATGGCAGGAATACTAAAAATCATTGATTCGTCCTGTTCAAGATCCCTGCGAGGTTGGTGAGGTCTGTTGTCTTGCGTTCATACGCCCACATCATTCAGCATGGAAAAATAGTGCATGTCTCAATTGTGCATGTGAACAACTGAGTACGCTTGGGGGATGTTTTATGTAGAGATGAAGTTGTAGTAGGTTTTTGTTTCATGTGGGATTTCAGAAGACACGAGGGAAAATGCTAGTGCTAGGTTCACTCAGTTCACAGTCTACTTAATATTAATTTGTGCATGAATATTAAAGAGGTTTTCTCATTATCTCCCAGTCCTTAAGGAAAATGCTTTTTGGCATCCTGATTTAAAAGACAAACCTAAAGCCTAAAAATCCCGAACTTCTCAGAATCATGTGCGGCAGACCACTGTGGAATTCCCCTTTAAATGCAAAAGCATTTTCATTTCAAGGAAGTTTTTTTTTTTTTTTTTGGTGGTGACTGGCAGTGCCATTTGAATATTTAAACAGTAGTGTGAGCTGTAATGGAAATCACTTCGCCGTTTGGTCGCTCTTCTGAAGTCTGTTATGTAAATGTGGAGGGTCGGAGGCTGTTATGTTTGATGGCTGGGTGAATCACGGGTCATCTACAGGGCATTTGATTGGCGCTCTGATTTATCCTTGGCTGTTGTTTTTTATTGCACACGAAGGAAGAATCACCATGCTTGTGGCTTCTTCCGCCCCTTCACTGAACGAGAAGACGCTCTTTCTTTGGTCGTGTCTATTTCCTCTCTTTATTTCCAGAGGAAGTTCAAAGGTGACAGAATGTGGAACCCAGTCTTTTTTTCCCAAGTGATGAGGAATCAGCTGATTCTGAGTGTTCGCTGTACCATCGGGTCGTGCCCTGACTTGCTTGCAGAATGTGACTAGAGCTGCAAAATCACTGAAGACATGAAGAGGCAGATATAGACCCAACCACAGAAGGACAGTGCCGAAAGCATCTTTATAGCGATTTAATAAATACAGATTGTTTCAAAGCAGCTTCACATTAATAAAAAAATAACATTGTTAAAGTTGTAAAGTTCATCATTTATGAAACAAATTAAATTTCAGCAGCTTTAAAGCAGTTCTACATAAGATAATAGTTTCATTATTTAGCTCAATTCAGTTCAAGGTTCTGTCACCAATGGCGTTTGGGTTCTTGCCACTGTTGCCTCTTGCTTTGACTAGTTGGGGACACTTAATATTCAGCAATATTTTTTATCGGATGAGAACTGAACTGAGATGGATGATGACGCCACTGTTTTGAACTTTTCAACTGAACTGAATCAACAACATTCTGTGGCAAGCATTGCTGTGGTGAATTATTTTAAAGGCCCACTGAATGCCTTGAAATGTGCAGCATTATTCAATGTATTTTCCACTGAAACAGTAAGACAGTGCGGGACATATCAAACAGCTCCTCCCCTTTTTTAAAAATAGCCAATAGCGTTTAGTTTAGTTTCCTAATCTCTAACCATTTCTCCTCTTAATCTCCTCCATATTGCTTTAAAATACAGCATTCTGTGTAGAGTTCAAATGGGTCTGATACTTTTCTGCCTGCGCCGACTCGTACATATGATCCGCTATGTGCTATCGTATCTCTGGACTGGAATTTCAGTTATTTTAGCTGTACAAAAACAGTCAGTTACGCTACTTGATATTGCGAACTGGTATTTATCGCATTATTGTAGCGCAAATAGTTTTGCCTTTTACTTCGTTATTCTTCAAGTCATTGACCTTGGCTAATGAATCTCGCACATTCACAGAAAATAGCTTACTTCCACGTTGTGAATAAGGTGGATTTCTGGTTCTTGAGACATTTGGCTTTACACACTCATATTGTAAAGCACATTCTTGCTTGCCAATTTGAGAAGACATTCCTAACTCAAAGGAAGGCGGAGGAGACTGATGACAAGCATGGAATGTGTGCCTTATGGCCTCATCTCTGTGACTTCAACCTGGGTGTGTGTGAGAGATGGAGAGAAGTCAGGACTCGTTTCTTCACGCGGCCTGCATTCCTGAACTACTACAGAGATGAGTGATCAGCCGATATGGTGAACATACACTACAGTTTTTGAAAGAAGTCCCTTAAAGGAATGGTTCACCCAAAAATAAACATTCTTTCATTATTAATTACTCTCCCTCATGTCGTTCTAAACCCGTAAGACTTTCGTTCATCTTCTGAACACAAATGAAGATCTTTTCAATGAAATCTGAACGATTTCTGTTCATCAACGTAACTACCACTTTGACGCTTCAAAAAGTTCATAAAGAGATTGCAAAACTAATTCATATGAATTTAATGATTTAGTCCAAATGTTCTGAAAAGACACTATCGCTTATATGATGAACAGATGCAATTAAGGCTTTTATTCACATTGATCAACTCAAACATCAGATATGATAAAAGGAAGCTTAAGCATGTTCGCTTGACGTGCGAGAAACACTGAGGTTAATTGTCGTGATACGCAGCACGTTTGAGCTTCAGCAAGAACCAATGAGGTTCATTCTCGTGTTACGCAGCACGTTTGAGCTTCAGCAAGAACCAATGAGGTTCATTCTCATGTTAATCAGCATGTTTGAGCTTCAGCGAGAACCAATGAGGTTCATTCTCGTGTTACGCGGCACGTTTGAGCTTCAGCAAGAACCAAGAACCATTCTCATGTTAATCAGCATGTTTGAGCTTCAGCAAGAACCAATGAGGTTCATTCTCATGTTACTCAGCATGTTTGAGCTTCAACAAGAACCAATGAGGTTCATTCTCGTGTTACGCGGCACGTTTGAGCTTCAGCAAGAACCAATGAGGTTCATTCTCATGTTACTCAGCATGTTTGAGCTTCAACAAGAACCAATGAGGTTCATTCTCGTGTTACGCGGCACGTTTGAGCTTCAGCAAGAACCAATGAGGTTCATTCTCATGTTACTCAGCATGTTTGAGCTTCAGCGAGAACCAATGAGGTTCATTCTCATGTTACTCAGCATGTTTGAGCTTCAGCGAGAACCAATGAGGTTCATTCTCATGTTACTCAGCATGTTTGAGCTTCAGCGAGAACCAATGAGGTTCATTCTCATGTTACGCAGCATGTTTGAGCTTCGGCAAGAACCAATGAGGTTCATTCTCGTGTTACGCGGCACGTTTGAGCTTCAGCAAGAACCAATGAGGTTCATTCTCGTGTTACGCGGCACGGTTGAGCTTCAGCAAGAACTGAGGTTTGTTCTCACGTGTAAAGAGAACAAACTTTAAAGAGAAAAAAAAAAAGATTCCCTCCACAATCTCAGCAGAAAATGTGCATATTTTGTATGGGCTTTGTAAGTACAGTAGTTGTATGCAAAATGACCCATTTCTTTAACCCTTTCACACTCACATCTTGCACAGGAAAATTGGAGCACTGAATCATTGGGAATTCAAGCAAATCAGAAGCTATTGACTATAAATCAATGACGATTTTCATGAAATGCTTCCTTCTTGACAAAATTGCCTGAACAGAAAGATGCAAAGAGGGTCATCTACGAGTTCCACATCAAAGAGTCCCTCTTCCTTAGAAGGGCTTAGACTTAGAGGTAACGCTTATCTCTCATAATGTGCCGCCGGATAAATGTGATGCTCCATTTTTAATCTGCAAGCTCGTTCTCTTCGGCTGTGGTATCTTCTCCAGGGGGCTTCACCGCAGAAAAAGAGAAAACGCGAGATAGGGCGATAGAGCCGAAGAAATCTGTAATTTTTGAAAGTATAGCTTTGTCCACATGTTGGCTGTGAAAGAAATGGATGCGTCTTTCTTTTTTCGTGAAGGAAATCTTCAGGGGAAAGATAAACCCCAAAGGATCTCTTCCACTCTCTCACAGTATCTCTCACACACACATCCCCCCAGCCGCCCTTGTTTCTCTCTAATGCTCCTGACCGCAGATCTCTGTTCCCTTGCAACACACACCATGGCCATATTTAGATGCAGGAAAGAAGCGTGCTCGTATGATTGTTTACAGATGACAGCAGGAGACTGTAGGAGTGTGACTCACTGGCATTGCTAGGATCAAGAACGCTGAATGCAAATGCAAAAGCCCTGCTTTATTAATTACAGGTATTGGTGTGTATTTCAGCCATATGACACAATGTTTGTTCGGTTGCCGATTCATATTTGTTGCTTTTCAGGGCTCACAGGTCATTTTAATTCATCTGTCTCCAGGTTTAACCTTGAAAATAAATAAATATTTTGCTTTAATTAAATAGGGCCTGTTTTTACTGTATTTTCATGACAATTAAGCAAATTAAAATATATATAATTTTGTTGCATAAATTCTCATTACTGAAATGCGACCGTGTTTAATGTTTATGAAAATGTCAGAAATTGTTATGAAATTTTCAAGTTCAGAAAATATTCTCTTGGTAAGTTCTCTGTCCTGTGTTGACTGCTGAAATAGAAAGTTTTGACAGGACATATCCAAATTGCTTATCCTTTTTTTTTAAAATAAATAGTCAGTAGGTTTGCAGATTTCAATTTAGAGAGAATCTGATTTGACAAAAATCTCTGTAGTTGTGTTTGTGGTGGAAATAAGAAGTGTTTTAAGAAGATGGAAACTTTTGTTAATTATTTAATTAGTTTAGTTAAAAAAAAATGTATGAGATATTATTGTATTTTTTTATATATATTTGGAAAAAAAAAATTTCCCAATTTTTTTTTTTTATTTAACTTTGTTATTTTAGTACATCAAGTTAAATGTAATAAAAATAAATTTTTTCCAGACGTTTTTTTTTTTTTTTTTTTTTTTTTTTTGCATTTCTTTAAAGGGATAGTTCACCCAAAAATGAAAAGTCGTCATTTACTCACCCTAAAGTTGTTCCAAACCTGTATGAGTTTCTTTCTTCATTTGAACACAAAATAAGATATTTTGAAGAGTATTGGTAACCAGACAGTTGACACTAGCCACTGACATAATATTTTGTTCCTATGGAAGTCAATGGGGTCCATCAACTGTTTGATACCAACCTTCTTTAAAATATCTTATTTTGTTTTCAACAGAAGAAAGAAACTCATACAGGTTTGGAACAAAAAGTTTTTGGGTGAACTATTCCTTTAGTGTAACAAAAACTTTTTTTTAAGGTTTCAGTTTTTGCTTCAGGACACTTCTTGACCGGTTTCGTGAGATTCCCTCAAGAACTGAGCTTTATCATGAAGTTTAAGATGGCCTGCAGTTCTCCTCAAGATATTTTGGCTCAGAGTTTAGAGAATGTGATATGTTTACACTGTGCACACATACTAACACCTCTTCGTGAGCTCTCTGTAGCCAAGAAAATGGTTTTGTTATGAAGCAAGTTTTATTTTTACACAGGCTTCTTACTTTTTAGCATGAATTCCACTGTGCTTTCGTGTCATCTAGTAACAAGACAGCTGGACAGTGAGTGATAAGTTTGGTAGGCATGAATCATCTGCAAGGTAGTTGTTAGCCTCCATAGTTCATGTTTGCTGCTTGTTTTAAACTGAAACCTTGAAAATGCATGACCTATTGCGGCGTAACAAATACAATCGCAGAGGAATCTATGCTGGTAAAGCCCTGTTTATTCATGCAATGTGCCTTTGTGATGTGTAATCCTGCCACACCTTTCATGCAAAGCAGCAATAATGCTGCACAGATTTACTAGATATGCAGGACATTAAAATGTTCGGAAACACCATGTACCTGCCTTTTGATTAGAGTCAGCTCATCGAGACACGTTGTAATTTGCATACCAGGTTAAATTCAGTGTAGTGAATGTTGCAGTTTAAAGTGGATGATCTAATGTAGATTGCCCTTAGCTAAATCAGGATGACATTTTCTGAATTTGCCTGCAGCTCCTCATGAGTTCCAGACTCTAGAGATGTGCACTTTTCACCCTCTATTAGAAAATATAAATGCAACTACTGTATTTACATTCCAGAACGCAGAGTGTCAGCCCTGAGCAATGTCTTATCTAATACAAACATGTGCAATATGAGAGATTCCATTCGTTCAAGTTTCCATGATCTGTTCAAATGTTGTTGCTGTTGTTAAAATGCTTTCTTTTTAATGTGCAAAAGATGAAAAAGTAATTCTGTATATTTCATATTGTTTGAGTGGTTTTTACGATTCAGCTTTTGTCTTAACCAATAGTGTGAGTTCAGGACAGGTCTGTTTGGGAAACCTGTTTGAAAAGTTGTTTGCAAAGATCAGCATCCGGGCTCCAGAAGTAAAAATCCTGTTCATTTTCTCCATAGGGGAATTAATTTTTAACAAAAACTTGTTTTTGTTGACGCCATCAGTTTGCATTATTTCAGAGTACTTCTTAACAGAAGAATTCCTGCTGAAAAACTACTAGAAATCTCCAACAATCAGAGAATCACAAAAGAATATACTAACTTAATCGCATCCAAAATAAAAGTTTGTGTTTACATAATATATGTGTGTGTATGGAGTATAATTATTTACTATATATAAATACACACACATGCATATATATTTAAGAAAAATGTGTTATTTATATATAAAATATTTATATATAATATAAATTATATATAATATAAATATATATACACAGTATATACATGCAAATATTTCTTAAATATATACATGCATGTGTGTGTATTTATATATAGAAAATAATTATACACCGCACACACACATATATTATGTAAAAACAAACTTTTATTTTGGATGCGATTAATCGCGATTAATCGTTTGACAGCCCTAATATATATATATATATATATATATATGTATGTGTGTGTATATGTATATGTATGTATGTGTATATATGTATGTGTATGTATGTATATAAATTCTGTTGGTTTGGTTCTTGGCTCAGTCTTGAAAAAAATGTTTATGGGAAAAATAAGTTATAATACTCAGTATAAGTAAAAATAGAAACAGAAATCCATGCTTTTCTATACAAAAATGACTATTATAATACTATAACTTATAGGACATGTCCCACTGTGATTTATTTATTTTTTTCTCAGATTACTCTGTTTTTCCTTAATTCTCAGAAATGATGTAAAGCAGCCCTGCCCACCGATAGCAAATATCTATCTTTGTCCCGCTGTTTACTTTCATACTGCCCAGTAATAATAATGCTTTGGCTAGTAATGCAGTGATCTAATGATCCTTTCACTGGTCAGAGAGATTACAGCCCGTGGACATTCTGGGAATTAACATGAAAATGTTTTTCCTGGATTATTGGATTTACCTCCGTGCAATGTTTTCCTTTTTAACCCTTAATTTGATCAGGGAAACATAGCTTTTAGCCATTGAAATACATGTTATTCAACTGTATTCAAACCAGATCAGTGAAATAACATCTTTTTTTTTTTTCTTCTTCAAATAAAAGGTTTGTGAATGCAAAGGTTGCCAAGTTCATCAGAAGAAAATAAGAGGCACACCCAGTTTCTTTATTCCACATATGCCATTTGAGATTTAAATAAACCAGGCTGGTAGCAGGTGACAAATGATCGCATTGTAAACCAGAAACAAAATTCTACGGTGTTTGCCTGCATCAAATGTGCATAAAACGATGGCATTAAAAAATGTTGTTGCTTTGATTTTGGTCTACTGATGATGTATGGCTTCATTGCATCTGTTGTAGAAAATAAAATGACCATAACACACATGAATTTAGCTTTGCAAATAGTTTTGATTTCTAATCTGTAATTTTTAAGATTGCACTTGCATGTAAAGCTGATTCAGAAGCTATAATGTGGTGTTAGAATACCGGACAAACTCCATCGCATATGGATTTAATACAGGGTGATTCCTCTATGCGGAGAGTTGTTTCACGGCTTTAGGTTTAGGGAGGGACCGTAAGGAAGTGAGCGACAGAAACTCTGATTCATTTACTTGCAAATGTATTAATGCATGCTGTCGGCGCGCTGGCTTCAGTATGTAAAATATAAGCCTCATGCTTGATCTGACGCACGTGGCTGATTACACACACGCTTCCGCTCCTCACAGTGAGTGGCCCAGATTTCTTCCGCTCAGCTTTAAATGATTTCATGTGTGTTGGCAGCCGATTAACGGGTGATGATAGGGTTTTAGAAATAGGTGCATGCTTTTGAAGCATGTCCTTTTTTGCCTTTGTTTAAATACTTTGCCATGTCCCAGTGTAATGTGGACAGTGTGAACTAAGTGTACATTGATAAGATGATACAGGTTTAGGAAACCTGTATGAAAACAGTCATTACTATGGTGAGTAGCAGCAAGGGCCACTTATGCTTTCTTTAGTAATGAAAAATAAATAAAAAATCTAGTTATTTTAAGGCATTTTATTAGGGGATGCAAGATATAAAAATTCTGTCCGATACTGCTAAGCAGATAATTCTATTTTTCAGTGACCGAAGTTGGCCACTTTTATTTTAAATAATATATTATAATATATTTTTTTATTTAATTTTTAGCCATTTTATTATGTGATTTTGCCATTTTTAATTAGTTTTTTTTTATTCAATATAATATAGTATATATAATTTGTTTTTATTTCAGTTTTAGTCATTTTAGTAGTTATTTTATCTCAGTTAGTTGCCTAGGCAACATTTATAATATATAATATTTATGGTTTAATTTCTGTCAGCTTTATTTCAATTTACAGAATTATTGTTAAGTGTTTTAGTTTCAGTTAACAATAACAACACTGATTTGGCCATCACAGCATTATAATGTACAGTATGAAAAATGGATATTCCTTTTAAGATTAGCTAAAGATTACATTTAACAGTGTTATAAAATGAGTGTTTATAAGATTAAAGTTTTCAAAGAACTTAAAAAATACAATTTGTGTTATTTACTCACCGTTGAGCTGATGAAAATTGGTATGGCTTTCTTACTTCTGCAGATCACAAAAGAATATATTTTGAACACTGGGGGTTCACTCCACACAACATTGACTTTCATACACATTTTATACATTTCATACACATACCTCTTTTAAATTTCACTGAAAAAGGATAGTCTTGGAGGTTTGTAATGGCATGTGAGTAAATTGATTACAGAATTTTCATTTTGGTACTGAATGATATTTTCATCCGTACATTTAATTGTGGTAATTAAAAAGTGGCTGAATTTGATCCCTTACTTCCCATACTTCACCATGTTTGTGGAGTACATGGACTTATTTTTACACAGAGGTTATGCAAACCTACTATCTGTAGACAGGCCGATTCATTCGTGTTGTGATCACTCAAGGGAACGTTAATACCGACACAATATCATCCTGTTCTGAAAAGCAGCTTTAAAAATCCAGTTCTTATCTGATCGTTGGCTGTTTGCCGTGATCCTTCCACCTCTCACAAAGACCCTGGTTTTCCCGTTCATCTGCTCAGACACTTCTGGAATTCGAATAATCACTTCCATGGCAACCCTTGACCCAGTCCCTTCTGATGGAGTAAATATTGACTCGAGCGCCTCCCGCCTCAGTGTTTCTCGCTGACCGGACGAGTCTAGGAGTCAGATCTTGACAGTGTGTGGGGTGTGTTTACATTCACAGCTCTTCAAATGAAACTAGCCTTTTGACTTCCTGTCGATATATATTGCTTAATATGTCAGGATCAACCGTGAAATAATGTCTTGTTTTTGAAGGTGTCGTAATAAGGTTTATGCAGGTAGTGCACATGCAGCATTGTAAACCCTGTGTAATGATTTACTGAACTGTCAGTAACAGGGAAGCACGCATGAAGAAGAGGGGAGGCATGTTAACATGGAGCCTGAGCTATATCCTCTTGGTGAATGTGATTTCACTAAGAAGATGTTCCTCCACCCTTGTTGATCATGGAACAACATTCCAATCGTCCAATCAGATCTGAGGGATAGGTTTACCGTTAATGGCAAGTTTAGGCTTTCGATAAGGGTTAGGGGCTTCTACGGCTACGCTATTCTTATTCAGCTATCATTTCCCTCTGATTTTGGGGCTAAGTTATGGGTAGGGTTATGATAGGATATTTCTGGACAGGAATGTCATTCCAGGATCTACAAAAGATTTTGATCCAGGAGCACATCTTACTTGGCAAAATCACGGCGACCATGTATGCATGCATGTATGAACTTGTATAAATTTTGTTATCATGCTGATATCTGGGGAAAAACTGCACTCTTACAGTATATAGACTAAATCATGCAGTGAAAGTGTGCACTCTAAATGCGCACCCGCACTAGTCTAATCTACAAGACTACATCACGTATTGTATGCATGCATTCTGGGTGTGTGTTAGGGATATACTGTACTTGATAATGTCAGATTGCACACCCCTAACTGTATGTACTGTATATATGTATGTGTGTGTGTGTGTGGAGGTTTTCCTCATGTTCATCCCCACTTATGGGTGGGATCCCTCAAGGCTCAATTATTGGCCCTATGTTATTCTCTTTATATGCTTCCCTGCCCTGGGCATAATATTTGAAACATGGTCTGTCTTTTTACTGTTACATGGATGACAGATGTATTTACAGATATATTTGGCCACAGTCCAAGAAATCTTTATAATCTCTTGTTGGTCTCGCTGACCTGAAGGCTTGGATGTCTGCTAATTTTCTCAATTTGAATGACAATAAAATGAAAATTATAATGTTTGGGTAGGGAGAGGTACGAAAAACATCTACAGCAACATTCAGTTCTTAAGCCCCTATGTTAAATCGAGTGTAAGTTCTGGCTGTTGTCTTTGACAGTGAGTTGAATCTTGATATACAGGTTAAACATATATACATATACAGTACATACAAATATGCATGGAAGGTTTTTGTTTTTTTAAGGAAGTCTCTTATGATCACCAAGGCTGCATTTATTTGATCAAAAATACAGTAAAATCAGTAATATTGTGAAATATTATTGCAATTTAAAATAACTTAATCTAATTTATTCCTGTGATAGTAAAGCTGCCATTACTCTAGGATTCAGTGTCACTTGATCCTTCAGAAATCTTTACATTAATGTATTCAAAAACAACTTGCATTGCATTCGAAGAATAGATTTGCTTGGCTTTGCAAGTGCACATCCCTATAGTACATACTTAACATGCAATGTTGCTTTACTGTGGCGCTAAGAAATATCTCCTGTACTGAAGTGGGCGATAGAGTTACCTGATGTGTTGTTATTGACGTAGCTAGCTGTAAACATGTCCACCTCAATGAACTTATCCAGAAGACTCTTCAAACTGGCAGTAGATTACCTGAAAGAGAAAACTGACTTTTGACAGTTCATAGTAATGGCACCTCTGGCTTGTAATTCCTACAGTCCTGTCTTGGAATTTGTGTCTGAGTTGGATTCAAGTCCCAGATGGAATGTTATCATGGCATAGTGATTACAGAACGAATGTTGATAAACTCTCTCCAGAACAAGCGTTAGGATTAGAGCTTGATCGGTATGATGTATAAAGTTGCAAAGCGTCCAACTTCCCTTAGAGTAAATACAGTAAGCATAATAATATAAAACATACCCAAATCTTTATGTCCACATATGTAAGGATTGTTATCAGAGCACAGTTAAAACATTTTATATTTGCATTGGTGTGATTTATTTTTAATATTGTGTTATTTAATTGCTAAGCAAAACATTGTTATACACTACCAATTTTTTTTTTTTTTTTTTTTTTTTTGTGAAAGAAATGAATACTTTTATTGAGCAAGGAGGCATTAAATTGATTGGTAAATGTATATATTTTTAAATATATAATCTGATCAGTTTGTTTTTAAGAATTCGTATTCTCTTGGCACTGAGATTTACAATAAGACTTTTCTGAATGAATGAACAGCTAAATGAGAGCAGGCAGCTGAAAAAAGTTAGTAGCATCATATTTAATGCAAGTGTGTTGAGAGAAACTATTTTATTTAATTTGGCTCAAATACATTGGCCATGGTATATGAAAGGTTGATGGTATGACGTGGCTGTGAGACCACAGAAAACATGACAAAACCTCAGCTGCTAAACTGGAGGGTTTTCCCCCTCTCACACCTCTGCTGCTCTGCCCTGGTGTGGTTTCAGGTGCTTTTCCAGTTCGACTTTTCTCGGCAAGTGAATTAAACACTTTCATCCACATGTTTTCTCTGGCTTAGACGCTGCCGTACAACTCGTACCAAAGGAGCTTATCCACTGGTAATGAAACGTTTGATGTTGACCATGCAAATGCAGGAATAACAAGATGGATATCTTTGGCCGTCTGGCACCTGTTGGCCCGACAGTGATGGGAAAGGGGAGAAAAATACAGCTTGCGTTAAATGTTGTAAAGGTAAAATAACAGCATTGTGGTGTAGAAAGTTGAGACCTCCATTTCCAACGATTCATTATTCACTATTCCATTGCTACAACTAAACTTAGGATTTCAAATGATTTTCTCTCTTACTTTTTTTTTTTTTTAAAGTGCCCCTATTATGCTATTTTAAAGGTTCCTAATGTTGTTTTGGAGTCTCCTACAACAGGTTTGCATGCATCCAAAGTCAAAAAACACACTTTCTTATAATATACATTGCACATCACCTCATTTCTCAAAGAGTCTGAAAACGATTTGTTTGAAGATTCAGTCTCTCTAAACCCCTCCTTTCCGAGAGCCTCCTTTGCTGTGATTGGTCAGATGGCTCAGTCTGTTGTGATTGGTCTACCACTTACAGGTCATGTCGGAAACAATATACCAATTACCAAATCTGAATTTCAGATCCAGATCTTCCTCAGCACTTGATACACAGTGATATGAACAGTAAAGATGACGTCGGTTTTACCGTATTTGAGTCCTCATGCTTTGGAAGTGCAGCAAAGTGGATTTGCAGTGCTGAAAACAACGCTTTCTCGACATGTCGACACACAAACCAATATCTTCCGGTCTCAGCTACAACTACAGTGAGGGTCTAAGTAGACGTTGTTGTTCGCGAGCAGCCAATAAAACCATAGGCTGGCATTATGCAAATTTGTTATGTAGTTTTGTAACAGGAAGTGAGAGAGAAATTACTGACGACTCGTTTCGGCAGTTCAGAATCGATTCTTTCTTTTAGGAGACTTTATCACTTTATTTGTCGTCTTTGAAACTTTGCAGACCTTTTACATTCACAAACAGCAAGATTACACACTACATGAAAGGAAATCTCTGAAAAAGCATTAATTGGGGCACTTTAATGGAAGCATAAGCTTAAACGTTTTGAATTGTGCCACAAAGTAAATAATGTATGTGAACACTCTTTGACTAAAACCATTCAAAATTGTTTTCGGTAATTGAAATGGAAGATAAAATAGAAATATTAGATGGAAAAATAAACTTAGTTGGAATAAAACAAGTTTGAGTAGAAGTACTAAAATTACTCAAACTAAAACTGAAATAAAAACAAAGCTTAATAGAAATATAAGTAGGGCTGTCAAACGATTAATCGCGATTAATCGCATCCAAAATAAAAGTTTGTGTTTACATCATTTATGTCTGTGTACAGAGTATAATTATTTTCTATATATAAATACACACACATGCATATATATATTTAAGAAAATGTGTTATTTATATATAAAATATTTATATATAATATAAATTATATATAATATAAATATATATACACAGTATATACATGCAAATATTTCTTAAATATATACATGCGTGTGTGTATTTATATATAGAAAATAATTATACACCGTACACACACATGTATTATGTAAAAACAAACTTTTATTTTGGATGCGATTAATCGCGATTAATCGTTTGACAGCCCTAAAAAAAAGATAAACAGCAAAATTAATAAAACTGAAAATTGAAAACATAACAATAAAAGCTAGTTAAAAATATTAATAATTGCTATAATAGTGTATAAATAATACTAAAATAACAATAACAATACAGCCTTATGCTTCGCTCCATAGCATAATTGCATTGGAGAACCATGTGAAAGTCACTTTGGATAAAAGCCTTTAATAAAGCTTTTGACTAGGCCTAATTGTAGCCATTATGATTTGCATACACACTAGTTTACACTATAAATGAAATAGCATTATGATGCACAATAAATAGGAAATCCAGTGCTTTATTTAGTTATTTTTGTCAACAGGTTTTTATCATGCTTCACCCCTACACCACAAATCACAGCCCCTTCGTCTGATGAAAGAAAGGAGAATAAGATCTCATGAACAAGATGTGTCAACAGAAAAAACTGAGTTGTAATTCCTGTTTTGCTCAAACCCCTGGGAAGTATGTGGGATTCATGATCCTCTGGCTTTCCTCCTGCATAATTAAGCGAATCTGAAGCCTTTCATCACGGGTTGGACTCTTCCTCGCTCGCTGTCTGCAGGTGTTTTCCTCATCCTCGGGCGTCCCGGGGCGAGAACGTTCACACGTTAGCTGACAGCTAACCCAGTCTGAATGATGGGAATGTTTGTGACGTTTCATGTTTCTGCTGGGGTTTTGGAGGATATTGATGCTTGAATGTAATTTAGCAGTGGTTTTGGTTCTGGTTTGTCAGAAAAAGAGGAATTATCGCTGGCTGCGTAGCAACAGACAAGTGAATAGTTGCAGTATCACACACTCCAGATTGCAAGGCTTGATGGGTTGAGAACAATGGACGCTTTTGTTTTATCCAACTGAAGGAGCCCCAGTTGGGCTTTTTTTCACATGACTGAAAAATAATGGGTTACAGTAATCAGGAAGATAACATATATAGGTGTGTGTGTGTGTGTGTACCTACTTAACTATATTTTGGGGACAAATTTGTACCCAGAAGTGACCAGAATCTCCAAAAACCGCCCTCATTTGGTATAAAAAAAAATAAAGTAATTAAAAGTTTTTAAAAAAATGTAAAAATGCATAAAGTTTTGTGTGATGAGTAGGTTTAGGGGCAGGGTTAGTGTAAAGTGACTGAAGATACAGTTTGTACAATATAAAAACCAGTACTTCTATGGAGTGTTCCCATTTAGACAAGTAGACGTGTGTGTGTGAGTGTGAGGCACACGTTCAGGCATGTATACTACTTTTGTATGCCTGAATCTGCCACCAGTCATGTCTCTGTAACTTCACGTGTGTTTGTGGTTGTGCATAACTGTACAGCATGTACGTGTACTAGCTAGCCCCGGTTGAAATGGGCTAGGCTAAGCACCCCAGCTGATCTTCGGTGCACAGACGAGTCCGGAGGGGGAATATCGACCCTCCACCCCCACGCACTGACCCCTCCGCTATAGCTGTACTCCTCTCTGAGCCATCTGTCTCTCACACCGCTCAAGAATCAATCCTCTGCCTTCCCATAGAAATCAGAGCCTGTCTCCGTAACGCTGAGGGGGATGGGGCGTCTCCAGTTCATCCGATCCGTCGGAATCTCCTCAGCTGTTAGATAACAGCCTCTCACCCCGTTTACACATGTGACATGAGCAGCCCTTCTCACAGCCGTGGTGTGTGTGATTTAGCTTTTGTTCCCATGTAAGGGATTATTTTTAGGGCATGTTTTGCCACAAAAATATAGAGATACACACACTTTTAAGATTTTTTTAATATAACGTAAAAAAAAATTTTTTGTGTCTGTGTGTGGATCAGTAGACAGACAGATATGTACTATGCCCTTAATAATTTACATTTCATCTCATATTGTAAGATAATTAATCCGGTGCTTATTCGAGGGTGAACATACATTTACATTTACATTTATGCATTTGGCAGACGCTTTCATCCAAAGCGACTCGCGTTGCATTTCAAGGTACACATTTACATTCTTATCAGTTCTTGCCTTGGCGTTGCAAGCGCCGACGCTCTAATGTTTGAGCTACAGGAAAGCTGCATACAACTATTCTATAAAATGTCAAGGTGTTTTTATTTTATTTTTTTTCATTTTAGTTGATAGACCACCATAGTTAAATTAACCAATTAAAGCACCGAAACCCAACGCTATGCTGTCACATACAGCTAACCAATTTATTTGAGATGTGGTTTAGTTTGCCTGAGGCGAAGTTAAATGCAAGTTTGTTTTTACCCAGTCCTTTAATTGGTGCGCCACAGAAATCTAACACCCTGTCCTGGGCGCAGTGGGATAGAAATCACGTCCTAATTTGTGTTTGGATTAAATTGGATGATTCCCTGGTCTAATCTCAGATTTACCAGTGCTCGAGATATGTTTGAGGCTTAAGCAATATCCAGAAGAAAGCCTGTCTGCTCATCTTTCAAATATGGAGAGATTTATCAAAAATGTTGTTGATGAATTTTGTAATTAATGATGTTGCTGAGTCAAACATGAATGAATGAGACACTTTACTATGTAGTACTGTACACCTGAAGTGCCTACAGTCATATCGGGGGTCTCTCATCAACCATATGACGTACCAGTTAGTTCACCACATACCAGCTATCGGTGGAGAGGAGAGAGAGTGATCGAGCCAAGTCAGTGGATGTGGATTATTAGGAGGCCAGATGAGGGAATCATTCACTAACACCCCTTCCAACAGCAACCTAGTTTTCCCAGAAGGTCTCCTATCCAGGTACTGACCAGGCCCAACCCTGCTTAGCTTGGACTGGGCAACCAGTCTTGGACCACAGGGTGATATGGCTATGGCAAACATTACCAATATTGCTTTGCTTATGAATAATATTGATGCCTTATTACTTTTCTAAGCATTCAGACTAATAGTTGGGCTCCCCCCCCCCCCCCACCCCCCCCCCACCCCCCAACTTAGACCAGTAAGTAGAACACCCTTTAAAGCAATGCCTTGGCATTCACTAATCGTTTTTCAGAAAATGTACAAAATATACTTTTATTAACCTTTCTGTCATTTTTAATGCAGAATCAGTTTTGTTGTTGTGTGGTTTTATTGCTCAAATAGCCCTTTCAATTCTGCATTTGTTCCTATGACTCTATCCGTCAGCTAGACCTCATAAGCCATTGACATAAGTCAGTGAATGAACGTCCTGTTCCCAGTTGTTGTTTGCCATAGATCAATGATGCTTTACATAATGCCAGAATCCTTCTTCCGATGATCATTCGTCACATTTCGAACCTCAATAAGGTCGTTCCCGGACACGACTGTGGCCTTGGGCATGGAGACCGCATTAAACAGAGCCAAACATTCACACCTCGCGTGGGAAATTAGATTTGCCTTTATTTGTAATGTCTGGGCCTTTGCTTTTAATGACCGTTTTTATTGTGGCTGGACATTAGTGAGGCATGAGCTGCTCTTTGATTACCCAGAGTTCACCCTGATTCATCTCATTGTGGTTTAGTGTTATCAAACGTGTCAGTAAATTCATCCTGCTACTTACAGTTAGAGCTCCATTAATTGGACATTAACAAGACATCCTTGTTATTGCAGGATGCTAGTTTTCCCTTGACACTGAATGAAATACACCGGGACAGTAGCACCCATAAATGAAACATTTATGTAATCTGGAGCCCATATGGTTGAGGACATAGCCTACATACTAATAAGCTGTTGTTTCTCTCTCTTTCAGTTTTCTTAAACAACTTTTCACAGTGACTCAAAACAATCATGCATTACAGCCGTTTTCTAACACAGATTGCATTTTTGGCAGGAATAGGGCCTAATTGGTTTATAAAAGAGGATTTTTGTAAAGCCAAACTATCAGATATGCCGTATTTATGCCGGTTTATTCTTGACAAGAACAAATAATTGAATGAAATCTCTATGAATATTCACATTAAGTCTGTCTGACCTAATGTGACACAATTTGGCTGAGTATTTTTATTTGATTTTTTGCTCTCTTTATTTTTGTTGCTTTTCCTTTTACTTTTTTTTTTTTTTTTTTTTGTATTTTTATCTTTTCGGGTTTTTAGGTTGTTTTTCCCTTTTTTTTCTTTTAGTTTCATTTAGTTGTTTTGTGTTTTCTTTTGTCGTTTTGTTTTTTCTTATAGCCTATTCTTTGTTTTGTTTTTATTTTGTTTGATGTTTTTTGTCTTGGGTTTTGTTTTTATTTCGTTTCTAGTTTTGTTTTTGTTTCGGAAGTTGTTTTAGTCTTTTCTTTTGTTCTTATGTTATGTTATGTTTTGATTTTCTTTTGTTTTGCAATTTCAGTCTGTAATCTGTTTTTCTTTTTGCTCTGATCAGCGTCAAGCTGAACATTTCATTCCAATGCTTTTTTTTTTTTCAAGGAGTGAAGAAAAAGCTTCAGGTTTACATGAGAATTTGTTTGTGAATACTGTATAGAATATTGTATGCCATTAGAATCGATGTGGACAGGCCTTCTGTCATGAAAAAATAACATGGCACTGCCAGTGAACCTGAAGAGCGCAGGTCTCTCTAATGAAAGCTCCTCTGCGACGGCTCCGCTCCCGCAGGGCTCCAGGACCCTCGGCCGCTCCCTGACCCCTCATTCACACTGCTCTGCTGAGATTAGTTCCCCTCCACCGGGCCTGTCACAGCTCCTCTAAGAGACCCTTCGCCATGAGCTGCCAGTCCTCCGGGCTTTCTAGGAAAAGAGTCTTTCGTTGTGGAGAATTTATCATCCCGTGGGCAAGCGGGGGCTTGTTCTGCACGGGCGAGGAACGTTTACAGAGAGCTAAGGACTGGAAAGAAGTGTGTGCTGAGTGAGGTTTGTGTGGGTGGATGGGAAATCGTCTCTGTCTGTCCCCCAAAGAATGTGTGTGTCTGTGCTGGCAGACAGACAGTATGACATGTGGAAGAATGTGTGAGTGTGTTGGGGGGTCCGGGAGGATCGTATTGCAGCGGCTGTCACTGGTATGTGAGAGGAAACAGCTGAGCGCTCCTGTAGTCGTCTAAAGTGAGGTTAAAGTGCACTAAACACAACCTCGGGCTTCTGTGGGGCGCACAAACTGCGGCCACTCGGTTTCTGTAATGTTTCACTTTGATCAAATATGACTGTGATAAAATGACATTCACATGCAAGGCATTCTTTAAAATTTTTTTTTGTGTGTTTTTTTTTTTACTCGCTTTTAGGAATCTCTGACTTTTTTTATTAGTGCTGCTTGCTTAGGCAGAACCCCTAATGGCAAGTATGGAAGTGCATTTTGCATATGCATTCCTGGTGTTATTGAGACCCATCAGGGCATGTTATTGCATTAACAATTAGTCTTTGTAATATTTAATCAAAATCTAATCGCTGAAACATTTTCAAGGTCCGATCACCAATTTGTGATAAAAAAATCAAGGCCCATCCATTTTTTTTTCTTCTCATTGATTCTTATTTCTTCTAAAAACACATTTTGAAACTATCCAGAACACCTTAGCATCATGGCTAAGTGAGTTTTGATGCTCAACAAACACTTTTTTTTTTTTTTTTTAAGAAAAATGATGAAAATAGATGTGAAAATCTAGTTCATTAAAACGACCAGAATTCCAATATATGGTTGAAGAGTTCAGTAATGAGATTACGGTTTAACACTGATTATCTCTCTAGATAAAGATATTTTAGCGCACCAGTATCACTGTTTATTTGTGTTACTTAAGGAATAACAGAATATTGCTTGCGTGCATAGTTGGTTAATAATTCATGGTTCATACATAAATCATGAAAACAGGCTGGTCTCTAGCGACAGCGCTGGAAAAAGAGGGGGTCAAATATTCGTTTGAAGTGTTTTAATGTTACAAATTAGATGAAAGTTACTTTTCTGAACAACATAATTTTTAATATATTTATATATATATAACACGAAACCCTGCAATTCATGAATGTAATAGTTACAGGCAGTGTGGGCTGGTGGTTAAAAATGTAGACTGGTTGTTGTAGGTTCAGATACTGAAAAAAAAAAAAAAAGATTCATGAACCTGAACATTTTTAATTGAGTAAGTACAGTATATCCCCAGGTTTCCTCAGTAAAATGATGTGCAGTACCTACAATCCTGTGCTAATATTCAGCCCCTAAGCTGACAATATATGAATTTATATAATCAGGATTTGTAAATATTTTTTGACTTATGACTATATATTCAGATTTACATTAATACTGTATATTCAGAGTTATAACTATATTTTCGGTTTTACATTTATATATTCAGGCTTATAAGTCTGATATAGATATATTGTGTGTAGATACAGTTACCGGTATATATAATGTAATTATGTATTTATATATATATATATATGTGTGTGTGTGTGTATATATATGTGTGTGTATATATATGTATATGTATGTCTCTATATATATATATATATATATATATATATATATATATATATATATACACACACATTTAAATACATATACATTATATATATATATACTGTATCTACACATTATTTTTTTATATTTATATACTCTGCAAGTCTAGACTATTTTTGGATGCCCATTTCCAATTTCTATATATATAATTTTTTTTTTTTCTATACATTTTAGTCTTGTATCTATAATGTATGTAAATCATGACAATATAAATGTAAATCCAAATATGTAGTTATAACTATATATTCGGATTTACATACATTTATATATTCAAATTTGCATATATACAGATTTGATTTCTATTTTGAATTTTTTATAAACTAATTTAAATTACTCTAGAATTAAGCGTCTAGTAAGGTGTTTGGGGTAAAATCATGATCTGAAAGCTCTGTGTCTTTTCAGGCCTAGGCCATGGGCGGAGCCAAGAGTAAACCCAAAGAGCTCAGCCAGCGCTCCCGGAGTCTGGACGATGGCACCGGAGGACACCACTCTAGTCCCAACCCATCATCCTTCACCCCCAACCGAAGTCCTCCGGTGGACGGTAGCAGACGCGGCACCCAGCCCATGATCAACGCAGAGCAGGCGCTGTTTGGAGGAGTGATCTCCACTACCATCACATCTCCTAACAGGGGCGGCATGCTAGCGGGTAACACACCTCTGTCTGATCCGGCATGCAATGTGTCATTATTACGGTTCTGCTTTTGGTGACTTTCAGTATTAAAGTGTTAAAGGAAATGGGCCAAGAAGTCTGAGGGTGAATTGACTAAACAGTTGCACTACTTTGGTACAGGAAAAATGCATCTTATTCACAATACTGCTTTTCATCACGCCTACTGTCAATGTAAATCAGGCTCATCATGTATACAATTATAGCTGGTGCAATCAATTTTTAATGAATTAACTGAGTTAAAATTTCATTAATGACAGTCACAGTTTTCCTGTAAGGCCACATCAGACCGTTAATGGACAGTCTGATGCATACTCAAACAAATATAGCAAAGGATTTCCCTAACTCCCAAGCTCCGCTCTGATTGGCTGGCGAGTCTCTTAGAGTCAAGATGCACAGGTTTTGTCGGTCCACGTGAAAACGTGATACAATTTCTGCGGAAAACTACTTGAATGGATTTCCTGCAGTTTGTCCATTTACATAAGTAGTACTTTTTTACTTTTTAATGGATTGAAATTTTGGCCACAAAGTTTATGAACATTGTGCATTTTTCACTGTATTAATCTAAATTATTCAGTATTTTCTGTACAATAGTGGTATTGCACGAATTGCAATGGACGCAGATGAAATGATTATATGAGCTATTACTTTCCGCACCATCTTTAAAGTTCAGCAAAACATTGGGTTGAGCCTTCGTCCTCCATTGAAAAGGGTCATGTGATCACGGTTGGCGTCATTCGCCACCGTCGCTTTTTCAGACGTTCTCCTGGGTTATATCTGATTTGTGCCACATGTGAGGAAAAAATTGGATTTAGGTCACTTAAATGCATCCTTAGTCACCACAGTCTTTTATGCTGATAGTCACAAATCTGACTCTGCAAGTCTAGACTATTTTTGGATGCCCATTTCCATTAGCAACCAAACATTGCATTATTTACTTATGTTGATGAAATTTCCCTGCAGAAGTTTTTTTTAAATTGGATGCATCAAGATAACAGTCTATGTTTGTCTCTTGTATTTTTCCATAGGCGGCGTGACCACGTTTGTGGCTTTGTATGACTACGAGTCACGAACCGCCTCCGATTTGTCATTCAGGAAAGGAGAACGACTCCAGATTGTCAATAACACGTAAGAGGGAAACGCACAAACATACTCGCGCAAAAATAACAGGGCTCCCGGGGGCGATAGACACACCCACCGAGGCAGACATCCACACACACACGCACATGTCTCTCATCTGTCTGGGCTCTGGCTGTTCTGGCTGTCCCCCCCCCCCCTCCCAGCACATGTAGCCCCCCCTCCTCTTCCTCTTCGGTAACCATAGGAACTGGCTCCCTCTGAAGGCGCTGCATTTGTGGGAGATGACGGCTTTTTGTTCTCTGGATTCCTTTTTTGGTCTTCCTGTGCACAAGAAAAGCTCAGCTGCACGTCTTTACCTCCACTTCCCCTCCCGGACCAAAGGGAGCATTTTCCTTCCTTTCTACACCTGCGGTTCACTTCCTTATTTCAGTGTACAGCGCTACCGTTAAGAGAAGAAAGAAGAAAAAAAAAACACTCTCAGTAACATCCTCTGGTTTCAGCACAAAGCGGACCTGGTGATTTTCTTTTTATGTCAGTCCGAACACAGTGTAGTATGTGGGTGAATCCTTCAAAACAGACCTTGTCCGGGTCATATTTAAACCCCGAATCAATAAAAGAGATATATATTTCATGATATTAAAATGAAATAATGACCAATGTTTTTATAAATTGCATAATAGGACTCACAGATATTCAGTTTGAATCATTCTGATAAATCATTCACTGAATTAATCTAATGCAAATTAGCATATGATTCACTTAATGAACTGGGGTAATAACTTTCAGTCATATCAGACTCGATGATACATTTTATGTGTTCTTAAATTTGTGAAACTTAAATCAGCATCATGTAGTTCTTACAATCGTTTGTAATAAAAATAAATCAGTTTTTTAAACATTAAGGGTGTGTTCACACTTGGCAGATTTTGGTTTGATTAAAATGAACTTGTGCGGTTTATTTGAATAAGTGTGAACGCTCCGTCTGAACCCTGGTGTGAACCAAACAGACTGAAAAATGGGTCTCGGTCCACTTCCAAACGAACTGGTTGTGGTTCAACTGAAATATGAGCGCAACACGGTGCAAAGACAACTAAACGAACCAAAAACAGGACATGATGTCACAAGACCCTAAAAAGACTATGTTTTTTCTCATCACAAATATGTCATAAAAGCCTCTTTTTTTATCTCTAGGTTCAGTGTTAAAAATGACAGTGTGAATGCTAAGCAAACCAATAGAACCGCACTACAAATGTGTGAACACACCCTACAACAGTTTACCAAAATAGTTTTGTAGTTAAGACCAATTATGGGGATTTTGAACAGAAACCTAGGCACGAGGTGAGATTCACCCTTTAAACCGTAACCAATCCCCACTGCTGCCCATTACCCATCCCAGAAGCCACTGATAATAGAGTAATCTAAGCTTTTTAACCAAATCTCTAAGCTGCTCCGGCTTATGCTGGGACCTTCAGAGTCATGTGTCAGTACACATTTAGAGATAATCAAATGCACATTTCAGTAATTGTTTTCCACATTTTTAGTACTTCACAGACAAGTTGGATAAAAGCTTTGTTTTCAGTGCGTCATTGCTGCGATTTGACCTTCAATCAATTTTTGAGGCTATGTGGGATGTTTGTAGCTTCTGCTGTTTGCTTTTAATGTCCAAAACACTTCACGTCTCCTCTGTGTTTTTCCTCTACACGCTCTCAATCGTTTATGTAGGAGAAAGTTGAACCCCAGGTTGGTAAAGTTGCTCTTGCTTTCAGCTTTCCATGTCCATTTTCAATGCGTGTGTTTGTGTATGTGTGTCATTTCACCATTTGCTTGTCCACCTGAGATTTGTCCTGACTTTCTAGAGATTGTGGAAGTGGTCCATAAATAGTGTCACATATCCTCATAACTGGCTCACTCACAACCATTTTACATTTGTCCTTCACATTGACTTTGTGGTTGGTCCTTTAGTGCATTGTCGATTTTTTCCTTTACATTTGTTTAGGCTGCATGCCAATTTTCATGTTATCTGCATTGCTAGAATAGGTCAGTTCATCCCAAATCATTGAACGATGAAAATAATATGTCAAATATACAATTTTCTATCCTGTGTTGACATATTTCCTGTTTAAACAGGAAGTTGTCACGGGAACATCTACATGACCCTTCTTTTTTTTAAATAGTAAAATATAAACTAAATATAAAGTCGAACAGACTTGCACTAAAACCTACTAAATTCAGATTTTGATTTCATGGGGTCATTAAATGAATGAACCTAAAAGCAAAAATGTTAAGATAACATTAGCATTTAGCTAAATTAACAGTAAAAATATAGACTAATAGCTACGGTTTCAGTTTAGCTAACTTGTTAGTTTTGATTCTCATTCCAGAGATCATTTTATTGGACAGAAATCTGTGTACGGCCCACAAATTAAAAGACTAAATGTGCATAGTGACTAAATGCGGATGAGTTTTAAACGTTTTTTTAGTGCATATATGCTATGCTAAGAGTACGTTAACATATAAATGGCCTCAAAGTTAACAGACTTTGTCACAGTTTGATTTCATGTGGTCATTAAATTAATATCATTAAAAACAATAATGTTAAGATAGCAGTAGCATTTAGCTCAATGAACATAGCCAATAGCCTTTAGTTTAACTAACTTAATAGTTCTCATTCTCATTCCATGGATGATTAATTCGCATGTGTGTTAAAGCTTTTTCTGTGCATATATGCTATTCTAAGCGTACGCTAGCATAGAAATGGCCTCAGAGCTAACAGACTTGGACTAAAATGCACTAAAACTGTCATTTTTATTTCATGTGGTCATTAAATTAATATCATTAAAAACAATAATGTTAAGATAGCAGTAGCATTTAGATAAATTAAAAGTAAAAATCTAAACTAAAGGCTATTGGCTATGTTTGACTAACTTGCTAGTTCTAATTCTCACTCCATAAATGATTTTATTGGTCATTTTAATAGGAAGCCACGCAAAAGCGAAACATTTCTGCACGGAGATATCAAATTTGTTTGTATTTCTACACTACTGGGAATATTCAATGGATCTTTTTTGCATGCGAAATTTCGCCAATGTGACCGGACTTTAAGAATTGGGATGCAGCCTTAGCGTTATCCATCAGCGCTTTGTACTTAAATTATTGTCTCAAACGTACAGTCGCCTCATCCAGTTTATTCTTCTCATAAACCCTGTTTATCAGAATCACTGTTTTATGCCCTTTTGTACATCTGAATTTTGAATGGTACCCTGCGTATGAATAATACATTTGCATTGTATGAATATGAATATGTGCCCATCTGTGTACTGTATACATGTCATTGTTTTCACTGGTGCGGTTATGTTTTAATTATGTTTAACGGCAGCAAGCAGTAGCTCAGAGACCTGGAGAGGTTTTGTGTCGGGTCAGCATGTCTTGGCGATGGATAAAGTCTTATTACTTTAGCTTAGGGAGTGAGTCACAGTCTAACACCCCACTGCTCACACTAAAACACACCATCTATTATTAAAAACCCATCAAGCCTCTAAGACAACCCAGACGTATGACTCATTTTTTGATAAATCTACCAGTTTTGTAGTAAATAATTCACCCAAAAATGAAAAAAGTCAGTCATTCCAATCCCATATGATTTTCTTTCTTTATAGGAATCAAAAGATGTTTTCATGAATGTTTGCGCTGCTCTTTTACGCATGATGAAAGCATATTGTGCCAATATATGCCCCAAAAAGACAAATAAAAAGCTGTTGTTCATACAACTTGTGCATTATATGTAGGCGTGAACAATAACGTAAATGTCTGTCATATCTCAAAGCTATTATATGGCTTCAGAAAAATGATTTGTAATAAAATTAATACAATTATTCAGCAAGAATGGATTAAAATGATTTAAAAAAAATTACAGTAAAGACATTTTTAATGTTACTTTCTTTTTTTAGAGTTGTTGAAAACACTGTATGACTTACTAAGAATAAAATACGATTTTTTTTTTTTTTTTTGTAATTCATAAGGGTTTGGAACAACTTGAGGGCGAGTAAATGATGACAATGTTTATTTTTGGGTGAACTATCCCTTTGAATGGATGTTTAGGTAGTTAATGTCTTTAGAAGAGCTTCGTCTGCATTCTAATACCTCGTTTCAGGGATGATAAAGCAGGAATAATACCACAGATGTAATCTCAGGGTGTGTGTTTTGGGCGGGTAAGAAGATCATGAATGTGTCACCAGATATGCACCAAATATGTGAGTCAAACTGCAGGTGTATTATGCATGTGTGTTTTTTCTGCTGTCTTAGGGAGGGTGACTGGTGGCTGGCTCGTTCGCTGACGACAGGAGAGAGTGGATACATTCCCAGCAATTATGTGGCACCGTCTGATTCCATCCAGGCTGAAGAGTAAATCCTCTTCCTCCTCTTTCTCTTTGCTGTTCTCCTCCCCGTGCCTCCTCTGTTTTTTTCCCCTCGATGTGATGTCAGAAATTATTCTGGTTCCTTATCGTTAATGGAATCGTTTATATTACTAAACAAAACAATAGCTGGACAAATCAGTTTAATTTCGGTTTATAATCAGTTTATATAGGGCTTTATTCAATACAGATGGTTTCAAAGCAGCTTCACAGTGATGAATAGGAAAATAACAGAATCAGTTGCACAGACTTGTCGACTTTAATGCTCTGCCATGACGTTTTAAGCTTGATGTCGACTAGTCGCTGATTATGGCCTATAGAGGGCGCAACTGGAAAATAAATATTTGACTTCCACTTTTACGCGCTGTTTTCAACAGTTAAAATGGCAAATAAATGCATACTCAGAGAGCGCTCCACAAGATATGTTTGATTATACCATCTGGATGCTCAAAATTGATCGGGTGAATGCACTTTTTTAACAGCTTATTGTAGACGTAAGCAAAACTAATGCGCTGCTGCATTGTAAAGCACACACATACAGACAGTAGCTCGCAGATTCAGTTTCGCAGAAATGTATTGTCAACACTGTTCTGTGATTTATCAATAAAATAACTTAGAAACTGAAAAGTTCTAGCATATATCTAGACGCTGCCAGGGAGTATTATTTCACACGCAATCGCTCTCTCACTAATGAATTCATATAAATGTAATCTTTACTTTGCTATTTTATCTGAATCTGATTTTGAATAAGCAGAAAGCTTTGAGAAATATAACAACCCAAAGACGAAAGAACTGATAAAAATAAGCTGTTATGTAGGAGCGCCGTGTCAAATGCCATAGCTGTGCACAAGGAAACACGCGTTCGAGTCTCGGCTCAAGGTTCAGGCTTATTGGTTCATTATTAACATCATCAGCGACTAGTCAGTGTTGACTCGACTTTAATCACATAAATGTTGACTTAAAAAAATCTGAAGTCGTTCAATTAGTCAGCTGAAGTCAGTTCAATAACAGTATCAGTATAGCAGAATTCAGTTTTAAAGCAGCTCTACATGGGAGTGAATCACATGTTAATGTTCTAACCTGCCCGACTGATTCAGTGATTGATCTATGAGTCCTTGATCTGATTCATTAAAAAGAACCAAGTCATGAGAGCAATTTGTTCCTCGTTGGAAACAATCTGACTCAACAGAACTGTGTTTATGAATCATCACTTAGCAAACACTGTGAATATTTTAGTACAGAAATATTTCAGTTCCTGTTTTTTTTTTTAACTTGAAGCTCAACCTTTGTGATGTTACCAGCAAACTGATTCACACTCGCCCCTCTCTATCCTTCCGGTCTGACCTCTGAGTCCTTCATTTTTCCCTTCATGGTTGCTCTCTTGTCCTCCATCATTATGAGTCTCTCCACCATCTCATCAGTTAGAAAGAAAAAACCTCATGCCCAAAATACCTTTTCCCTCTCGAACGAGTAAAAGTCGTCAACATGTGCCCCGTGCAGCTCATATATTGTCTGTCCTGTTCATATGTAACTCGTAATATTTCCTGAGACACACACACACACACACACACGCACGCGTGCGCTGTTGCTCCGTCGACTGGCGCATTAAACAAATACACACAGGCACTCTTTTGAAAACCTATAATGACTCATTTTTCCACCCTTGCCTTGCCAGTCATCTCAGATTGACTCTGGAGAAAAGGTAAGACTGAGAGAGAGCCTGCCATGAGCGGCGAACAACAAACCTAGCTGATTTATAGACACTAAATGTCACTGGGTCAGTCATGAATCCCAAACACCATTGTTTTATTGTTGCTGGAACCAGGAATGGGAATGGGAATATTACAACCTGAATCAATGTTCAATATTTCATGCAGTACAATTCAGATTAGGACTGTTATAATTTTAGGCCCAAAACGTACTCTACAAAAAAGATGATTTCAGAACAGTGTTGCCATGATTAAATGTACACTACCGTTCAAAAGTTTAGTTTGTGTACGTTTTTTTTAAAGAAATTAATACTTTTATTCAGCAAGGATGCATTAAATTGATCAAATGTGACAGTAAAGACATTTATAATGTTAGAAATGATATATGCTGATTTTTTTACTTTCTATTCATCTAAGTATACTGAAATGCATGACTGTTTCCTCAAAAATATGAAGCAGCACAACTGTTTTCAACAATGATGATAAGAAATATTTCTTGAGCAGCAAATCATCATATTAGTGATTTCTGAAGGATCATGTGACACTGAAGACTGGAGTAATGATGCTGAAAATTCAGCTTTGATCACAGGAATAAATTACATTTTAAAATATATTTACTGTATATATGTATTATATATGTTTAAATCGTAATAATATTTCACAGTATTACTGTTTTACTATATAAATAAATGCAGCCTTGGTGAGCATAAGATACTGTTTTCAAAAACATTTAAAAAATCCAAACTTTTGAATGGTAGTAGTGTACATATATGCACAATAGAAAATGCGCATTTCTGTCTGCATACTAGCATAAATAATATCATAATATATTTCTGGCCAGCTGCATGTCTCTGATGTAATGCTACATGTGATTACTCCCTCTAAATACCCTCTCTCTCTTTTTCTCTTTCTCCGTCTCTCTGTCCAGATGGTACTTTGGAAAAATCACACGCAGGGACTCGGAGCGACTCCTCTTGAGTCTGGAGAACAGGAGAGGAACTTTCCTGGTCAGAGAGAGTGAGACAACCAAAGGTGATTGTGAACAGTACCAACTACAAGCGCAAATTATTTTATTTATTTATTTATTTAATTTATTTATTTATTTATTTGTATTTTTTTATATTTTGTATTTGTTTATTTAATTTATTATTAATGTATTGTTACTTATTGTTACTATTGAAAATATTATTATTATTATTATTAAGTTATTTATGACTTATGTGTTTTGTTTATTAATAACATAAATGTATCATTTTATTATAAATAAAAAAATAAAAAATAAATTAATTGTAACATTTTAGTTTACTTAAATTGTCATTTTTAATTATGTTTACAGTTGAATATATTTACATTTACATTTAGTCATTTAGCAGACGCTTTTGTCCAAAGCGGCCTACAAATTAGGACTAGATTAAGCGAGTCATCGTGAAGAGGCAAAAACCAACGCAAGAAGTGCTCAAAATACTATATATAGTAGAATATATACTTCTCTTTTTTTTTTTACCATACGTCTGGTCACACAGTATTGATTCATAGGTCAAACGGAAATTTCCATAAATGGAAAATGGTGTCAGAATGAAATCAAGGGAATCACAAGGTCATGAGTTCGACATCCCAGGGCCAGGGAATGGAGGAACTGATAAAAAGTAGTTGTTGTTTATGCCCGGTTCAGACTACATGATTTTAGCCCGATTTTGGCACTATCCGTTTGGTGTATGGTGTCGTGGGGATTCGTAAACGACAATGTGTGTCAGGATGCAAGAATCGATCGATTTATCTCGTATAGAAGTGTGTCATAGTTGACGACAACCGACGCCGCGTCTGCGATGCTTCATGACAGAAAGACTGGCATGTTTAATTTTTTCCCGGTCTTCCACGACGGGTTCCGTCACATCTGTGACATTGACCAATAGGAGCACTGCAGCTCTTCCATACTTAAAGGGATAGTTCACTTTGAAATTAAATTTTGGTATGTTTTAGCTTACCTCAAGGGCATCCAAGATGTAGGTGTCTTTGTTTCCGCGGTAGTTTCAATTTTGATATTTTTAAGTCAAACCGTTCTTGTCTGTCAGTCATATAATGCAGGTCTATGGTCACTATCTGAAAGAGCATGCACAGAGAAGTCCAAATTAAACAATTCCCCATCGTAAGTACACATTGATGGCCTAAGACACGAAACGAGCGGTTTGTGTGAGAAAACGAACAGTATTTATATCGTTTTTACCTCTACGCAACCACGTCCAAGTGATCTGAGGGCGCGCGCGCTTCCTGGTGTGTGACGTGTGCGCGCGTTCTGGCTTAGTCTGCGCAAGCGCCGGAAAGTGTACAAGAGGTAAAAACGATATAAATACTGTTCGTTTTCTCACACAAACCGCTCGTTTCGTGTCTTAGGCCATCAATGTGTAGTTACGATGGGGAATTGTTTAATTTGGACTTCTCTGTGCATGCTCTTTGAGGTGGTGACCATAGACCTGCATTATATGACTGACAGACAAGAACGGTTTGGCTTAAAAATATCAAAATTGAAACTACTGCGGAAACAAAGACACCTACATCTTGGATGCCCTTGAGGTAAGCTAAAACATACCAAAATTTAATTTCAAAGTGAACTATCCCTTTAATGAAAGGTATAGGTATAATATTGTTGTAGTGGAGGAAAGATTCGTGAAGCTATGGCAGTCCTCCAGCCTTTATGATGTTTCCTCGAGGGACTACAATGACAAAATGAAAAACGATAGTGCAGGCTCTTCAGCAACCCGGCGAGTAGGCTATATTTATTTTTACTACTGGCTAAAAATAAAAAACAATATTTTACCTCAAGTTCTCTTTGGAGGATTCCATACGGTCCTCTTTGTGCAATCTAGGAATATGTCCACTGTCAGGTTTTCTTTCTTTTGGGGGATTTTCTGATGACAAGGCATCCAGTGCAAAACACACCTCTTCGGTAGCCATTGTTTACGCTCACAACACCTGTCAGTCGATAGTTACGCCTTCTCGATGACATCACACACATCATAGACGGCGAGCGATAATTTGTCACAAGAAGACACAACAAGAATTTAGGAGTCAAAATACCAGGCATTAATAAAAGCATCTCCCAAACAACTAACAGTGAAATGTCCCAGTGCTGTTTGAACGCCGCTCAGCCAATCACATTAGAGACTGGAGCGAACTATTGCATAATAAAGAAACAATGTGTGGAGGAAATTGCTCATGCCTGTGTCTACAGTGAAAAGAAGTTGCGTTTCAGTATTTGATAGTGCGGATCACAACAATGTGCTTGTTCAGTTGAATTCCCCTTTTCTGTTATCAGTTTGTCAGACGCAGTCATGCTCATATTCCTCATCTCCTCCCTCTGCCAACCATCTTTTCTCTCTCTCTCTAAACATTGTATATATATCTACGCTCCATATATGGCCTTTTACCTTCACTTCTACACATACAATGTTCATTTGAGATGATAGAGTGCTTGTGTGTGCATGTTTGAGCCTGATGAAGAAGGGAATGTGAAGGTCAAAGAAGTGCTTGCAGGGATGAAGAGCAAGAAGTAGGTCAACCCATAGCTGTGCCTATAACCGTGAGCCATATCTCACAGCTCATAGCGTCAGCGCGGGGCACAGAGAGACCGAGATTACCCAGAGAGAGAGAAAACAAGGACGAGAGAGGCTGAAGGATGAGTCAAACCCCAAAGAGAGACCGCAGAGGGAATGAGGGAGCAAGTGACAGAGAGAGTGAATGAAGAAATGAGCCATGTGTGCAATGATGACAGCGCCCCCTACAGATCAAAAAACAGTTCACCCAAAAAATGAAAATTCTGTCATCATTTACTCACCCTCAATTTGTTCCAAACCTGTACGAGTTTCTGTCTTCTTTTGAGCACGAAAGAAGATATTGTTAAGAATATGGGTAATCAAACAGTTGATGGACCCCATTGACTTCCATAGTAGCTTTTTTTGGTAGCACTTTATTTCAGGGTCCAATTCTCACTATTAACTAGTTGCTTATTAGCATGCATATTACTATGATATTAGCTGTTTATTAGTACTTATAAAGCACAAATTTATGCCTTATTCTGCATGACCTTATTCTACATCCCTTAATTCTACCCTATACCTAAACTTAACCCTAACCACCTTACTATCTGTTAATAAGCATTAATTAGGAGATTACTGAAGCAAAGTCGTTGTTAATAGTTAGTTAATAGTGAGAATTGGACACTAATCTAAAGTCAATGGGGTCCATCAACTGTTTGGTTAAAGGAAAAGGCCTTTTAGGATAATACATCCCCTTCAGGTCGTGACTTTTATGTTGTTATTAATATTTTAATATGAACACTTACTGGACTGAACCATATTAGGGTGACTTGATTATCTTTTTTTTAGAAACAAATCATTTTAAAATGTATCAAATATAATATGGAGATATAGAGTGACAACTGATATTTATATGCATTTTATGTAAGATCTCATTTATTTACATTACAAGCTATAAGAATTTCAGTTTGGTCCTCCGAATAAAACTGAGATGGGTTTTTTTTTCTCCATATTCTCGTTATATTATTCTATATGAGCCAAAATATATGATGCTAAACAAAAAAACGTGCATTATTTTAAAATTTTGTGTGAAAGTTCGTTAAAAATATTTAAAGACAAAATAGATTTTTCTGACTATTATTTCATATTTCAGACATTACATACACTGTAAAAAATGATATAATTAGTAAGTCATGGCAACTTATGTTTCTACGTTGTTTAACTTATTTTGATGAGTTTAAGTAATTTCAACTTTTTTTATAAGTTATACTAGATTCAACCCAATTTTAAGTCAGTTTAATATAATTTAAGTTGAAATAACAAGTTTATTATACTTAAAAATTTAAGGCAGCAACTGAATTTAAGTAGAAACAGGTGGATTTTTTTTTTTACTATTTTTTTTTTTTATATACAGTGTTTCAATAATGGAAAATGGGACATCCCTTAAATTTTTGTTACAAAATGATGTATTTGTAGGGAAACTCCTCATGCTATTTCACACTCCAGTAACTGGCACCAAAAAGAAGTCTTAAAGGTACAGTCAAAAAAAAAAAAAAAAAATCCTGCTTAACAGGATTAAAAAATGGATTACAGCATCTGCTAAGTGTAAAACTAAATTACAATTGTTTTGATGCTAGAAACTAAAGTCGACTTTAAGTAAAGAAAGTAGACGTCAGAGAAAAATAAAATGCTACGAAAGTGCAGAATCTGACAGTTTCGAACCTGAAACATGGGTCAATGTTCTTCATGTCATCGAGAGCACTTCATGACTCTGTTCTTTGTGTTTTTTAGGTGCCTACTGTCTTTCCGTCCTGGATTACGACAATGTCAAGGGCCTAAATGTCAAACATTACAAGATCAGGAAGCTGGACAGCGGGGGATTTTACATCACGTCACGCACTCAGTTCAGTACTTTACAGCAGCTGGTCAACCACTACCGCCGTGAGTCTCTTTCTCATAGACACCTGCTTGTTTCTGAATGTCTGTGAGGGGAAGTGATACAGACTCTTATTTCTGGAAGTGGGAACTCAGGTTGTTACAAAATAAGGATTAGTTCAAACCTATAAATAGAGAAATGGCATAAAGCAATTACATAATGAATGATCCTTCACTTCTAATGATTGTGATTAAACCCTGAACTGCTCTACAGGTGTTAAAAACCCTAAAAGGAGTGTTAAAATGGGCCTGAAATGAAATATGAAGATTAACTAAATAAATTCATATTTATTAAGTTATTTATAAGCTATATAAGTGTTATTTCTTTTATTTTGATTATTATTATTAAAAATAAAACAAATATGTTCTTGTTATTATCAACAATAATCCTAATAATAATAATGTATGTTTTTATTTTAAGTGATTGAAAATAATAATAATAATAATAATACATTTATTTATGTTTTGTTTATTTTAGTTGGTTTATTATACAGTTATTATTAATAAAATAATAAAATAAAAAAATAATTGTATTATATTCATATTAATAGTATTAATATTAATGAATATTTTAGTGATTTATTTATTTTATTCTTATTACTATAGAATTAATATAATAATTATAAATATAATTAATTATGGTTATATTAATTAATAATTATATAGAATATTAGTATTACTGAAAATATTAATTGTACTTTTATTTATATATTTATTATAGATTCAGAAAATAATAACTATGGTTATATATTATTATTATTATTATTATTATTATTATGTATATACTATAGAAAATAATATTTTATATATATATAAAATGTCGTGAGAAACATTAACACACTTCCTCCTGTCGGCGTGTGTCACAGAGCACGCAGACGGCCTGTGTCACTGTCTGAGTGACGTGTGTCCAGTTCTGAAGCCTCAGACTCAGGGTCTGGCACGGGACGCCTGGGAGATCCCACGTGACTCTCTGAGACTGGACGTCAAACTGGGCCAGGGCTGTTTCGGAGAGGTCTGGATGGGTAAGACTTCTTCTTTCAACTTCCTTCCATCAAAAATGAAGCTTTGTGAGTTAAATAAGTAGCTCACCGGTGTATAATACCAGAGTGCTTGTGTAATGATGCATTCACATGACAGACAAAGCTTGTGTAATGATTTCAGTGTCCTTTTCCCCCTCATCAGGCACTTGGAATGGCACGACCCGCGTGGCCATCAAGACTCTGAAGCCTGGCACTATGTCTCCCGAGGCCTTCCTGCAGGAAGCGCAGGTGATGAAGAAACTCCGCCACGAGAAGCTGGTGCAGCTTTACGCTGTCGTCTCCGAGGAGCCCATTTACATCGTCACTGAGTACATGGGACAAGGTCAGTGCGGACGTTCACTGAACTATATTGGGATAAAGAAGCCTTAGAAATAAGAACTGACAGAAGGACGTGTAAATAGAGCATCAAATCTGGATATTAGCAGCTTTCTTGTGAGGTCTCCCAATAAAAGTGTGAATGAAGATGTTAAGGTGTGATTTCTGCTTTCACAGGAAGCCTGTTAGATTTCCTGAAGGGTGACATGGGGAAAATGCTGCGGTTGCCTCAGCTTGTGGATATGGCCTCTCAGGTACTTTTACTCTGGCATTATCGTATGATATCTAGTAATGAAATCAAAAACAAAAACTGTTTTGATACTAAAAACAAGTATCAAGTTTGGGGTCTGTAAGATTTTTTAATGTTTTCGAAAGAAGTCTCTTCTGCTCACCAGGGCTGCATTTATTTGATAAAAAAAATACAGTAAAAACAGTAAAATTGTGAAATATTATTATAATTTAAAATAACTGTTTTCTATTTTAATACATGTTAAATTGTAATTTATTTATGTGACGCAAAGCTGAATTTTCAGCATCATTATTTCGTCTTCGGTGTCAAATGATTGTTCAGAAATCATTCTAATATGCTGATTTGCTGCTCAAGAAACATTTCTGATTATTATCAATGTTGAAAACAGTTGTGCCGCTTCATATTTTTGTGGAAACTATGATATGAACTATGGGGGAAAAAAATCAAGATTCATTGATGAGCAGAAAGTTAAAAAGAACAGTATTATTTTAATGCACAAAAGTATTAATTAGTTTAAAAAATACATACTAATATAATATATATTCAAAATATAATATAATTAAATTATATTGGAGCTGTTGCTAAACTAACTCAAATAAAACCGTAATAGCCACAAATTACGTTTAATTAAATTTTGATACATAATATATTGTAAAGGTTTCCAATCTTCTAACCTGCGTTAATTAAACTTGAAAATCCCACTAGCAATAACACTAGATGGTCCTGAAAAACTAAATTTGTACAAAAAACCCCCGAAAAGTGAATAAATAAAACCGTCATGGAACAAAAACTAAACTGAAAGAACAAAACAAACAAACCTCAAAATAAAAACTATTTAACCCTGCATTGAAGGACAAACCATATTTAGAGACCTGAATATCGTAAAGAGCATCTCACTAAAAAAACACCATTGTTGTGCAGTTTTTGCATGGGCAAGCGCCACTGTCATTGTCTTCATATTGTATATAAATCTATTTATATTCTGTGGATACTCTGGAGGGCGGCACTGAGCCCGGCAGTGTTATAATATATGTGTTGTCCTCAGATCGCCTCTGGAATGGCGTACGTGGAAAGAATGAACTATGTGCACAGGGACCTCAGGGCTGCCAACATCCTGGTGGGTGATAACCTGGTGTGTAAAGTCGCTGACTTCGGCCTCGCTCGACTCATCGAGGACAACGAATACACGGCCAGACAGGGTGAGGAGGAACACAACGACTCTTTTTGCCGCATGTGGTCGTTTTCCATTTTCTTCACGTCTTCAGTTTTCCTGAGGCCATAAAGTCATTGTCTCATTTTCTAGAGTTAATACTGTAGCCTTTTATACAGTTCGACCTTAATTGAATGGGTTTCATCATGGTGACAGGCCTCTCTTAAATCATTATTGCAACAGGAGCAAAGTTTCCCATCAAGTGGACTGCGCCAGAGGCGGCTCTGTACGGGCGCTTCACCATTAAATCTGACGTGTGGTCGTTTGGCGTCTTACTGACGGAGCTGACGACCAAAGGCAGGGTGCCTTATCCAGGTACTACCGCTCTCCAGTCATTCCAGTATTGCTCAAAGAGAGTCACTGGTTCACTAGATTCAAATGTACCTTTTTATACTTATAAATTACTTATAGATTATATATATTTTTTAAATGGAATAAATGTTTTAAAGTATTGGGTCCGATGCAGGGTTTCATCATCTACAAAAAAAGTAGAATATTTTTTGATAGATAGATAGATAGATAGATAGATAGATAGATTGATAGATTGATAGATTGATAGATTGATAGATTGATAGATTGATTGATAGATTGATAGATTGATTTACCTTTTCAGGTATTTAAAAAAAGTTACAAAAGTTATTCAGTCATGAGCAGTGAGTGATTTCTTTCTTTGTCCTTTGTTGTTTGATTAACATTAAAACACAGACAGCATCAGAATATTAGGCTGCTGTCACTTTAAGTCCAGACGCACGGATCTAATATACTGATACTGATACACGTGTTTACTTAAAGCTGCAGTCCGTAATTTTTTTGGGTTAAAAATGATCCAAAATAAATTTTTGAGCAAGTACATAACCAGCCAGTGTTCAAAACTCTCTGCTTGTCTTAGCTCGATTCAAAACGGTAAGCTTGTAATAATGTTTTTAATTCCAGCGGTACTGGTTGATTTCCGCGGGAAATTGCATCATTACGTCACATCTGAACACATAAAGAAGGAGTCTCGGCTAGTAGACTATATTGCGTGTGAGGATGTTGGAGGTGGAGATTTATAGCCTTTTCTCACAGCACTTGATATAATTAAACTTATCAATTTGATGGCGGATCCAGAAAGGTTCAAACGACAATCACCAGTGACAACTGTAGATTCACCCGTTGTAAAACGCAAAAGACTTGGCGAAAGAGATGCGACAAAGAGGATAAACTACTGTATGGACTACAGCTTTAAGTTAGGGCTTAAACTTTCATGACGATGAAACGCTGGCCCATCAACTGTCCCAAGCATCATTCATGTTTATTCAACTAAAAACATAAAACTTTTAATGCGTTTTGGCCATTCGCTTACACGACAACAGCGTTTTGAGTGCCTGAAAACGCAAAGTTTAGAAAACGGCTTTCAAAACGGTCTCCGGGTAAACAACAAAAACGGGAATCTCTGAAGACGATGACGTCATGCACATGCGTATTACGTGTTCAATATATAGTGTTTCATCGCCATCTAATGGTCTGGCAGCAGAATACAGGGTTTCCGTGGATCGTTTTGTACGTAGAAAACTCAAAGGAAAAACTTTTTTAAAAGTTTTAAGTATATCGTTGTCGTGTAACCAGTGGTCTCTACGATCAACTTAGGCTCACAATGCTTTTGGGAAACACAGCGCAGCAGAGTTTAGCTCCGACCCCAATAAAACTGAACCAGCTAATTAAGCTCTTACTAGGCATACTAGAAACTTCCAGGCAGGTTTATTGAGGCAAAGTGTTAGCCAAACGTTGTAGGACAAGTGGCCTTCCAGGACCGAGTTTGGACACACATTAAATGTCATATTTTAAGAGCCGCTTTCCGTGGACTTGACATAAGTTCCGGTTGTTCCCCCCTGATGACGACCCACATCCTTTGCCTGGTTAAAAAGCCACATTCTGACACCTGACCCACATATACCCTGTTTCACATCTGTCTTCTGCTCAGGTATGGTGAACCGGGAGGTGCTGGACCAGGTGGAGCGCGGGTACAGGATGCCCTGTCCCGCCGAGTGCCCGGACTCCCTTCACGAGCTCATGCTGACCTGCTGGCGCAAGGAGCCCGAAGAGAGGCCGACCTTCGAGTACCTCCAGAGCTTCCTGGAAGACTACTTCACCTCCACTGAACCACAGTACCAGCCCGGCGAGAACCTCTAGAGAGACCCATCCAGCCACGTGTGCAAGCAGTGAAAGATATCATTTCCCCAACCAGGAAACCAATGCGGTTTATGCCTCGGGTAATCTGTGGCATAACCCAAACAATATTGATCCACATGGGATGACAACAGAGCATCCAGCTGTCTAATTCATCCTGTTTAAAGCAACTTATTGGGTTTTCAAATGGTCTCCGTGTCACGGCATCGCCCTCTGTAATTATCATCGCATGTTTTCCACTGCTTTCATCGCAGATGATCTAAAAACAGGCAGTCGAGATGCATCTTTTCTGCATCAGTTCACTTCTTCAGCCGTTCAGTTGTGCTGTTTGTGCTGATCATTATGTCCAGCCTTTTTATTTCCGAAGCTGTGCGGATTGATCTGTTTTTCTTGACCTCGATGTACCACCGTCTTTCTCCTAAAGCTTTTAGCGGATGCTCCAGATCTGTCATTCATCCTCCTCCTCCTCCTCCTCCCAAAATCCCTCATTTCTCGCCTCTCCCATCCCCCTTCAAACCCCCCAAAGCATCAAGCTCCATCAGTGTTCTTCATGAACCCTGCGACCCTGTCCACAAGCTCGGATGGACGAGATGTGATTGTCCAGTAGGGGGCGTCTGACATCTGTGATCGCAGCTGTTTTACCGCCCTCCTCTGATGAACGGACGTTCCGGTTAATGTCTTCCAATAGATATCCAGGGTCTGTATCTGAACGTGGTATTTTATGCCTTTTACTGCTAGGAAATAGCTTTTTGTCCCACTTTGCTTGTTTATTTCTTTTGTATCAACCTGGATCAACTGGAATAAGAACGTGATTGGTTGAACACTAGTCACATGACAGATTGGGCGAGGGGGAAAAAAACGTTCGGACTGAAATAATTGAAACGAAACATTCTTCCTTTTGATATGAACTCGTACACAATTGGAGAGTCGTACAGAATGTTGATTTCATTTGATACAGTTATTCTACTCTTCTAGTATTCAAAACTACTACTGATATATATATAGCATTGTTTTTGTTTAAAGAAGAGATGACTGTATAGTCCAACTTTGTGTGCCAATACAAAGGAAAAAAATGAATTTTGTACTGTTTTATTATGTATAAAATGTATTTTTATTAATGTCATTTTTTTTTTTTTTTGTATCAAAGAGGATGAGCAGGCTTTGTACCTGTAGAATTTAAAGGGATAGTTTACTGAAAAATAACCATCATGTCTTTCCAAACACAATTGAGACGTTTAGCTGAATGTTCATGCTGCTCTTTTCCATATACGATACTTTTACTTTTATTGCATGGGGAAAATGTCCGCTAAACGTCTCTTTTTGTATCCTGTGGCAAAAATAACAGCATAAAGGTTTGGAAAGACTCGACAATGAGTGAATTATGACATTACATGTGAGCTATTCCTTTTAACACTCATGAATAGTGTTCAAGAGATGTCTCCTCACAGCTTTTTAAATGCTTGAATTTCAAACATTTGATCTTTTTCAGTTGTTTTAGCCTTTTTGAGACAAATTCTGACACACACATACATAAAGTTGCCAATATGTTATATGCAAAAATAGCCATTGTTATATATTGAGATGAGAAGAGGGAGCTCGATTCTGTCTCTACTACTTTACCATCATAAGATCCACAGAAAGCCATGAACCTTGACTGTGAGGTGTTGTTACACATTAGAAACCGATCTTAGGTCAGTTACTGTGATGGTTTGAGATACCCGAATAAATATTATAATCACTGCTGAGACCATGTAGAACTAAATAGATTTGAATTGTAGGGTTGTTGTACTGATATGATGATGGTTGCATTGAGCATAAGGGTTTGGAACTGTGAATAGTGGGTAACGTCGAGTTGTTTAGGATGGCATGCAGCTGTAATGGCGGTACTTTAGCTGATAGATGAGTGACGCCTGTCGATATACTGTATATACTTTCATATGGTTACTGTAAATATTCTTTTCATATTTATTCATTTATGATCAGCAGATCTTTGCTTGTTTCTCCCCTCAAGATAAACGCAAAGAACATTCTTGTTGCAACGCAAATCTGGTCTTTCTAAGATATGCAACAATGCGATTGCTTTTTAATGCTGAATAGAGAAGCGGCCAATCACAAATCGGCAAGCCATCATGTTTTAGTTGCTGTGTATTTATTTAAAATCTCTCTTTTTTTCAGCCTTTTGCGTTACACTAAGTAAATCACCTTTAAGAATCATTTCTTTACGTGTGACTCGCAACACACTGAAGTACTGTGTTTTATTATTTCTTTTTAATTCTTTTACCTTGCAATAAATCTGCTGTTGATTCTGACAGGTAGTTACAAAGTTAAACTGCACTGTATGCGTCGCTCTGACTAAATGAGGATATTTGACAGGTTCATGGAAAATGGCATGTTCTTGGTCCTGAGTGAAATGACGGCATATGTGTTGTAGAACTGGAAAATAAAACAATCACTAAGAAAACTAATCAGATTTACAAGTAACCAGAATATTAGTGCAACCCAATGTAACGCATTCAAACTATGCAGTTGTTTTCTATCTGTATTTTAACTGCAGTTGCTCACAATCAAATTCCAGGTACTTTCTCCCAGTGTACAATTCTGCAATGACCGGTTTTAAAGTAAGAAATTACACTGAAATGAGATTTGTACTTTAAAAAATTATGACATAGTGTTATCTTTTTTTTTTTTAAGTGCAATAAACTGTGTTTCTAAAGCTTGGATTTAAGCATTCATTTTTTTTTTTTATCAGCATGCTTTAAGTTTAAACACTGATTTAGTTTCCTTGACAAAAATATCTCTGATGGTTAACTTGTTAGTTAGCTTGTTTTACAGCTGATGCTAAAAGGAAATGCAGTAAAAATCTGCCCTCAAGCGATTGCTATGATGTTACTAAGATGAGGGTTTAAGGGAAATTGGTACAATATGGAGTGATTCTCAAATTAACGGATCATCTGTACAAAGAAATGAACCTGCAACATTTGTGTAAGCAGCACTGCAGGGTGAATGCATGCTGCTGTGATATATATGCATTATTATTATCCTTGAATTATGCATGCTGATAATTATTATGATGATGATGATAATAAACATTTCGTGTCATGAATGCTTTACAAAAAAAATTAATATAGAATACAAACTCTAATACTGCAGGAACAGCAATTGTAATGTTTAAAGCTAACAACATGATTTAATCAGAGAAGCTCAGTCTCTTAATTTAATTAAATATTTGATGTTTTGCCTATTGAAAGCCAGTTTCTTGTCCTTTAGCGACACCTACTGTTCTGTTAACGGAAACGGCACTGTTTACATTCAGTTTAACCATAAACTGTAGGTGAAAATTATTATCGCAGTTATCTTGCTTATTTGTTGGACTTGAGTCAGATATTACGTCTAACAGGGTAAAAGAAATAAATCCCACATTTTTATTCAGCATGAAATTATTGTGTTATAGGCTACTTTTGATATTTTACGAGCTTGGATAAACTTCTCTTTTTTGAAAGAATAACTTGTTAGACTGTGAATAAAACTTTGAGCAAACTGTGAAAGTAGGTGTGCATGTGCTAGAAACCAAACCATGTGTTGCAATATACGAACACCTTCTGCAAAAAACACACCTCTTGTTTCTCTAACGCTTTAACAGTGCCTGAGAATAATTTCGAAAGTGTTTTGGGGTCAAAAATATAGGCTTGATTTCAGAGAGTCACCAAAAAGTTGAAGATAAATACTTTTTAACCCAATTTGAAAAGTACTTTGCAATAACAAGAAGTCCAAAACAAATAAATAATTGTTTCCTCAAACTGTTGACAGAAGGCGTACATGGCGAAAATACATAGCCTGCTATTATTAAATTTAGCAAGTTTATAATTTACAGGCGGGGAAGTAAAGGTTTAACAATCTCTGGTTTAAACCATGAATATTAATTAGCCTTACGTCATGTTGACTTAGTTAAAACCCCTTCAGGGCCAAAGCAGCGTCCAATCACACGTGTTTGAATAATAATTAGGGTACCCTAATTATTATTCAAAACTTTGGTAAACAGTTTTTATCGGGTTTTTATTATTATTAGATAATAGGAAAACAAATATACATTACAGCTAACAAATATTGAACACAATAAACACGAACTTTGATTTATGAATGTAAAAGTGAACGACAAAATTGCATTTATAAAATAAAATTTCTTTAGATCAGTCACAGTATAAAAAAATAATTCACCAACTAACTAACTAACTAACACATTGACAAGAAGATATTAACATGTTTACAATTCGTTGACAATGTCTTTCAGCCAATCAAATGACCGAACGTCACGTTATGTAGTTAATATTCATGAGTCGTCCTTCTTCCTAGTAGCGTTCGTAAATTCCCGGGCGAGTCACTGCAGGTGAGTTGGAGTCAGAGAGATAAACAAGGAGGTACAATTTACAACTGGGGTTAAAGAACCAAAGCTTGGAAGGTACTGTGCTAATTCATTTAGTTTCACTTGTATCACTAAGACAGTCGATAACTTCTAAACTCTTAACGGCAAATATTGAACTTCAGTCAGTGTTGCGCTGCTTGAATGAGACGGTTGTGTTTTGACGGTTAAAAAGTCGACATGGTTTCTGCAATGATGGATCTTGATCTTTACAGAAACTGTTTTCACAAACCGGAATCTTGAAAAAAAAAAAAAAAATAGCCTACGTTTTATATACAGTACATATAGCCTAGCCTAAGTTACAGTATACTGTATGTGTGTATACCATAGATAGACTGTTAAAAAAAAGATAGGCTTTACGTTACCTGTAGCCGTAAGTTAGGTGCTGTATGTTGCCATCAAATATGCGTCACGTTTTCTAATATCTGTGTTTCTAAAATGTTTTTATCAGGTCGTAGATTATTGAGCGCATGGTAGTACATTCTTAACGTTACATGATGTCTAAAAAGTGGTAACGTTACAACAATGCAAGTCCAACATTTCTCGCCACATTTTCCTGGCATATCGGGTATCAGAATACCTTGTAAATTACATGGTATGTAAAGATGTTAATCATCATGGTAACAATATCAACGTAGTTACCATCTGGAAAAATCACTGTACGATGGTGACACCAACGTTTTTGGCATCAACGAACCTTGATAGTGCAATTCTTGGATAACCTATATTTTGGAGAACTTACATTCAGTAGCACTACTACAGCATTTTTTACTAAGTGAGGGCTTTTTCTCCTTGTGTTTCACTTATTATCACTGCAAAGCTGTAGTATTACATGCCACTAATATGATTGTTGTTCTGTTTAGTGTCTTATGTGCATTAGTTTAGGCACTTTTTATGCCTTTTGGCAGTTCTGTCTGTCTCTATTGCAGACTGAGGCTGTTTCCTGAGATAAAGCCTTTCGGGGATGTTGCAGAAACTTTGTTGTCGGTGATGTGTGTGTTGGGTAACTCAACTTTATTATGTAGCTGAAACCGATGACTGATCATCTTGTGAGTGAAGAGGGAAATTCTGTTTCTCCTCATTGTTACCCAACTTACTGTATGAAAGCGGCCTTAACCCAGAGACTTTAATCTTTGCTCTGGTATATTGCTGTTTGTTAACAATGACTGTATCAAGATTGCATTAGCTCTTAGTGCATTCTGTGTGTTGTGATTATGAATAGCTCATATCCGTGTGGTACGTGCTTGTCCCATGTGAATTTGAAACTGAAACCTCACCTTTTATAGTCATGAATGAATGAATGTCACAAAACCTGTCAAGAACATGTCCAGGTCATATTTCTCCCTGTATACAGTAGGCCTACCAGTCAAAAGTTTGGAAACATTATTATTTTAAATGTTTTTGTAGAAGTCTCTTCTGCTCATCAAGGCTGCAATTATTTGATCAAAAATACAGTAAGCAGTAATATTGTGAAATATTATTTCAATTTAAAAGTAATGGTTTTCTATTTTAATATACTTTAAAATATAATTTATTCCTGTGATCAAAGCATCATTACTCCACTCTTCAGAGTCACATGATCCTTCAAAAATCATTCTAATATGCTGATTTGATACTATTAACACACCATTGTTAAATGGCTGAAATAAGGTCTGTGGTGAACACAAGCTAGTAAAGTCCGCTTTTACAGCCTCGTTATGATTAGAATTGTGCTCTTATAATCTATTCTAACTCAAATGTTGTAGGAAAATGTTTTTTGATAAAAACTGAAAGAGTTCGGAAGATTAGTGATGGTGACGATGAATTCATGGTGTAGGCTAGGCCCTAGTTCGTTTATAGCCTACCTTTAGCTTTTTACTTCTGGCGACTGCATTCAGGCTTCAAAATTCATAAAAGTTGTGTTCATCTGTGATAATTATCTTAATGGACAAAACGTACAAGTATCATAAACTTTCGTTGATCGTAGAGCTTGTTTTTAGTGATAATCCAACATTTTTTTTACTAGATTTATGTCGAGAGAACCAGTGTGATGCGAACTGCCGGTTGGCCTACAAAGTGACGTCATTACCTGCCGTTATCACCTCTGTGTAAATTAATTTTAAAAACGTGAATTTGTGAAAACGGTGACGTCATGCGCATGCGTATTACGTGTTCAGTCTACTAGCGCCTTGTGTTTCTTCTGACACAACTACTGGCCTGGCCTCGCAAAGGAAAAACCTTTCAGTTTTTAGTACATCGTTCTGTAAACATTCCCTAATACGTCAGCACATTTTACTAATTCATTCCCTCATTTTACAAAATCGTGTGCATGATATAATAATTCATTCCCTTGTTAGTCCCTTGTTTAATCGAATTAGTACAACATGGTCACAATTTACTAAAACAAGGAGAACAAATTAATAAGCCGTGAGACTGAATTCTTAATTCGTGGCCATGATATATTTTTGTTCTATGTCAATGATTGCACAAACATTTTTTTTTTTAAAGCCACAAAAATATGTCCTGGCCTGTTACATTTATAAACTGCTTAGACTTTTTTCTTTGATACTTGTCACAACTTTTATTTGTATTTTTAAGTAAGTTTCTTAGATAAGTAGATTGGGCTAATTTGAATCCATAAAGTAAGACTAGTTATCTATATAACTGCTAGTTGTTCAGACTAGTTCTTAAGCATTACTGGGTTTATGCAACTGTGCAACTGGGCTCAGGTCACATTTCATGGCAAAAAAATTCAAGAAGGAAATTAACCCTTTTTTAACACATTTACCCCAAAAATTCCAAATGTCACAACGCGACCGCACATTTTTACTGTTTACACATTTTACTGTTTACACATTTTTAAAATACCAAGTTATGTTATTCTTCTGACATTTGAAAATCAAAAATGAAAGAAAAATTGGCAGCTCATTCAGTCAAACTGACGGATAAGGATTATTTGTAGCGCAACCTGATCATTTGGAGTTATTCAGTCTTTTGAATGGAAGTTCCCCTAACTGCCTCCCTTTATTGAAACCACAGGACAATTGTAAATTCAATTTATTATTATTATTATTATATAGCTTGTACATGTTCTCGACAGGCTTTGTGAGATCCACCCACTAGATTAGAAGTGTTGAATTGATATACATATCAATTCAACGTCTAGTGGGTGGATGTTCAACACATCTTTTCAGGTACAGTATGTGTACACATGGTGACGCATGTGTCATAATGGCATACTGTACCTGAAAAGATGTGTTGAGTCTCACATCTGTTCAACATATCACAGGCCTTTATGTGCAAACAACAGCAAGCCCGACATGATGTCAGATGATTTGTATAACCCTTCCAGGCAGTAGCCCTAGCATTTGTTAAGCATTAATGTTAACAAGACGTGACTGTTCGTTTCCAGGAAGTGATCATGTGTGAGAGACTCTTCTCTGCGTTTCATGCTGTGAGACCATAAAACATCCAGGAAGTGCTGCAACATTTGTTTGAAGCCTGTTTGAAGCAATCTGTTGGCACACAAGGGACTGATTATGGGTTTTGAACACGGAGGCACCAAACCCCCTGAAGTCACGTGCTGTTTTTTTCTCACGCAGTAAAAGTACAAGACATCACCTTCAATCTAAATGTCATGTTACATGGCATCATTAGAGATAAGGTAAAACAGGGAAATCAGTCATTGAAACAGGATGTCACATGAATATAACATCATGCTTGTTCTCTCAATACTGAGTGAGTCTGTCCTCTTTATTATGCCATAGGCCTATGTGCTTTGTTGCAAGCCTCTATTTTAAAGGAAGTATTTGTACAGTAGCTCGGCACCCTGAGACAAGATCTGAGATGCTATAAAGATTGGATCATTTTGCCTTATCCTTTTAATTTAAGTTTAAACAGTAACTCTCGCCAAAATTGAACCTAGGCTCTTTTTGTTAATCTAGCCTACCTGAGTCAAACATTCGTGTAAAAACATAATTACAATGGAACTTGTGGTCAATATGGTCAATCACTTGTTTTAAGACTTTTATCACTTTTAGGTCAAAATGCCGAATGCTGAATTGCCATCTCCGAATGCAATGTAACATGAGGAGAGTAAAGATGGAAAGCTCCTAAAGCTTGTTACCATATAAATTCACAGATAATTTTTACCTAAGTTATCATGCTTTTCATTGAAATTACAAGTTCATGACATTTCCTCATATGGAGTCAGTTCATTGAGTCTTACAAAACCTTTCTTTTTAGTAAACTCTGTGTACACAAACAATGTAGTCAATGCTGGAGTTCATGTGTAGAGCCCCTGGTGATACTTCGAGCACAGTTTCATGTTGTGTCGAGCCTTCTTAGTATTTTAAAAATAGCGATTTTGATGCTATCATAGAAGTGCCCCAAGCACTCCCATTCAAAAGGCAATTTGACCGAAAACGTCAATCTTAAAAGTGGCGTTTCCATTCTAATTATGCTTTTACACGAATGTTTGACTTGGGTAGATTAACAAAAAGAGCCTAGGTTCAATTTTGGCGAGAGTCACCCTTTAAACTGGGTTTAAATATTTAAAGGTAAGCAGTAGCACATTGTAGAGCTTCTAGAATATATGCTTCTAGAGATTATGTGGTTCTAGATCAGTTATTTAAGATGGTAAATTTAAATAAAATGCTATCACTTTTCAGATGAGATGAAATGAAAGTGACCTTTCTTGTTTAACTTGCCTGGTGTTTTGCACTCAAGTGAAGGGAAGTATTCATTGTACATAATTGAAAGAATGTCAAAAATGATCGTAGGCCTCTTTTTGTGCTTTGTAAGAACCTCCATGTGATCTGGAGAGTTTTTAATAACACAGACGCTTTGCATTTATGAAACCCACAAGTCTAGAGATGCAGGTGACACTGAGTGTTGTCTTAAAATAGTCAGTGAGTAAATGTGGGTTGCTAAATCTATATTTGCACACATAGAAACTGTCACATGAAACACTTAGCAATGTATTCCACCCTGTTTTTTTGTGTTCAGCCTGGAGCCCAGTGACTTGCAATGCAATATTGCCGGTGTAGTGACAAATCAGGTCTCTCTAAGCCCAGAACACACCAAACCGACACCAAAGAACTAGCGCTGATGAAAGCCGACTGTTGTCGTCTCGCTTCGCCTGCGTTGGGGAAAAAGCTAGTCTTAAACACACCGAGAGAACTACAGCCGACTGTCAGCTAGAATGTGCGTTCTGCGCCTGCGTGTAAATGAGACAACTGTCTATTTCTGCAGAAATGTTCATCTATATTCGTCATTCAAAGAGGGAAACCGACGCTGCAGGCTGCAGAAACTCAAACCATAAACAAAGCGGTGTGTGTGCTCACCGTTTTGAATATCAATACTGCTAAACAACACTTTCTTTATTCCACTCCGCTCATATTGATATTGAAATATTCGCCAAGGAACACTCATGTAAGATGACATAACATTAGAACAGCCTTCTATCTGTACTGTTTTTGACTTCTTTGCTCGCTGTTTTGCTATTATTCTCGTGCACAATCAGCCAATCAGACGGTCCGTCGCCGATTCGGCCGGAAAAAAGCTGACGAGGACCAATTTCAGCCGACGGTGCGGAACACACTGAGAAAACTTAGTCGGCCGACCGTCGGCTTGGTGTGTCCGGGGCTTTAGGACCCCATGCAAACCCATTGACTCAAATTACTTTTAATAGGTACTCTCTTTAGCGCCTGATTACAATTCCAACAAAATCATGTTATGATAAATGCTGTTTTAACTATGTTAAAATTACCATTAAAATCTTAATTATAGTTAGTATATGTACTAGCATAGATAGCCGATTAGCCTCATCGCTTGGTTTATACACGCATTTGCACTTACATGTATTCAAAATAATCTTTAATGTAATTAATTACCTGTTAAAATAAGTGTTAAATGTCCAAATATTTCAGTTATAAAAAAAGAATGTAGTGATGTGCAGCACTTAATATGCTATTATTATTATTATTATTTAATAATAATTAATTACCAGTTTATCAAGTGAAAGAAATTACGTTCAATTTGTTTTATTATGCACCATATAGTAAGCTATATATTATTTAATATCATTCGTATGTACTTAGTACAATACAATCATCAACTGATAGTTGGTAGAGACCTGATTTCGAGGGAGGACCCAGTTTGTCATGACATCGTTAGAGCTGTAAAAATGGCAGAAAAACTAAATTCAAATTATTTACAAAAGAGGCTTTTGGCTTTTATTAATACACTGCATTAAACTGTTTATTCAAAGCAATGAAATAACTGTTTAAAAAAGTGCATAACGTTTAAACTAAAGTTTATAAATCAAATATAATTTCATGAATTGCATAAACAATTATGAGCAAAGCAGCATCATGTATTTATCAAGAGTTAAATACAAAGAGTCGAAGTGCTCATGAGATGCAGTGAAATGGAAAAAAAAGTCTCAAGACATGTTTTTTAAAAGTTGAACTTCTTTTAACTTTACATGTCTTTCTAAACATGCTGCTCTCTTGTGCGAGACGTGAGTGCAATGGTCAAAGATGTCCGTCTAGCGCTTGTGTACATAGAAAACAATTGAAAAGCAGCACAGAAAATGCATTCTGTGTAATCAGCTTGGTTTCGGTTTTAACGTAACCAAGATCTTCTCTGCATTGAGCTTCTCTATTTCTGCAATGTTTTGAATGAACAACTCAGCAGTGCTGCATCTAGTGGGTTAAACTGAATAGGCTAACAAAAACATTAAAACGCTTACATCATCATCATCGCATCTTGTGCGTGGCGTGCCACTGATAAAGCTGATGGACACCTAATATTCGAATGCACTGTTTTTGCATTTGAATGTGGATTTTTATTTTAATTTTGACCAATATTCGAAATTTCTCATTTTAATTTGACAGCCCTAAGTGCCAGTGTGCATTTGCTTAGTTGGTTTGTTAGTGTGACATATTAGGTAACATATTAGGTCATTTGTAACAGCCATTACTGCTATCTCTGTACGTGAACTCTGGGTTAACAGAGTTTAACTTTACAATACTTGTTTCCTGTTGAAAGTTGTGGAACTTGATTCCATGAAATGCATTCGGAGTCAAACCATAAAATATGTAGTTTTTTTATTGTATTGTTCAGGCTCTCATCCCTGGAATTGAATCTTTCCATTTTGTTGTAAGTTTATTTTGTTCATAATAGGAGTGTAACTGTAAAAAGTGACCTACATTATTTTAAATATATCTAGTCAGTGACAGAGAGCAAGCATATATTTGTCTGAAATAATTCTGTATTTTCAGCTTCAGAATCATGAATACTTTTATTCTGGTGTCACTATTATACTGTGCATTGGGTTACCAGCACAAAGTCCAAGCCTATTTAGTATTTACAACAGTGCATTTTTTGGTAACTTTTTACCATATGTCTTTGAGTATCGCAATAATATTGTATTGTGAGTTCAGTTTCGTGATATGTATCGAATCGTGACATGAGGATATCATTATACCCCTAGTTCATAATGTTTGTTATCTTGGGCTTTATACTTGAATACTTGTATGACATTTTATTTATAATGTAATAATAATATTTAAAATTTTATATATAATGTTATATCACATTATAAATATTATTATTATTATTATTATTAGGCCTACATTATAAATACAATTTTATATATCACATATATTTATACGAGATTAGTTTAAATTTCATAAACATCCAGAAAAGTTTGCTGAAGAGATACTCAACTTCTCATCTGCGGTGATGCATGTTGCATAGCACTGTCATATCCGGATATGACATGACATATAGCCTAAAACACGCTCTCACACACTTTATTTCTTAGCATTGTTGGGAGTAAAGTTTACATATGTGGTTTTCAACAACCAGATTCCAGTTTCGTCTGGAATGTAACCCAGACCACCTCCTGATGTGGTTTGAGGCGATCGGATTTAAATCGATCTCGAATGCGTTTCGGAGGGCATTTACACCTCTGGGGCCAGTTGCACAAACCTCTAAGACTAGTTTTACAAGTAAGACATACATTTTCTTTCTTTAAGACTGTTCATAGTTTCATTTAAGTCAACATAAAAAAGTAGATTGGCCTAATTTGATTCCAAAAAGTAAGATTGACTGCCCCTGACTAACTGCTAGTGGGTCATAGAACTTAAGACACTGTCTTAACATATGTCTTTTCACGATCTGATAGCTATCTGATCAGAGAAGACACATGAAGTGGGCAGGTGTAAACAGGCTCTGTGAGATAAGAGGTGATACTGAATATTATGAGAAAATGAAAGTGTTTTTTGACTTTGGATGCATGCAAGCCTATTGTAAGAGATTTCAAAACAAAATTAGGAAACTTTGAAATTGCTACATTAAAAAGGTAATTGCACACGAGCTGCCTGATTTGAGATGTCTTTCATGCTTGTAGCACAAATGGTGCTAGATGAGTTACGCACCAAAATTAATGTTCAGAGTTGCTTTAAATAGCCTACCCTTTTAGTCAGCCTGTGCATAGTTGACATTTGTAACTATTTCTGTTTGGATGTTTCTGTAAACTCTCTCGCTCTCTCTCTTGTCTCTGCAGGTCATCTAGCTGGCTCCAGGCCTCTCCCATCACAATGACCAACCAAACAGACTCTGTCAATCCCAGCCACACTCTGTTTGACCGCTTTGTCCAGGCGCAGACGTGTAAAGAGACACAGCAGAACTTCATCGAGCTCTGTCGCCACCTGGAGGTCGACCCCAGGGACTACAAGCACTTCTATAGTAAACTGAAGGAGAAACTCAACTACTGGAAGGCCAAAGAACTCTGGCAGAAGATCGACAAGAGAGCCGCCCATCCGGACTACGAACAGGGCAAGGCATGTCACCAAAACAAGGTACCATCAATAACCTGAATATTGTCAGATGTTTCCATCTATGAAGTGGTTTAACACTGGGAAAAGAAACCCAATCACTCTCTCTTTCTCCGTGTCAGTGTTTAGTGTTGGGTGCGGGTCCCTGTGGTCTCAGGACAGCGATCGAGTTGGTCCTACTGGGCGCTCAGGTGGTTGTGCTGGAAAAAAGAACCTCTTTCACTAGAAATAACGTCCTGCATCTGTGGCCCTACACCATTAAAGACCTGCAAAACCTCGGCGCGAAGAAATTCTATGGAAGATTCTGCAGCGGATCCATTCATCACATAAGTGAGAATCTATATAAGCTACAGGATAGTTTTGTTAAATATTTTTTTTGTTTTCATCATCAAATGAATTACATTCAACATGACATGTGCTTCCATTATGTAACGTATCAAAGTTTGGGATCGGTATGATTTTTTTAAATATGTTTTTGAATGAAGTCTCTTCTGCTCACCAAGCCTGCATTTATCTGATCAAAAATATGGTGAATTTATTCATTATTTATTTCATTAATTTATTTCATTATTTATTTATATAAAATGTAATTTATTCCTGTGATCATAGCTGAATTTTTAGCATCATTACTTCAGTCACATGATCCTTCAGAAATCATTCTTATATGCTGATTTGCTGCTCAAGAAACATTACTTATTATTATCAATGTTGTAAATGCTTGTGCTGCTTAATATTTTTGTGGAAATTGTGATACATTTTAGGGTTCTTTGATGAATAGAAAGCATTTATTTGAAAGAGAAATCTTTTGTAACATTATAAATCTCTTTACTGTAACTTTTGATCAATTGTATGCGCCCTTGCTGAATAAAATTAAATGTTGTTAAATTAGGATCAAAGTGAAACTTTGAAAGTTCTTGTTTTATTGCTGAAATGCACATGTATTCATTTTAATTCAGGAACAGTAATGAGGTCTGTGCTTCTCGATAGGTATCCGTCAGCTGCAGTTGATTCTGCTGAAGTTGGCCCTGATTTTGGGGGTCGAGGTGCACACAGGCGTGACCTTTGAAGGTCTGCTTGAACCATCAGGATCCACAGGTAAAAAACAGCTCTAGTTGTTGTTGGAAAGGTCTGCAGTCATGTAGTTGAAAAATAATGTTTGTCCTTTAACTTCTTTCTTTCTTTCTTTCTTTCTTTCTTTCTTTCTTTCTTTCTTTCTTTCTTTCTTTCTTTCTTTCTTTCTTTCTTTCTTTCTTTCTTTCTTTCTTTCTCTCAGGATGGAGAGCAGGGGTGTCTCCTAAGTCTCACACAGCTGCAGCTTTCCAGTTTGATGTTTTTATTTCAGCTGGAGGGGGAAGATATGTGCCAGATGGTAACATTGTGCCAAATATAACATTTACACGGATGAGTGGATTTTATCAAATCCACTTTCCCTTTACCTTTGAAATTAATTTAAATATTGAATTATTTATTAAAAATATTAAAAATTTAAAAGAATTGTTGTAAAAGCTCTGCTCACTTTTTACTAAATACTTGGAATATTTAATTAAAATTTCATTTCATTTGATAATTTAATTTAATAATGCATTTTCTTTTATTTGTTTTAATTTTTTATTTTGTTGTAAAGTCCCTAATGATCCTAATCAATTTATACTAAACACTTGGAATATGGTATTTAATTAAATTCTATTTTATTTAATTAAACTTCTTTTTTTATTATTTTATTTTATTTTCGTTGTTTTATTTTGTTGTAAAAACCCTCATTATCCAAGTCACAGTTTGTACTAAATTCTTGAAATATTTTATTTTATTTTATTATTATTATTTTAAATAAATGTAAATATTTATTTATTTTTTAATTAGTATTTTATTGAGTTTTTATTGAAACTTTCCCTCTGTTGCTTTCCCATGTCTTCAGGTTTTAAGATAAAGGAGCTCAGGGGAAAGTTAGCCATCGGTATCACTGCAAACTTTGTAAATCGCCATTCTAAACAAGAGGCTCGGGTGCAGGAGATCAGCGGCGTGGCCCGAATATACAACCAGAAATTCTTTCAAGCACTTCAGTCTGAGATCGGTACACACACACACACACACACACACACACACACACTTTTACCTTATCTCACTGAGAATATACCATAGACTGTTTTCATTCGTTTTTTACCTTGTGTCATATTTAGCTATCTATTGAGGACATGTTTGTTTCCAAAATATAGTTTTGCAATATTTTCAAAATATAACCCACACGCCCCTTCATCTGTCCTGTTGTTTGTCGTGTTTTTCAGGCGTTGATCTAGAGAACATTGTCTACTACAAAGATGACACCCACTATTTTGTGATGACTGCAAAAAAGGCGAGCTTGATAAAAAAAGGAGCTATAAAGCAGGTATGATACACAGTGTGACACATGCAAAGACTTTGAGAATACTTCATAGAAAAGCTAAACAGAGCCTAGAAAAGAGGCCTTGATTTTATCAGCAGAGGTGTATGGTGACGTTTCAACTTGTTTCCAGCTCACATCTACACTTACAAACACATTTATCAGTCCTCACACTGTTGTCCAGCTATTCTTGTCCTCTCCTGTCACTGTATTCTCACAGGAATAGCTGCAGTCAGTTGCTATTTGTGTTCTGATAGAAATGCAACCTGTATATTGAAGTGCAAATGGAGTACAAATGAAATAATGAAAGACTAAAGGCCCGTTCACACCAAGGACGATAACTATGTATAAAGAAAACGATAAAGATACATTTCTAAAAATCATTCTCAACATTAAAGAATAGGAAAGTTCACACCAAAGCTATAACTACTGTATAATTGACGATATAAGAAATTATATCGAGAAATTATATCGTTGGAATCACTTTCAGAATGATTTTATCCAGCTGATGAACAATAAAAACATTGACAGCCAATCAGAATCCATCCTGCTGTAATGAGCTCAAGCATTTAAAGTGACAGACAAGCACGCGCTTAGAATAAACAGAACGAGATCGTCCGTTGGTGTTGACGCTAAGATAGTTATCTTTATAGTTATCGTTCTCAATGTGAACGGGCCTTAACATTAAACCCTCCTTGTCTTGATCAAAAACGTTCTCGTTCTCAGGACTTCTCTGATGTCGAGCAGCTGCTCGCGTCTGGAAACATTAACCAGGAGGCTCTGCAGGAGTACGCATACGATGCCGCCGACTTCTCCACAAATCACATGTTGCCGGACATGGAGTTTGCGAAGAACCACGCGGGCCGCCCTGACGTGGCCGTGTTTGACTTCACCTCCATGCACAGGTCAGAGAATGCCTCTCTGGTGAAGGAGAGGAAAGGGAAGAAACTGATCATCGGATTGGTGGGAGACTCTCTGGTAGAGGTGTGTTATTACCATAGTGTATGAGTAAACATGATCAGTGTTAAATGTATTATTAATGACAACATTATGACATTTATTGTTTATTACATAGTTTAAAAATGAATTGGCGACCACAGTGGTATCTGCAGATATTAGCATTTTAATATAGCATTTACATTTATGCATTTGGTAGATGCTTTTATCCAAAGCACCTTACATTGCATTCAAGGTACACATTGTTATCAGTTCTTGCTTTTCCTGGGAATCGAACCCATGACCTTGTCTTTGCTAGTACCATGCTCTACTGTTTGAGCTACAGTAAATTTATAATATTTTTTTTAAGATTAATAATAATAATTAATTTTAATAATTAATTATGAATGTTATTATTGACATTTAGACTATTTCAGGACTTATTTTTAAACTAGGGGTTTCAAATGTACTAAAGAGTCTTTGTTTGCGCTTTATATTGTTCCATTTACAATGGACTACTTGCACAACTACTTCCTAGTTCTACTTATTACAACTTGGGAGTTTCCAGTAACAGCGTTCAGCACACCTACACACACGAGAACGCAGATTATTACTACGTTTTATGGCTGTCAGTTGATTAAAACAGTGAATCATGTTCTCTACGTTAACATGATTTATCTTGAACCTGCTGAAATGTTCTTATTTTCTTTCCAACTGTGAATTCTGAATAATAAATACATATATGCCCCCACTAACTTGCAGCAGTCCAGTGCTCGTCTTCTCATTAACGTTGTTTTCTCTTACTGACCATATTTCATACCGGTTGAGTGTACATTTTTAAATGAATTTGACTGATAAAAAGAATTGCTTGTGTGCGCTGGTGCTCTTTTTCTATTCTTTTAAAATATTTGAATGAATGAATGCGCTGGCGTGCCTTAAATAAATATAATGATGTTAAATATTTAATTAATCTTAAACGGTAATGCACACAGCTTAGAGGAGAATGACAGTCAACTACTTGGAATATTAATTAAGAATTTTGTGCATAAACATGTAAATTACATACAGTAAAATGATTGACTATGAAAAATGACACAGAATAGTGATTAAAATATTTAATTCAAATAAATAAATGTTTGTACTTCATACTTATTCATCAGGTCACTAGTTTAGACGAGCACTGTGGTGAAATAATCACGCATGATTAACAGCCGCTGCTTTCTCAGATCGGCTGGGATTGGATCAAAACATTGTTTCGTTGAGTTTGGTTTAATGTAAGCACTGTTTAAACAATACAAGTAAAACAGTATAGATTACATAATACTGTCCGTCATATTGGCATTGGCCATCAAACCTAATTATAGCTATCATAATAGATAGACTAAAAGATATTTATATTTTATTTGTATTATTTTATTGCAGCCATTTTGGCCTCTTGGCACTGGCATTGCTCGTGGTTTCCTGGCTGCGCTTGACACGGCGTGGATGGTCAGGAATTGGGGAAAAGGTTTGCCACCCCTGCAGGTGATCGCGGAGAGGTACAGAGTTTTTACGCCGTTTATAATGTTACAAAAGATTTCTATTTTAATTAAATCTTCTGTTAAAAACATAAATTCCTTACCATCCCCAAACTTTGAACGGAAGTGAATGTATTTATCAATATAAAATGCACAAAGGATTCAAATACTGCATTAGTGCATTATGCTGTGTATGTCTTCTACAGGGAGAGCGTGTATCAGTTGCTCTCTCAAACGACTCCAGAGAACATCAGCAAGAACCACATTGCCTACAGCATCGATCCATCCACACGTTACCCAAACGTCAACCTGTCCTCTATCCAACCCAGACAGGTCCTATACACAAACTTACACGCATGCAAAAGCTGCTTGAAGTACCTAGCAATGATTAGTAATTAATGAAAGGGTTTTTATCATCAGAGAGTTTTATTTAAGTCTGTGTGTGTTCAATTTAAAGGTCAAGCGTCTGTATGAAGTAGAGGATGAGAGTAAACCCAACAAAGAGTTGAAACCCATCATAAAATCTAAACCTAGAAAAGGTAAATGCCATACGACACATACTTTAACTTATAAACTTATATATTACTTTATTTTATATATATAAACCCTCACATATACATACTTGTATATTACTTTATATGTAACTTGTATCACTTTAACTTCTAACACACTGAGGGTGTATTTACTATTTTAATTGAGTATATGTTAAAAAAAAGCTATAAAAAATGTTTTCAACAATTCAAAATAACGTAGGATATCATTGTTTTCAATAATATGCATCATCTGTTCATATATGTTAACATATTAGCGTTATGCATCTGATTACATGTCAAAAATGTGTTTTATGGTTTCATAACCCGATGAAAATGCACAGAAGCACAGACCTTACGGTGAAGTGATGAACTAAATGTGTGTGTTTAGACTCTATCAGACGTCTGGAGGAACTGCTGTCCTGGTGTCAGAAGAACACAGCGGGGTACGAGCACGTGAAGGTGAAAGATCTGAGCGAGTCCTGGAGGTCCGGCCTGGCTCTCTGCGCTCTCATCCACAGCTTCAGACCTGAACTCATGTAAGACCACCTGACCATCAAGAAACAAGAGTATTCGCATAATGGATTTAACATGCAGCAGAGCCCAATTATGTTATGATAAATTGTTGCTTGATACACTATCGTTCATCAGTTTGGGTATACACAATAAGTGCATACAAATAATGCATGCTGTCCTCTCTTTCAGTGACATGTCTCGTCTAGATGAATATAACATCACTGCGAACAATAAGCTGGCCTTTGACGTCGCGGAGAAAGTGTTTGGCATCGCTCCCATCATGCATGCCGCTGATATGACCACTTGCGGAAAAATCGACCAGCTCTCAATGGTGGTCTACCTCACACAGATACGCAGCGCTCTCACCGAGAAAGATACACCAGCAGGTAATGATGGGCGGTCTTTGGAGGTATTCATAATTATGAAAGGCACTTATAATGGATGTCCGAAATATATAATAAAACAATTTGTTGCCTTCATGTACAATCCTTATACTTGGACATTTTCTCCCTTCTAGTGAAATAATTTAACAAACAAAAATGAGTGAACAACGCCACTGCTCAGAACGATTTTATTAATTCACTCAAGACAATGTATAAGCAAAATCAAACAACATGCCAACCAAGAAAGTATTTAAGAGCGGACAACAACTAACAAAGAGAAATATGAAACGCAAAGCATAGCAAAACACAAATAACATAAAACATAAAGAGGCTGCTGTTTTGGCTGGCTCGTAAGTCTTTCATCTCTCCCCTTTCTCCTATAAAAAGGGTGACTTTTATCTTCCGATTTCAATCAGCTACCTTTCAAATGATGAACATGTGCGTCAACCTACCAGAAAGAGAGCATGCGCGCTTCTATAGAGATAGAATGACGTCAAAGTAAACAAGGGAGGAACAACAACAAAAAAAGCATAAGACACAGACTAAACCACAGACCGTAACAGATTTCAATACATGATCTGTATGGACTATGGAGGCAAACTCTTATAATAGCAGCGCTACTGTCTCTTTAAGATCCCTTCCCAGCATGCACTGCTGTGAACAGGCAGTTTTCTGCTGTAGTCTGTAGTCTGACAGCAGCGGCTGCAGCAGCAAATGCACTCAGCTGGGGAGAAATCAGCTGCTTACGGGGGATTCGGTGGGAGTGGATCTGATTCCAGCCTCCACACGCACTGCTTTATGAGACGGATTTTGAAACGCCATCTGTAGAAGAGGAATCACAGCCGTTAGAGGGGCTTTAGGGAGCTGGATTCAGCGTTTAGTTGTTGGATGCTGTGTTTGGGAGGGGATCTCACACAGATGTTCTCCAGGTTGAGCTGTCACTCACGCAGGCTCTGGATGTGTGTATTCTGGGGAAGGGGGTGGGATCCAATACAGCTCATCTCTAACACGCCACTGCAAAGCGCATATTGAATGTGACGACTCGTATTTGTTGCAGTTTAAAGGGTAGGAGGATATTTCATTCGGTTTTGGTTTTTGTTAACGTAATGGTTATTTTTTTTATTTCAGTTTGCTTCCGTTTTTATCTATTGCTGAAATGATTTGATCAATTGCATTTAAATTGCATCTAGAAACCACAGTTTATGTAAGGTTGTTCTGGATTATGAAATAATATATTGCATTTAAGAGATTATAAATGATGCTTTTCTTGTTCACTCGTGTGTGTTTGTGTGGAATATGTTTGATGTTTAAAATTAATTTTATGATATCAGCATATTTAATGTACATTTTTCACAGTGTTTTTCAGTGTTGATTTTTGTACATTAAATTTTTATAATTTTTATTAAAAAATGTTTGTATTATTTTACATTTAATTTAAATGTATTTAATTTATTTATTTATATATTTTTATATGTTATGAGCTGTAGGACTACAATTAAAGTACAATGCAATTTGCTGCAATATGAAAAGCTTAAATAATAGATCATGTTATGAGACAGATAAAAAAATAAATAGTTTATTCTCTGGAGTCTGTTTTATGGCTTTATAAGCATTTTTACTTTACATAAAAATGTTATTTATTTCTTTCTTTGCCTCAAAAACTTATTTTAATGTATGCATTTTACTTTACTTTTAGCACTGCGTGAGTAAACATGTAAACCAATCTACAAATATAAATGTGAAACTATTTCTGGGAGACAATTACTTGACATCTGTTTCCATTTATTTTCATCTCACTATTTCCATTCTTCTTGTTTCCTCAGAACGCTGCAACAGCCTCTCCCCCAACAATACCCTCTCGCTGTCCAGAACCCGCCTGGCCGTCTCCTTCCTCAACACGCTCAAGCGCAACTCCCTCCAGAGACGCAGGGTACGCAAACACCTGCGTGTTATGTAAAATAAACCCCCATTTTGTTTACAGTGTAGCAGTGGTGCCTGTCAAAGGTCATCTTTGGTGTATTGGGTTAAATAGAGCATGAAATCATGTGCTATCTCTGTCGTAATGAACCACAACATTAGGAAAACACTAAACGCCCCCATTACACACAGCTGTTGCCAAAGCCAAATACTCCCATGCTGCGGCCACAATGAGGAAGTTACACGAGAGAAAGCGAATAATATAAGGACAAGAGAAAGGGGGATGCTAGTGTTTGTTTGCTGTCCGTTTGCAGTGCATGATAACGGTGAAATCATTGTTTATTTCTGTCGATCTGCTGTCGCCACATTACGTAACCTGAGCTATAAATGAGATCATGTGACCCGTGTCTCTCAGGACCGACTGGCATCGGAGAAAGGATCAAGAAAGCAAAAGATGAAGGAGAAAGAGGAAGAGAAGGATGTGAAAGAGGAAAAAGTAAGGGTTGAAATATAGTTCTTCATTTAAATGGTGACTTAAGTGTTATTGTGACGCGTTAAACACCTGCTTGGAGTGAAGACCGATCTTCTCTTGTTATTTCTGTGGTTTCTAGCAGTAAATGCAACAAATGATAGATAGAACTGTAGATATAATATGGGTGGCTTGATTACATATAAGCCTTTTAAAGGAACACTCCACCGTTTTTTGAAATATGGCTTATTCACCTTCTTTCCTACATTTAGATAGGTGTGCAAATGCATTTTTGTCTCAGTGCATGGATTGTTTTAGTTTGACAGGGTCGGCGCTAGCTTAGCTTAGCTTAATGAATGGAATCCTTTGTTGCCAGCTAGCATGTCCTGAGTCAAAGTGATCAAAAAAAAAAAAAAAACCCACCTAATTACTTCTTGTGGCCTGCGTATTCACAACGAGTACAAATAGCGATGCAGATTAACACTAGGCGATTTCCTAGGCAGATATTGACTTGGGACTATATTAGGGGGAAGCACAGGTGAAGCACTGCTACTTGGGCGCAGAGATATCACGCAACACATGAAATCCCACAACTTGTGAATACAGGTATAATATGGGTCGATCTATACATGCGTCATGTTTAAAATAATCACTTACTCTGTGGACAGCTGTCCATTTGGTCCATTTGGCGTGGGGCGCTTTTTCCAGTTCACTTTATCACACAGAAAAAAAAAATCGAGTACTGCAGGATGGAACGCCGTGAAATCCTCGGTAGCTGTGACACAACTGCGGGCACGCTCATCTTGATCTGACGCTTTGAGCCTGGTCATCGATGGCAGTAACTTGTCCCACTCGCCACAGCACAGACACTCTATTTCAGTCAGCATAGATTGGCATATTCCCCCACATTCACACCACCAGTTCATGATGGCTCTCATCCTCACGTCCTCAGGCTGTTGAGCGATCGCAACCTCCTCCTCCTGTCGTTCTATTTCCAAAGCACGCAGCTCCTCTTCTGAAAACTCTGGTTCATAGAGGTATGGTTCTGGATCTTGACTGTCTGAGAAGTCACCCTCTTCGTCTTTCACAAAATCAGCCATGTTCATCGCCATTTATGTACTGTAGGAAAAATAGCCAGCCACTATTAACGCCGGTATGTTGACGGAAGTCGTGGGATTTCATGTGTTCCGTGATATCTCTGTTAGAGCTGTAATCGGGCCTTAAAAGTTCGGCCCGAAAAGGCCCGAGCCCGACAGAGTTTGGCCCGAGCCCGACAAGTACATTTTGATTGACAGCTTTTTAAAAGCCCGAACCCGTTTACAGCCCGACTGTCCAAAAGGCTGTCTATCAGCAGTGATAAGAGTGTCGGAGAATAGCGCGGACACGCGCTTCACACCGCGAGCCGGCACACGCACCACTCGGCGGAAAAGGGAGAGAAAGAAAAAAAGAGACTGCGCCGCACGCACACGTGAGCACCTTTGTCTTTCGTAAAAAAGGAGTAATTTATACATTTTTTAACATCATTTATTCATGACTAACGGAGGCTAGAGGCCACTTGGAAGTTGGAACAAAGAAATAAAATAAGTCCTCCAGAGACCAGCCTCCGTTTCACCTCCTCAAGATCCATTTTCACGCTAATCTAAACACATCACCTGACCGCTCATTTACCACGCAACCCGAAGCGCGAGCCCGAGCCCGGCCCGAGCCCGTGTAAAATAATAGAAATTAAGACCGAACCCGACCAAACCCATCGGGTCCCGTCGGGTCCCGTCGGGTTCGGGCAAAGATCTTCAGCTCTAATCTCTGTGCCCATGTAGCAGTGCTTCGCCTGTGCTTCACCCTAATATAGTCCCAAGTCAATATCTGCCTAGGAAATCGCCTAGTGTTAATCTGCATCGCTATTTGTACTCGTTGTGAATGCGCAGGCCACAATTGCATTTTTTTTTTTTTTTTTGATCACTTTTACTTACATGCTAGCTGGCAACAAAGGATTCACCTCATTAAGCTAAGCTAAGTTATCGCCGACCCTGTCAAACTAAAACAATGCATGCACTGAGACAAAAATGCATTTGCTCACCTATCTAAATGTAGGAAAGAAGTTGAATAAGCCCTATTTCAAAAAACGGTGGAGTGTTCCTTTAAATAAAATAAAAAATTCTCTCAGGTCAAAGGATCAAAAATTAAACAGGACTTTGGACAAAAATACCACAGGATTGTGGCCAAAAGTGTCCACTGTAGTGAATTCCTTTTTTAATTGATTTTAATTTTGAATTTTAATTTAAAGATATTAAAATATTATTTAATATACATATATATCTACTTATATGAAATAATTTTATTTAAAACTTGAAACCCCAATTACTAGTAAACGGTAGAGAGCTTAGAACTGTAAAATTTGTTAAAACATGGAGTGTTTATTGTATCTTTTGTGCATTATTTATAGATAATTTAGTATTTGATTTGATTTAAATTAAATTTGAATGAAATAACTTTAAGTATTTGTACACTCACACACACAACTTTGGTTCCATTTGTCACGTCTTTTAATTCATTGCTGTATATTCATTATAAGTGCAGTATCTTAAACCGTTGTTCATTTCCAGTGTGCGGCGCCTGTGGCACCGATGTCCTCATCAGAGACGTGTGGCAGTGAGCTCTGTTATTTCTGCAAGAAGCATCTGTACGTGCTGGAGAGAGGAAGCGCCGAGGGCAAGTTCTTCCATCGCAGTTGTTTCAGCTGTTATCACTGCGGCTCCACCCTGCGGCAGGGCGGATACACTTTCCACTCCGACACGGGTAAGCCCAAAAGACCCTTCATATGACGTAAAGCTTCATATTTTAATTTATTTTATTTTTTATATATATTTTTTTTTATTTATTTGTTGTACTAATTTAATTAAACTGAAACAAGGTAACTAATTGTTACATCATGTGCACGATTTAGTAAAACGAGGGAACGAATTATTATATTGTGTCCACGATTTACTTCAAACGAGGGAACGAATAGTAAAATGTGCTGACATATTAGCAAGTCGTGGGAATGATTTGTTAATTCGTGGCCGCGATATATGCATATTTTTTTCCCACGTGTCATGGGGAAGTTTTGTTTTGTTTAGTTTTATTTTTCGTAGATCAAGGGCTAATACCTATAGTACAATATAGGCCTAACTAAGTTCTGAAAAATAATAAATATTTCAGCATTATTTTTAATTTTTTACATTACGTAATACATTTTATTTTATTATTTATCATGCACTTGTTTCTCATCTGCTGTCATAAGGACTGAAACATCTTGATGTTAAATAAAATATTACATAACCTTTTAAAGCTATTCATAACTCGTACAGTGTGGAACACTGTCTTATTAGATTATGGCTATTACAACACATGTAAATTACAGTCAACCTCCAGTTTCACCTATGGTCCATGATTCTTACATGATCCTGCTTTCCCAACAAGAAAAGTGGAGCTTGTTCAATAATTCACTGCTCGTTTGAAAAAACTGCATGTGCATCCATGTTACAGCCCTCCATATTTACTGCTGCTCCTGAGCATGTTGTTGAATTTGATTTGTCTTCAGGGAGATTCTACTGTGAGCAGCACTCAGTGGCTGAGGAAGAGGAGGGTGATGAAGGTCACAGAGGCTCACAGGTATGAATCACATCAGAGCTAATGAGACGCTTGATTGCCTCCTATTTACCGTCGGATCTCTTGTGTGAGGATACTGGGAACGTTAATTATTTTTAGTGTCGATATTGCACTGAGAGTGTGGGTAGCGTAATAACTTTCATTAGCAAGTCATTGTTCTGTAGTTCATGTACACAGAAATATATATGAAATGTGATCTATTTGGACATGATCCCATAGGAATACCATGGGAATATAGGATTGTAACACTATTTTCACATTTTCTGAAGAAAATCTAAGAGGACCTTGGCAAAACTCTAGGTGACTATGGAGTTGCTCGAGTGCTTTCTGTGGTTGTGGGTAGTTTTTTTTTACGGTCTTGATAGACCGATGGTCTTTTCTTCACTGAGATATATTCAGCCATTTTGTTATGACGAGATGTAATGTGGGTCAGCTGCTGCGTCAGGGAAAACATTTCCTTTCCTCTCTTGCTCTCGAGTAAAATAGTGTTTTACGGTGAGTGTATGTGTGTGTGTGAAGAGAAATTCTGTGTAAAGCAGTGCTTGTGGTATTGGATTCCTAGTGGTTGGTCATAAGAATCCTCAGAGCTGATGCAGTTTTCTGTGAGCTGATGATATTTTTTTGCAGTCATTTTTGTGTTGGCAACTTATTAGGTAACTGTTAGGTAACTTAACAGTTACCTAATCTGATGACACTACTGCTTATTTTAAACAATCATAATACAAGTACCCAAATGAAGATGAGAGTGCTTAGCCGACATGTGTAACATGCATCCTTGTATTAAGGTCCCATTTAGTGTTGGTTGGGGAATTTTCGTCAAAATAAGAGTAAGGAATCTGTGATCAGGAATTTTGCACTGGGTTCAACTTATGTGTGAGTTGTGCTTCATATATCATTACACTATTGACCATAGACAATGGACATTTTTGCCTGTGAAGTTTTGCTAATGTGACTGTACCTTGACTGTGATGGTAACAAACTTCAGTATTCAATGAGGTGAAGTTATCTTAAAATGTTATTATTTAGGTAGTTTGCTTATTATTCATGTTGGCTGTTTAGCTATTGAGATTGGACAGTTTAACACATTCCTCTGATTCTGAAACCTTAACAGTTTCATGAACAAATCGATTCTTTTAGTATTTTTAAAGTAATACATATTTGGAAAAAAATTAATTTAGTTTCATTTGCAAATGATATAATAGTTACCAAGTAAATTTAAAACGACACAAGGTGTGTTTACATGGACTTTTTAATGACTTTCCAATTCTCATTAGCCTTTAGTATTTTTAGCAGTTGATCTGATACAGTTAAAAATATTAACAAAACTCATAATGTTAATTTTTAACATGCCATATGACCTAGTCAGTAACTGAACTGATTCAACTCTCACAGTTAGCTGGATGTGTTTGATTCTTTCAGAATCGTACTACACTGATCACGTTGTTATTTTTGATAGATGCTCTTCAATATGCTCAACCATGACCATTCTTGACCTGAAATCTAAAATTAACCATAGAAGAAGACACTGATTCAAAAATATGAAGCGCAGCGCAGCTGTTTTCAACATTCATTATACAAAGTGTTTCTTGAGCAGCAAATCAGCATATTAGAATGATTTCTGAAGAGTCATGTAACACTGAAGACTGGAGTAATGATGCTGAAAATTCAGCTTTGCATCACAGGAATACATTACATTTTACAATATATTAAAATAGAAAACAGTTATTTTAAATTGTAATAATATTTCACAATATTACTGTTTTTACTGTATTTTTGATTAAATAAATGCAGCAGTGGTGAGCAGAAGAGACTTCTTTCAAAAAGTAGTAAGGATGGATGGATGGATGGACTAACATTTGTGTTCACGAACACAGAATATATCTCTGGCCAAAAACATCACAATAATGTCATGTTTTTCTGTTTTCTAGAATCATGTTGAGAATAGTCATAATGAAGAGGATGATAAGGAAAAGACACAAAATGGTGAAACTGTAGAGATGGCATCGCCTCCTCCACATGTCTCTGTAAAACGGAAGGGCTCATATAAGATATCTGTTGACCCTGACTTCGAAGAATCGAATGAGTGCCCTACTCCCACAGAGCAAGATGACTATCTGTCACCTGACCTTAAGGAATCTCATGAACCACACAAACCCTCAGAGCTCAATCCAGAGAGCACAGGCATTGAGAGCAGCCCGTCAGTTCCAGTGCCGGCCCCGCGAAGTTCCAGAGCTTCGCTGTACCCTCCGCTCCCTAAACCTCGCACTGTCCATAACGTGGTGCCAGAACCCTCAAATATCCCAGAGGAACCTGAGGAAACGCCTGGCTCCAAACCCAAACCGTCCCTGCGCAAACTTCAGCTGAGCGAAGAGGAAAAAGCTGACCTTCTCAGCCAGGATTCGGACTCTGAGACACCCGCCTCATCCTCTGCAGCCTCCACCTCCTCTTCCTCCAAGCAGCATGAAGGAGTCGAGGAGGAGGGATACTGGAGCGGAGGCATCGCTACACGGAAGAGCTTGCAGAACCAGCTTAACCGTCGCTGCGTGAGAAGGAGGAGCGAACCTCCGCCCACCATCCAATCGCAGCACGGAAAGACGCGCTCCAAGTTTTCCCCATGGAATCTGTCTTCACCACGGCTACAGCAGCGCTTCAGCGTCCATCGAGTCGGACCTTCAGGTTGGAAGCCCAATATTTTTGTACTTCTTTCTAAACGGCTTTAGGTTAAACTTAGTAGCTGATTTTGGTATGAATTCCCTCATCAGAACAAACTCAACCAGACCATTATGTATCAGAAGATGATAATGAAGAAGGTGTGGACGATGACGAAGAAGAGGACGAAGAGGATCTTCAAGAAGAAGACCATTTTTTGGATTGCAAGGTGGGAAAATGTTTAAATTAGTTTCATTCTGAGACTTAGTCCATAACTTATTTAGTCAGAAGACCAAATTTCCATCCATACCAACCAGATTTTATAAACATAATTTTCAAACAGATAGGAATATACAGTTATTGTTTTGATAATGCTTGATTGTGATGTCCCAAAACAAAACTTGGATGCCATTTCATCAACAATGGCTGCATGATTATATATAATTTTTGTTTTGTTTTGTGATTTGCAACTAGCTTGTTTGTGAAGCTGCACAATTTGGCCAAAAAATGTGTGATTATATTAACATTACTATAATAATAATTATTATTATTATAAAATGTAAGTATTAAAAAATAAGTATTCTATATTAATATGACTATAAAACTAGTAATTATTAATAATTACAAATATTTAGAAAAATAAGTATTATTATTGTACGGAGCCCCTGAGGGGACCTTTGCAAAAAAATAAAATAATACGGACTATCGCGTCCGCACGAGAAACTATCGCGTATTTGTCTTATTATAGGGAGTTTGCATTTGAGATTGTTTGTGGACTGTGCTTTACTGTAAGAAAAAAAGCATGAATATCACATAAATGAATATCAGGTCCCACATCATGGATTACATAATCAGAGAGTAGCCTATTTCTTTTCGTTTTGATTGTTTCGTTTAAAGACATTCCAAACTTTCTTCAGTTGTATTTCTCATGTATGTGAGGCACACACTGAGTTTTGGTTAATTTATGATGAGATGCGCTCCAGTTCACGTGCAATGCAAGTGACCGCGGCGCGCCTCCATGATTATATTGTCTGCTATATATTTGCTTCTCATTTATTAAATACAGGCAATTGCTTGATGAAAAATTGATTAAAATTAAGATACAATTTATACAAAACGAAATTCACTTTAAACAAAGGCTTTCTACAAAACAAAACTTAATGAAGATATAATAAATACAAAAATAAATTATACTGTACAGCTGTAAAATTACTAATATGTATGTCTTAATTTCTTCATTTTCATATAATTAAGCTTTTATTTTGGCAGAATATCACTGAATCATGATCATGAGATCATGTTTTCTGGTGGACTGATTCAATTCTCCCAAGATATTGTTGACTGTAGGTTTGTGTTGTATGTGTTCAGGGAGGCGATTATGAGATTTCTGAGTCAGACAAACGGGACCTAAAGAGGATGAAAACTCTGGAGCGGAAAGCTAAAATGAGCGAAATCCAGCGCTTCCACAAAGCTGGGGTGAGATACAATATAAAGCTCAAAGCTGTGTAGATTGTTTCCCATAATGGCTAAAAACAAAAAAACACATGCCACTTAAAAGAAAAATCAGCATCAATTTATATCGAGATGAAAAATAGAGTGATCTGAATTTCATTCTCATTTGGTCTGATACCGTTCTGGTTGTGACGCCCACACAGACGATTCAGAGACGGCTGGATGAGATAGAAGTGACCTTTAAAGAACTTGAAGAGAAAGGAGTGGAGCTGGAGAGAGTTTTGAGAGGAGAGGCTGGTATGACATCTCATCCATCTACATGCACCACTAATGATTTCACTTCGTCACATTATACAGCAGTCAGAATGTGTGTGTGCTAAAACTCTCGCTGAAACCCAGTGAACTTGTTAACCCCATACTTGCACGTCACCAAGACGTACCAAGATTATTTTGTTTTCAGAGTTACAATAAGAGTTACATTTACTGTGTAATATAGCCAGGCATTTCGATTCACAAGCTTTCGATTAAATTTTGATTCAGTATCACTTCATTTGGATATGTATTTCAGATACAGTACAGTCCATTTTTATCAAGGAAAAACTAATGTTGTAAACTTTTCAGTTGGTACAATTAACAACTGATTTGTATTCAAACATTTACATTGCACATAAGGCAGTTTTTATAATAATAACATTTGGACAATAATATTAACTCTTTAATGACATAAATTTCTGGTCCACTGTTGTTGTTTTTTTATTTATTTAAACGTTGGCTCAGGTTGTCATAAAATAGTTTTCATGCTGAATTTATTCAAACATATACTAAATATTGAAGAACAGATTAAGCAAAAGTATAATGAATCTGTAATATAGTGAATACTGTATATATTTAACAAAATGATCCTCTCTTCAGTTTTCTTGCTAACTATTTAGTTATGGTAATTGAATGGCTTTTTTGAGGCAAATGTAACGTTACGTGACGTTGTTTGTTATAAAAATGGACAGAATTTGAAAACTAAGACTTTGTTTCAGATAAAAAATCATTGCGAATTATTGGCTCTACAAAAAATGTTTAGTGAAATTTTGGGTTGACTAAAATATCGATTCTTTGGATTTTAAGAATCTATTATCGGCTCATCAAAATGAGTATGGATTAAAATTGAGAAATCAACCCAGCACTACTGTCTTAACATTAGGACAATTCAGCAGATGATTTATTAACATATAAGAGTTTCAATGAACGTGAATTTTTTTTTTTTTTTTATCAGATGTTTATATGCAAATACGTAACTTAAAGCTTTAATTTATGTTTCTCATTATGCAAATGATAAAATGCTTGAAATAATTTTTTTTGCATATACATTCCTTTAAATTATATTACTTTGAATTTTTTTGCCCTGCATACAACTCCTTGAATACTGTTTTAAAAGCATCCCAGGATGCACTGTAAGCTGATTAAGAGAAGCAAATGGGTAACATAGTGTGGCAACGACTGAGGATAAGGAGATCTTGAAGGTGTCGTAACCTCCTGTGTGGATGTTTGTGTTTTAGTGTCAGGTGACCCTGAAACGATTGACCAGTGGATTAATCTGGTCCAGGAGAAGAACAATCTACTCTCAGAGGAGTCTGATCTCATGGTGGCGTAAGTCTGATCACTGTTACCCTCAAAAATAGGCACAAGTTGGGTTGAATTAATAAACATATTGGTTGTTTAACCAAGTGGTAATATCAGCATTAATACAATGCACATTTAAGGAGCTCAATAGCAGTTATTGCTCAAAGTGCATCATTTATTTTTGCATGTGTAAAGGAAAACCTCACTGAAAGCCAGCTCAGTCTCGTTGCCCTTGGAAACCTCTCTTCTGCATGTCTTTGAGCACTAATGCTTAAGATGAATGCTCAGAGTGGCCTCATTTATTTAACCCACCGCTTTGCATCTATTTATCATGGATTGGCTCTGTGTTAGAAACTAAATTACAGGCTGTGCTAACAGCAGCATCGTATATTTGTGTGATTCTGGTTTCGTTTTTCAAAGGTCTCGACAGCTGGAGCTGGAAGACAAACAGAGCATGTTAGAGATGGAGCTACGGCGATACATGGAAATGGATGGTGGGAAATTAAAGATAATTCTGTTCAAACTAGTTTGATTCTATTTCAGTTTGTAAATGGTCGCTAATATACCATGTTCAGTACATGTAATTATATAATCATTATATTCTCTTTATGTAATATTCATTTAAATAGTCCTGTGTTCTTCTGACAAATGAATTTGGATTTAATTACAAAAAGTCCATCTGTCAGTTAATATGAAGCCATAAAAGCTTCATGCGTAATAATAAAAACAATATATATATTATTATAATCTTGCTGTTAGTGCGCATGCTCCAATGCAGAGCAAATGCAAGACAAAAATAAAATTGTTTTATTGTATTTAATTATTTAATATTAAATAATTCTAATTAATTTAAATAATTGAATAATAAATTAGAATTCAATTATTGTTCATATTGAAATACAGTTTTACTTGTCATTATATTCTCTTTATATAATAGTCAATTTAATAGTACTGTGGAATGAATTACAAATAGTCCACCTGTCAATTATTTGTAAGTCATAAAAGCTTAATGTATTAAAAATATTTTTTAATAGAGTTTATTGTATTAAATTATGCAATATGAAATATTTTAATTATTATAATATTTCTAAATATTTAAATCATTTGAATTAATATTATTATTATTATTATTATTATTATTGAAATAGTAACATTTCTAAGTTAGTATTAATATGATTAAAATTTTTAATTCTAAAGGTCTATTCACACCAAGGATGATAAATATAACGATAAAGATATAGTTCTAAAAATCTTTGTAAAAATAAAAGAATAGCAGATTCCACACCTCAACTTTAACGATAACGGCACAGAGGAACAATATCGTTGGGATCAGAATTTTTTTCCAGATGATGACCGATAAAAACATTGACAGCCAATCAGAATCCATCCAGCTTTAAAGAGCATTTAAAGCGGCAGACGACAAAAGTGCAGCGTGCGCTTAGATTAATCAGAACGATATTGTCCACTGGTGCGGCCACTAATATAGTTATAGTTATCGTTCTTGGTGTGAACAGGCCTTGATTTGTTTTTATTTATGTAAACGTCTGCACACATTTATTAAGATGTTGCTATGTTGTTGTGCGTGTAGAAACTGAGAAGACCCCTGAGCAGCGAGCACAGGAGGAGCGGATCCTGCAGGAGATGCTGGACGTGGTGGACATGAGGGATTCACTGGTGGCCTTCCTGGAGGAGAAGAGGTTGAAGGAAGTCAATGACGAACTGTAGTTCTGTAGGCAGCCCAGGTCTGATCTGGGACTAAAAAACCACAAAACACATGCCACAACACCCTAAGGGAGTAGTTCACCATTAAGTTCATCATTTACTCATCCTCATGCTGTTTTAAACCTGTGACTTTCTGCCTTCTGTGGAAAACAAAAGACAATTTTTTGCACAATCTTCTATTTTCCATACAATGAAATTAAATGGTATTTAAAGGGTTAGTTCACCCAAAAATGAAAATTCTGTCATTAATTACTCACCATTATTTAGTTCCAAACCCGTAAGACTTTCGTTCATCTTCAGAACACAAATGAAGATCTTTTTGATGAAATCTGAGAGCTTTCTGTCCCTCCATTGACAGATGCGCAACTACCACTTTGAGCTCGTCGAAAAGTTCATAAAGAGATCGTAAAACTAATCCATATGAATTCATGTATCTTTTGAGAAATTTGGACTCAACCGTTTAATTCATATGGATTAGTTTTATGATCTCTTTATGAACTTTTTGAAGCGTCAAAGTGGTAGTCGTGTAGCTGTCAATGGAGGGACAGAAAGCTCTCAGATTTCGACGAGCTTCGTTTGTGTTTAAAGGATGAACAAAAGTCTTACGTGTTTGGAACGACATGAGGGAGTAAATGATGACAGAATTTTCATTTTTAGGTGAGCTGTCCCTTTAAATCCAGTTTTATTACGTTTTTAAGAGAAAGAATTTCATCTTTCAGATTTTGAATGTTAAATGTCATTGTTGCCAAACATTAATGCTTCTCATGTGCCTCGTAACCAGTTTTTCAGTGCTCAAAATTTTAATATGCATATCTTCAGATTAAACATATGAGATTTTAGCGTTACAGTGGAGAGGAAGATTTTCAGTGAACAACGACTTTCATTTCAGTATGTTTCAACACAAAGCTACTCATTTAGACAACAGTATGGTGCTTTTCGTCATTTTTTTAGGCCTTTACAGCTGTGTGAACATCCTGCACCCACATCTCTCGTGTGCTCGACGAAAAAAAGAAAAGACATGAGGGTGAATAAATGATGCCAGAATATTTACTTTTGTGTGAACTGTCTCTATTGATTCACTGATATTGCATATTTTAAAAAAAAAACAATGACTCGACATTGCACCACTTTGTGCAAAAACTCTGCTCTTGAAAACCAAAGAGTTAAACACATCTGTGCACACAGTCACTATGGTCTTGCTCCAAAATAAATGTGCTTTCTAACAGATATATAAACTCTGAAGACTGTGCCAAATGTTGTGAAACTGCTCATCCGTCCCAGACGTCACAGCCCGGACATGGCCTTTCCCGAGACCAACGGCGGTCACGATACAAACTCAAATACACGGACTATAGAATTTGCTGGGTCAGATGTATGCACACACTTGTGCAATTATATTGCATCTCGCACTTTTATAAAAGTCTATCAAGGTCATGTATGTTCTAAATATCAAGAGATTATATAAAAGGTATTTACACATTAATGCTGTTGTATTTGGCAGAACCTGATGCCAATATCATGTCTTAAACAGCACTTGCATTGTATTATTATGAATATATTATGGCTTTGCAACATTAAGAGATTCAATATCACAATGGGCTTTTGTGCAGTGTATTGTTTTGTTTTTCTTGTAAGTGATTGTATTTCTCTTCACACATTATTATTATTATTATTATAATTACTCATTGATTTGATATTTTCTGCATGATCATGGTTTTGACTCTCAGGGGAACATCTGCCTGGCCCGGTTTCCATTTATATATTTCTACTTATGTATATTTGCGAAGTGTTTACACGGTATATCATACTCGTTCATGAATTCATTTTAGGGAGGCACAAAGGAAGTTGAGTGAAATTTAACAAGTCTGTTTGTTCCTTTGCTGTATGAAATTCCCACGGAGAATTATTACTTGGAACATTTATGTGTTTGATAAATTGGTTTTCATTTTTGAGGCTCTGTGAATAATTAGTGCCATTAATTCTTGTCAGAGAGGAAATTTGTGGTAGTGTGTTGGGAACAGTGGTGTAATTCTTGCTGTTTGCTTTTGTTCCCTGTATCTCTTTTCTTTAAACATGTTCACATACACAGCAGTGGTTTCTTTTCTATGGGGACAGTAATTCACTTAATATGCTAATAAAATATCTAGCACTTTTATGTTTTTCCTCTCGGTTGGGTTTCAGTGCTTTGAAAACGGCCTTGATTTCTTCATGCACATCAGAAACCGATTTTGAGCATTGACGTCATGGCTGCTTTGGCAAGGACGTGTTATTCGACAGGTATTTTAAAATGTGTGTGAAACAGTATGTACTTACATTTATCATGTTTGAAACATGACCTTGACATACATACACTATACTATACTGCAGAAATAGTTAGGGTAGGATGGTAGTATGCTGTTCTCCACATATCCTTTGTCTGTTAATAAGTCCTTATGAAATCTTTGCAGAAATGGAGTAACCACATTCCTGTCACATAAAATGACATTTTCTCTCATTGCTTTTTTGCTCTGAACTTTGTTTTGCGTTGTGTTGCGTTTTTTTTAAAAGGTCCACCATCACCACTAGAGGGCCTCCTTCATCAGTTTACAAGGAGCAACAGGATGCACAAGGATCATGACAAGGTGTGATTTAGGTTCTATCTATTCTATTACTGATGTGAGTACTGAGTACACAAAATATTATATTATATAATATTGTTTATGAAGTCAGTATACGTGTTAATCACAAAATTCCCTTTTTATACACTAAATATTTAACTAGGCCTATTTATTTTGTATAATTAATGTTCTGTGTATTATTTTATCATTTATTTAATTCTATTTAACTAGGCCTATTTATTTATTTTGTATAATTAATGTTCTGTGTATTATTTTATCATTTATTTACTGTTATATTTGAATTTATTTATATTTTATCAATATATTATTTATACTCATTTGTGTATTTATTAATTATTTATACTCATTTATAAACAACGCAAAAAAAAAATTTATTTCTCGCATTAAGATAAAAAAATAAAGACTCAGAATATGTGGAATATAGTGCTTGAGTTGTATGGATTATGTTTATGGTGCTTTAATGTCATTTTTTGAAACTTGGCAGCCCCAGTCCTACAGTTTTATGTTATGGAAAATAGTTTCTTCAAATTATTTTGTGTTCCACAGATGATAGAAAGTCACTGGAATAACATGAAGGTTAGTAAATGATATAATTGAATTGTGTGTGTGTGGTCACAAGTTAAGGTTACAAGTCGGACTCTCTAATTGCAATACATTTAAGATATCTTCTTGCATGCAGGACACTTTCAGGACCTAAAAAATGGCATTCTCACCGAAAGACCATCAACCTTTGCAGCAGATCTAGGATCAGTTGACTTCAGATATTTGATGGTAACTGGATCAGGACACTGGTCCTAGAGCTGCACACACTGCAGGTTAATCCAAACACCTCAATTTGCTTAGGATCAATTTGATGAGTTCCACATGGATGGGTCATATAGGGTGATGTGGGTGTTGTAAACATACTGAATTATGCCTAGGTCAGATGCACGCTTCTTCTTGGCAGATGCAGAAACCTCTAATGAAATGCCATCATACATCAGTGCAGAGCCATCTGTGCGCTCCTCCATCAAGAGCTCTACTGAAGCACAACAGATGCTCATTTGATTTGATGAGTATGTGCCTGTTCCTCAATCATGGCCTTTTTAATCACTGATACTTTTTAAATTACATTTGCCGTTACTCCTCTAGAGAATCAATTTGATTTGAGAGGGACAGAGAGAGAGAAAATTGTTTATAAAATTGCCCATTTGTACACAAGCTAGCATTTAACAATGAGGGTTTTTCTTCTCCCTCAATAGTTCATATTTGTTTTTAGCATATTTCTTTTCTTAGCAATATTTTGCTATTATAATTGATGACGATAATGCAAATACAGCGAGGAAAAAAAATTATTCATAAAATGGTAAAATAATTATAGATAGATATCAGTGAAATCAAATCAGGTGATAAAGTATTACAATTATACACATTTATAAAATTTAGAATGCATTAATCACAAAATAAGCCATCATATGACTTGCAAATATAGTTAAAGTCGGATGGACAACTGTTATCTCCTTTTTTTTCTGGTAAGCTTTTGTTGTATGGAAAAGAACATAAATCCTGCCTAATATCTTCTTTTGTTTTCCACATAAGAAAGTTAGTCTTACTGGTTTGGAACGATATATGACAGTAAATGACAGAATTGTAATTTTTTACCAAGATTTCATTATTTTTCTCTCCCTTAGTCCCTTTTTATCCTGTTATTGGTTACTTTATCATCATCGTCATGTGTCCTGTTACTTTCTCTCTTCCTCTATTACTCTCTGACACCTTTCATTTCACCAAACACAATCTGAGTTACATAAGACATCATTGGTCATGAACGCTTTCCAGTGACATCACTGTCAGATTATGGCTTTAGATTAGAGCTGCTTTTTACTGTCCAGCCGAAGCACAGTAGAGGTTTGTCTGCAATAATCAGATTTGATTTAGAGTTGTGTAAACTTGCTTTAAGGATATTACATTTTACCATAGGAAAAAAGTGTCAGAGGATTGATGGTAACACTTTAGGTTCACATTCATTAACATGAAATAATAATGAGCAATACATATTTTTACAGCATTTATTAATCGTATTAATCTGTTAATGTTAGATAATAAAAATACAATTCATTTTTAATGTTAGTTCACAGTGCATTAATTAATAATAACTTTTTATTTTAAAATGTATTAATAAATGTTGAAATTAAAGCTGCAGTCCGTAACATTTTTTGTTCAAAATAAACTAACTGTATATAATAAGCAAGTATATCATGAATCCATTTTCCAATCAGTGTTTTTGTCTTATCCTGAGTCACTATGGTACATCTATAATGAGTAATGTTTATATTCAGACTATTTTAGACTGGTTCGGGTTGTACCACTGCGGAGTAGCCCAGTACCTGCGTGAGTCATAGACATAAACAGAGAAAGTAGCTCCGGCTTCAGTGTTCTTCCGCAAGACGCATGCCGTTCTGTTTAGTGAGCGCCAAAAGTTACGGACTGCAGCTTTAACATTAAAGTTGCAGTAAGTGATTTCTGAGAGAAGCTGTTGAAAGTGGATCGGACCGAGCTGCACAACACACTTGTAGCCAATCAGCAGTAGCCACTCATGGTGTGGGAGGAGAGAGAGTGGGCCAATCAGCAGTAGGGGGCGTTTCCACTCATGATGGGGGAGGGGAGAGAGTGGGCCAATCAGCAGGTGGGGTGCGTTTCCACTCATGATGTGGGAGGAGATAGAGTGGGCCAATAAGCAGTAGGGGGCGTTGCCACTCATGGTGTGGGAGGAGAGAGAGTGGGCCAATCAGTATTAGGGGGCATTGCCACTCATGATGTGAGAGGAGAGAGAGGGCCAATCAGCAGTAGGGGGCGTGTCCACTCATGATGTGGGAGGAGAGAGAGTAGGCCAATCAGCAGTAGGGGGTGTGTCCACTCATGATCTGGGAGGAGAGAGTGGACCAATCAGCAGTAGGGGGCGTGTCCACTCATGATGGGGGAGGAGAGAGTGGGCCAATCAGCAGTAGGGAGCGTGTCCACTCACGATATGGGAGGAGACCGAGGGCCAATCAGCATTAGGGGGCGTGTCCACTCATGATGGGGGAGGAGAGAGAGTGGGCCAATCAGCAGTAGGGAGCGTGTCCACTCATGATATGGGAGGAGAGAGAAGGCCAATCAGCAGTAGGGGGCGTTTCCACTCATGATGTGGGAGGAGAGAGAGTAGGCCAATCAGCATTAGGGGGCGTTTCCACTCATGATGTGGGAGGAGAGAGAGTGGGCCAATCAGCATTAGGGGGCCAGCACTGGAGAGACCTGAGCGGGAAGACCTGAAAATGGACGCAGAGGTTGCGTTGTTTTTGCTCCATATGCGAGTAAAATTGGTTTTTTTGTACCGAGATGTGTAATGTTAGCTATAGTAACAGGACGGTTGTGAGTGTCATTGTTTTTCTGTTGCTGCTGTGCTTCTGGTGACTAACAACCAACTCTTGCTTATATTTATTCTATACTGTATGCTCATTTTTTGTTCTGTATACTGTATGACAACCCATCATGGATAATCCCCTATTAGCATCACACATAATGGAATTTAGAACCGTTTCAGATGGTTAAATTTGTCCCTTCAGACGACTCAACCTACCCCTGTCCTGAGGCTTCAAAGAACAATGATTGTGATTTATTAATTATTAGTTTTTATTTAAAGCCTCTTTTGATGCCATCTAGTGCCATCTTGTATACCTGATTTCATGGTCAGTGTCATTTCCTGATAAAAGTAATTGAGGCACAGACGATCTTCACTAAATGCTCACCCTGAGTTGAGCTCCAGGTGCATAACAGAGAGAACATGCAAATATGATGCCTCTTAAAACATTCTCCAGCATGTGGGCTTACACTGTGTTTTTCATCTGCATGAAAGGTAAGCTATTTAAAAGCTGATGTTTTCTGTTTGTTTACAAGCAGACTACTGTTTTAGTGGTTGTGGTCATTGGTTTGTCTGCATGCTGTCAATCTGAAACCCTGGTTCTGTCATGCAAACTAAATTTGTACAAAAAAATGCATCCCGTTAAATGTCTAACATACTTGATAGTTGCTTAATAGTTATTTAAACCTGAATACTACATGGTTGATAACACAGATGTCCCAGGTGTTGTACCAGCTCTTGTCTAATTGTCGTTGATGTCTGTTTGTTTTGTTGTGTGGGTTTTTTTTCTAGCTTTTTATGTAACTAATTTTTGTTTTAGATCTAGTGAATGGCAAGTGGGATGAGCTAAAGATTGTGATAAATGGAAAAGTCACTCTGCAAACAGGAGCTACTCAGCTACCGAGAGATGCTGAAGTGATGTGGCTGTTTGACAGTGGCAACCAAACTACCCGTATAACACAGCTGTTTCAAGGAACAGTTTTCACCCATTATGAACCGAGACTCATCAACAGACTGCAGCTGGACAGAGAAACTGGATCACTGACTATCTGGAACATCAGCACCAGTGAATCTGGATCTTATGAAGTCACCATCACTAAATTAATGTCTTGGAAGATGTTTAAAGTTGATGTTTATGGTAAGATTTAGTTGCAGCCAATACAATTATTTTTGTGATAACTATTTATAATGATTTCTCTCTCTCTCTCTCTCTCTCTCTCTCTCTCTCTCTCTCTCTCTCTCTCTCTCTCTCTCTCTCTCTCTCTCTCTCTCTCTCTCTCTGTGTGTGTGTGTGTGTGTGTGTGTGTGTGTGTGTGTGTGTGTGTGTGTGTAAAGAACCAGTTTCTGTTCCTGCCATCAGGATTGGCTCACTGATGAGTATAAACCAATCACAAGGTAAGTCTTTTTCTCTTACCCAGTAGTGACTTACAAGATTAGTAGCGATAGTAACATTAACTGTACATCTGTGTCACACAAGACACCAATAAATTGCCAGCTATATGGGCTCATGAAACAGCAGTTTGATTTTAAAAACGAGTCAAAAATGCTTAAAAACTGTCTTGACTTTAAAATGTTCAAGAGTAACCTTATGATCTGATGTATTACCAGGTGCATTGATGCAATCACAGGTGATGGAAGACCCAAACCAAGAACTCTGTTCTGTGCTTTGTTCTGTAAAAAATGAACGAGATGTGTCCATCTCCTGGTATAAAGGGGGTGAAATGGTGAACCAGACCAGCAATCCTGATCTCAGCATTAACCTGAGTTTACCATTAGAGATACATTATAATGATCCGGAGACCTACAGCTGCACGGCCGCCAATCCAGTGAGCAATAAAACCGTTCATCTTAAAGGGGTCATATAATGGTACATGCACTTTTACAAGTTGATTGCACTGAAATGTCTGTTGGCAGTGCCTGTACACAACCATCCTATCATGATTAAAATCCATCCAGTGGTTTTGTTTTAATCTCCATATATGTTTGACCATCTATGAAATCAAGCCGTTCGATATTGTGACGTCATAAGATCGTACGCCCCTCCCGCGATTGTGATTGACAGCCGTGTTTCAACACAAGACCCGCCCTGAGCAAGCTGTGACAGCCGTCGTCATAGTAGTCCGCAATTGTTGATATGCTGGAGTAGAATGGCGTCTAAGCGATTGTGGTGTTCTGTTCTTAGATGTAATAAGGAACACAGCAGTCATTTGGATGTTCCTAAATCTGAGCCGTTGAAGATGCAGTGGCTGAGTTTTGTTTTTGAAGCGATATGCCCAAAGGATTGACGCGGGGATTCCCTCACGGGGATTCCCCACGATCGTCCATGCTTTCATGTTTACGCGAATCATTTCACACCAGACAGCTTTACAAACGAGAAAAAACGGATCGGTACCAACGTGTTACTGCTGAACCTCCAGAAGATGTGAGTGTAATGTTTTATTAACCTTTATATTAGTATTTATATTAATCTTTGCGAAATTTGCTAACCTTGCTGCAGGCTTCACAATGAATGCGTCTAAGGTTTACACTCAGGGTACATTACTGCATGTTTTCTATGTACGACGTTCTCAATATAATTCATAATCACACGTTTATAACGAATAACACGTGGTTATTGTGTTAGATACGGTGTACCCACAGAACAGAGGGGCGGGGTGAGCAAAGCTCATTATCATTTAAAGACACATGCACTGAAACGGCGTGCTGAAAACAGAGCTGTTTTTGACCAGGTAAAATTAGTGTTTTCTTACAATACTAATGAGAATTTTTAATTAAAGTATATTACAAACTTTTAATTTAGACCCTAAAGAATCATATTAGCTTGTACAAAAATGGCATTATATGACCCCTTTAACATGAAAAAGATCTGCCCACAACATGAAGGTGCAAAATGTCACGTCTCTTCCTGCCACAATGATCTCTGTGCAGCTTACATGTCTCTAAATAGATGATGCCAGTTGTTGACTTCATGCCTGTCACTTTCTTCTTTATCAGATTGTCCGGAGCATTGTGGTCCCACTGAGGTTCTGATCCGACTGGTTCTGTCTGGTTTGGTGGGAATTGGCACTGTTTCCTTTCTGGTTGAGCATGTGATGTTCCGCTCAGGTCGAGGAAGAGCTCCATCTGTGTGCTAAAGATACTGCCATGGTAGTTTCTAAGGTTAGACAGCGCCAAACGAAATTACTAAAATTCTGATGGTTTTCAAAAACTCCAAACTATACTGTAAATCTAGAGTGCTGACGGGATGATGTATTTTGTTGGCCAAAACCCAGAAACAAGTTTGTACTTTGTTTTTCTGTTCAGAAGAGGTGTAATATTTTAAGGAAAAGTTTATTTTTTTGTTCTGCCTTTCTGACAACCCACATTCAAAGAGCTCAGATGTTCTAGAACGCATCTTCATCTTCTGAGATTTCAATGAAAAGGAAGTGTTGTTGATGATCCACATTCAGTGGAACAGGAAGTGGTCTAGTGGCATGTTTTCTGAGGTATGAGCTTTATGTTGCCATCTAAGGGCCCAGCAAACTTAACATGAAGTGCCATTGTCTGTTGTTATTAATAAAATAAAGTGCCATTTTAAATATTTCTTTCAAAGCAACAAATTCAACAAAACAGAACTATGGGCTATCTTCCAGTCATCCACACCAGTTTACTTGTTTGCTCCTTAAAAAAGGGGCTGAATTCAGAATAACTTACCAATTATGCTACATATTGTAAATGAAGTCAGAGACACCATGTCTCTCAATTGAGAGTCTCAGGCTGCATTTATGCCCCTCCCTTGCTAACTTCCCTCTGTCTCGTCATTGCTTAGGTTGCACGAATTCCCACTACTGGCGAAACCCTTGAAATATGTTTAAATGGATCATTGAACATGGAACATAAGCCTGTGATCACTTAAAATAAATGCAGGTAAATTAAGTCTGAGCTCTGCAAGTTGCTAACCTGGAAATCCAGACCTAAATCTGAAAGATTAATGGTCTGGCATCGACTAATGAAAATCGGCCAGCTCGAGTGGCGGCACCAAGCATGCATTTGAAAATCTCACTACACGCAATTGGATAATATTACGACCAATCACAACAAGCCCCATACGCTTAGCTACCAGCGGAGCTAACTGGTAGATAAGACTCTTACCGTATCCGGTCGACAAAACAGCAAAAACGCCCTTCTTGCAAAGGAACGATTCGAGCGCCGTCTTCTGTTCCTCTTTTAGATAAAAAGCCAAGTCTAACTCGTTCATTGTAGCGGCCAAAGCCGTTTCAAACAACTGGTGTTCACCCATAGCCATCTTGCAATGCTTACTAATGACTTCGACGTCACAGCGCTGTCGTCATCTCGCCTCTGCCCCGCCTATATCAGATAACCCGATGTGATTGGTGCAGCTCGGATACAAGGGCATATTTAATGAGCATCATTACTCGACGCCAGAGCAACTCACTGAGCAAACTCAACTTGTGCTCTCGCGAGAACTTTTCCAGTGTAGCAAGTTGCTGCTGTGACGTCACAATCGCAGACTCGCTCCTTTGTCAAAATTGAGGGGTTGAGGGTCTGTCTAAATAAACTTCCCTCGCCAACTTGATGAAGATGAACACACTTCAAAAGGCCAGCAAGGATTTCCCCAAGGGAACTACTTAGGGAAGTTCATGAGTGTATGTCTTAAAGTGGAGTAAAATGCAGCCTCAGTTGGCGCTCCCAATGACTGCCCATGGTCCGCTCTCCAACTGTTAAGATCTAATCTGATTGGCTGGTTGTAAGAAACTTCCATTAGTAAGGGCACACAGGTGTTTTTAACACCCTGGGGCCCAGATTCACAGACAGGCCTTAGATTAAGCCAGGAGATGGCCTTAGTTAATTTAAGTCACTTTTTTTTAAACGTGCCTTTGAAAAAAAAAATTCCTTGTCTGCATCTTCATAAAAACAATGGCACTGATATTTTAAGATAAGTCAGTGCAACTTACTTTCATTTAAGACATGCATTTTAGTCTGGGACTGGGCCTAATTCTTGTCTGTGAAACCGACATCTGGACCATCAGAATGCCAGAACGCAAACTAAACCAAATCCGATTGTTTAAACCGAACTGGCAGTGAGTGCTTTTCAGGATGAAACAGGAGGTTAGTGAAATCAAACATATTCAGTTTGAGGTGCTTTTTTCTGAAAAGAAAACTAATAATTACACAAGAAGGCCCATAATTAGGCTGTATATGTTTATTTAGTGAAGCAGTGAAAATAATAAATAATATATACAGAATAAAAAAAAAAGTGCACAAGTTGATTTAAAATTAAAACAGGAAAGAAATAAAACTTTTATGGTAATGACCTTCATATCCTAATCCTTCAAGTTACTGTAAACATGAAAAACAGTTTTATTCACATTTGTTAGAATTGAGTTGAGTAAAACCGTTTCTCCTGCGAAACCACCAAGTCAGTCCTTTTCGAACTTCAATGTTGGAGTCCCATTCCTTCAGTTTCTTTGCATCTCAAGTGTTTGAGTTGGATTCAACTTAGAACAATTCAAACAATGTCTTATCGATTTTCATAAATGTTTGTGTGTATTTGAACTGACTGTATATTTCAATTATTAAACTATTCTAACGATACAGAAGCGCTCAAAATTGTAGGATTGAAAATAATCCAAGATATTTTAAATGAACAAAGATATTTGCTTGACTGTTTTTCTACCCCCTCTTTCAGAGACAATGACCATTTGGAGTTCCTAAGGCACAGAGGGGCTGATAGTGATCTAGGCATGCAGGCCAAATGTTTGTACTTTGGGGGGTCGATGAATTGTCACACCTTTAGTACAGTGGTGGAAGTGTAATTATCTGATTGGTCAGTTTGAATGTCTCACAGTTGGGTTTTGGTCACATGGTCAAGGAAAGGATAAAATAAGATTGTAACTGTTGCTCTGTCTCTTTGAGGCTCTGGCTATTTTCTTCTCTGGGTCCCTTTCTTGGGGGCTCTTCTTTTCTTTGTCTCTCTCTATCTATCTCTCTCTCTATCTCTATCTCTCTCTCTCTCTCTCTCTCTCTCTCTCTCTCTCTCTCTCTCTCTCTCTCTCTCAGGTAACATTTTTCATATATGCTGGGTACAATTAATAATATAAGTTATCACCATCTCATACATATATTTTGTAACTATTTTAAGTGTAACCATAACATATTTTGTCATTAAACCTTTTCAATTGCAACTAATGTGCTAACTAGTTTTGATTTGATATTGACTTTGAAGTGCTACATATTGCAATACAATATTGTCACTATCTATAGCAACGCTCTCCCACAAATATTAAGCTATTGTAACTGCACTTATTTCCGTCGTTGGTATAAGTGGCAGTGGGTGGTTAAAGACTAGAAATGTGCAGTTTTCTACCATCTTGCCAATAACGTTTCTTTAGTCATTCGGCAGTTCTTGCAGCTTGAACCACTGCAGGAATTCCACCCTTACAAGATCATATTATATTACAACTGAACTGGGTTAAAGCACGAATGGTCCCAATCAGTTATTTTGAAATTGCAAAAAATACAGAAATTGCATTGCAAACAATATCATTATGTCCTTATTATGAGAGAGAGAATGTAATTTATGTAAATTTCTTCTTGATATACACAGTATTAACATGTTCAACTATTAAAAATTACAATCATAGCCTACTGTAGCTGAACTTCCTAAAAACCTTTACACCATTATCAGCTATCATGTATGGTATGGGAATCATGTACATATCCCACTGAAGATGCATTGGAATGCAAGTAAATTATATTTCACTCAGAATTCAGATACTATATGAAACACGTTTATGCCAGGTGTAAAAGACGTGAATACTCACTCCTGATGCTTTCTTCGTGAGAAAGCTTGCCAGTTCACAATACATAATTGACTTGTCCGTTCCTCCACTTCTGCACACAAATGATTTTATGCTGTAATTTTGTAATTTGTAAGACTTGTAATTACCATACTTAGTTTGAGAAGTTAAAACCATACATGTAATGAGAATAACGAACTACAAACTAGAAAGTGTGGCTTTTGAATTAAAATTATCTTATGCTTTGCCTATACTCCACTGTTATACCTCGATTTATAATTAGACTTCGTATTTACATTGCTGTGAAAGAGTTTTTCCTGATGAGAATTTCTGTATTGTGCATTTTTACACTGAATGTCATCAGATCTTTAACCAAAACCTATGAATGCAGCCTTCATAAAAAAATGTAAAAAAAGAACGAGATTCTGAAGTGCACGTTCGATGGTAGGGATGAGCGATATCACTTGTTTTAATTTTCCATCCGATATCAATACCAATACCGATATATCTAAATTAAGCTGAACTTTTTAATTATTCTTAGAATAAAATAGGCAATTAATACTCACTCAACATTATATTTCAAAGTCATGGGGTTTTTTTTACATTCAATAGGCCTTGATTGTGAATTATTAGACTATTTTTGTTTACACTGTCAGAAATAAAATGTACTAAAATTGTATTTTTAGCTTCTCACTGGGGTAGTAATCTCAAAGGTGCACTTCTCTACCCCTAAGGGTGCATTTTAGTAGCATATAAACAATATGCACCCTTTAAGGGTAGAGAACCTTTGAGTGTAACTTATGAAAAATAACCATGGAGTTGCATTAGTAAAATTGCAGTAACCATGTTTTTTTTAATATCTGAAACTAATATCAGATGAGTATCTGAAATTGGCCACAATTAAAAGGGTCATAAAAGGCCTCAGTAACAGATTTTAGTAGAAAATCAAATTAGGGCTAGTTTTAACTGCAGTGTGAATCTACTTTAGCCCTTGTGAACAAATTTATGCTATGAAAATGTAATTTCTGTTTGTTGTTTTTAATACCATAAGTGTTTTGAAAATGTTGTATGTTATTAATCCTACTTAACCTACTTAACAACAGAGCTAAAACTTTGAATTTGGGCACTCTTCTGGTTTTGATTATTGTTTGGCGATGTTCTGTATGATGATATTAAACATTGTTAAATTGATTCTTGGTCAAATGTCTGAAGGAACTTCTCTAGTCTGGGATTGTGAAGTTCAAGAACAAAACTGCCCTGAATAATGTGCAATAATGCACATGGTGTTTACCGTATCATAGCTGTTAATGAGAGGTAAAATAAAAACAGTTAAATTATTGTGATAATACTTACATTGCATATGTAACAGCCAACACCAAAAACAACACCACCAACAACACCACCAGCAATAGCTCCAATATGTTTGGATGCCCCGGGAGTGTCTGAAGTTGAGTTATTGAAGGGTGTTGCAGTACTGAACTTTGAGTTGGATATTTCTGGGCTGATGGTTGAGTGTAGTGGTTCTGTAAGGGTCACAAGAACAATACATTTATAAAACTGTAGGCTAACTTCTCTACTGCCCACATGAACCCCAAAACAAACATAAATTGGAAAGTGTCAAATGTTATTTAAAAAGTTTAGTCATACAGTAACATACTCACTCTTTGCATTAACATTATAACATTTCTTCTCTCCTGGTATGGGTTCTGCCCTGTAGCATTTGTTAGAGGTGACATTATTTAGAATTACACAGCCAAGCTTTATTGAAACATTAGGTGCCGTACTGTTGGTGGTGCAGTTCTTATTAGGGCCACAGATTTGAGCGATCAGACCGATCTTACTCTTTGTTTTGCAATCGATTTCATAGAAAATAGTCACTCCAGAAGTTGCATAGCGTAGTGTAGCATCGCCACCCTCGATTACAGACAACTCCTTACATTTCATGCAAGAACCTGCCAAAATAAATATTTGAACTGTAAGTTAACAACACAGATTAATTATTTGATTCACATTCTGATTTTACAATCATTTGCTGTAAATGATCAAAACACAGATTTGCAGTAAAACATTTAGGAGAACTGTGCCCAAGGATTCAATAAAATGAACATTTATTTTAGTCAATATTTACTCCGTTAATGTAAATACTTTGAAAAAAAATTCACTCAGAACTCCAAATGTTATTCTAAAGTAGGCAGAAACAAGACCGTTAGCAGAAATTAGACAAAAATCTGTTAGTTTGCCAATGCGCGGTTATCGGCCGATTTGGATCACCTAAAAACGGCAAATATCGTTCCAAAAATCAGCCATCATTCAACCAGCAGCTTTTTCAGATATTAGTAATTTATTAAGTTACTGAGATTATATTATAATAGTCTTTTTCTCATAAATAATATCTCATGAAATGTACAGAGCATGCTAAAAAGTTCATTAAACATGTAATTTCATCCCAAATGTGTGCTAAGTATTATCTACACTGTAGCATAGCTGCACGCTAGGCGGTTATTTTCACGTGGGCAATGATGGCTGCCATTTATACAGTTTGTGCTAGCGTCAGAATCAACCCGTCTCTTCACTTTGTTTGGCACTTCTGTTAACAAAATTGCCGGGAGCATATAACATCAGTCAATTATGATGTTTTGAAAGGTTTTACATGTCTAGACACACCAGGTGTTGGTTTTTCTCAGTCGCTGAAATGAGCCAGTTGAACAGCGCAGGCAAGATTCAACTTGAAAATCAAAATAATGAAAACAATATAAATCATGTCTTACCTGCGGCAAGTATGGTCATCAACATCAACACCACCACACACATCATGATCATTCATTAAAACACTTCGGTGTTATGCTTGAATTTTCTTCAACGTGCCAACTTTCCGTTTCCGTTATATTTCCCGCCAAATAAATTCCACCACGTCATCTTCTTCTTTGTTGGGGTTGGATTGTTGCATTACTGCCACCTGCGGTTCTACACTAAACTACACTCCATTTTTTTAAAAGTCTCTTGTCCAGTCAAGTCTTTTTGAGAAAATATAAACACCCTTACTGCCTGCTCATTCTAAAATACTTTTAATATTGTTCTCTAGCTGTCCTATTTCCTGTAATTGAATCATCATTGTCTTTCTTGAACGGAGTGAAGTTGAACGGTCTCAGACGTGTTGGATGTTTTCCCCGGATGTGAAGTGTTCAGTTTAGATTGCTATGTCCCATTCTTAGCTTGCTCCTTATTACTTGCTCTCTATAGATTCATATCTTTATTTCTTAAAATACCTACTCTGCTTTGTATTGAGGATAAATGTCTCCCTTTTACTGCATTATCCCACTGTTGTTGACATTTGTTTGTTTTTTCATATTTAGAAAATCCATTATCCAATTAGACATTTTTCCTCTAACACCCAACAAATGCATTTTGATTAGAAGTCCATAGCATATCATCGGCCTTTTCAACATCAAAATTACAGCCATCACTGTTTCTTTACCATCACATCTCTGTTGCTTGGGCTTTTCGTACTTCATCCTCAAGTCATATTATTGGATTCTGTAGTACAGTACTAGTACTTCTTCCTTTTCTAAATCCGTGTTGATATGTTGCTATCAAATTTATACTCTTCAGAAAGTACATTAATCTCTCATTTGTGACCCTGGACCACAAAACCAGTCACATGGATACATTTTTTTAAATTTAGACTTATATATTATCTGAAAGCTGAATAAATAAGCTTTATATTGATGTATGTTTTTTAGGATATAACAATATTTGGCCAAGATACAACTATTTGAAAATCTGGAATCTGAGGATGCAAAAAAATCGAAACATTGAGAAAATCGTCTTTAAAGTTGTCCGTTTATGTTCGCGATTGTGCTGCATTCACTCACAAAAATAAATGTTTTATATATTTACGGTAGGAAATTTACAAAATATCTTCATGGAACATGATCTTTACTTAATATCCTAATGATTTTTGGCATAAAAGAAAAATCTATAATTTTGACCCATACACAAATATACCCATGTGACTTATGACTGGTTTTGTGGTCCAGGGTCACACATATCCTACACTGTAAAAAATCCAACTTACATTTTGTATGACAAATTAAGTTTTTAAAGTTTATTCAACTATTTAACATGAAAAAAGGTGAGAAAAGTTGAGATAACTCAAACACGTAAGTTGAGAAAACTCAAAAATGTCCTGCAGCTGGTTGCCTTAAACTTTTAAGTTTTCTCAACTTTTTTTTTTTTTTTTACAGTGTACATTCTATTAATTTACAAATGTGTGATGTCAGGGCAATAGGTCTGTAATTTCCTGGCCTGCTGTTATTCTTTCCAGGCTTTATGAATGGTATGATTATTGCCTCTTTCCAGCTTTCTGGCATTCTACTTTCTTCCTACACTTTGTTATACAGCAGTAGTAATTTCTCAACTTTCAACGCTTAGGTGTTTTTTGGATAGATTTGAAAAGTGATCACTTCCAACAGTCGAGAGAATTGGGAAGTGATATGGTGAGTTTATGCACGCACTCAGACGTGAGGTCTTGGATGCAGGCTGGTGTCTTCCCGAAAGCCATCAGAGGCAGACGGTTGGTGATAACTCCACTTTATTGGGCGATCGAGAGACACAGAGGCAGAAGGCGTTGAAATAACTCTGTTGAAGGGTAGGAGGTCACTAGGAAGCTGGGAGTTGCTACTAGTGTGTCTGACTCCAACATTCAGACAGGGGAGCCCCGAATTTAGTGATTCAGGAAGTCAGGAATAGTATTTTAGTATTTAGTTAAAAATGATTATTTGTGTTGTGATTATGACTATTTTAATTCCTTTTCTATGAAAGGCACTTTGAATTACCATTGTGTATGAAATGTGCTATATAAATAAGCTTGCCTAGTCTAACTTAAGTATTCACACTCAACTTTTTAGGTTAACTCAACTAATTCACTCCAGTTGAAGTCAACTTAAAACCTTTTGTTTATCTAATGAGTAACAGGTAGTTCTTTGAACTTAAAAATTCTTGTCAAGGCAATTATAGAATGTTTAGCATTTAGCAATGCAATCCATGGATTGTGTCTTAAATAAACACAAACATTCATGTTATTTAACATTATCTGCTGGGACAAGACTGTCTGCTTATTGAAAGCTCATCATGAGCATGTTTCTGTAGTGCAGCTGCAGGTTGACGTATAAATTACGTTATTTGTGAACACGTTTTAAAATTTGGGCTTCTTTACATTGCAGTTGGAGGTACTGGCACAAGATAGTCAACATCATTGTGAACACTGCATGAAACTATACATTGACTGGGCGCTGCACCTGCATGGTAAGTTGGCAACATGTTATGGATGTTTTCGAAACACTGCTTCATGAAACCTTTTATATCAGTGGTTCGCTGAGCGTATCAAACTAGCCAAGTCATGTGATGTCAGCAATCGTGGCTGGGGTGTTGATCCCAAAGTTAACCCACGAACCATTGTATAATACAGGGTTTTTCAAACTGGGGTCCTAGAGGATCCGTGGGAAAGTTTTGAAAAAAAAAAAAAAGTACTTTTTTTTTTTTATGCTTTTGATTTAAATAAATAAGTTATTAAAATCCATTGAATAAATAAATTAAATAACTAAATAACAAAAATATAAAAAGAAAAAAGCACCTAATAGTACAATGATCATAAAAACTGTAAAAACTAAATATTTTAAACATGTTTATAATATGATTTTTTTACAGTATAAATTGGTTCTTTATAGTTAAAACATATATAGCTCTTTTAAATTTTAGAATTGGGGTCCCTTGCATGAGAACGATCATATTTGGGGGTCCATGGCATCTAAAAGATTGAAAGCCCCTGGTCCAATAAATGTTTTTAAATGATGTATACATTTATAAAATTAACAAAATGTCAAATTCAATTCTATTTAAAGGGGGGGTACCATGGTGTTTCATGTATTCAGAGTTGTTTACAGTGTTAAAGAGATGGATTCTCGTGTTAAACATGGGCAAAGTTTTAAAAAAATATTTTGGACGAATAACGGAGAATTTCTGTGCCGAAAATCTTACTTCCGGGTTGGTAGAAGTTTCGGCTGGTTTTTTTTCGACCGTGGATCTAATGACGTAGACCAGAATGGAACTCCTTATATGAGCATTTCTCTCGGAAAAGCTCGCCCGCGAGCACGTCGACTAGAGGAGAGCGAGACCGCGCACATCAACGCGCTTCAACAGGAAATCATCGGCAGCGCTGCCTAGGATTTGTTCAAGAATGTCTCCAAAAAAGTGTTTTTGGATGTGAGGGAAAGCTTACCGTGTCCAGCTTTCCAAAGAACCCAGTGTTACAGGAACAGTGGATGCCGTTTGTTTTTCCGGGGCAGCAACGGAGTGTAGGAAGTGCGGTTGTGAGTTCTGGTCGTTTCAGTGACGATCTGACGAATGTTTTATTAACAAGGCCCAGGTCGACGCTGGATTTGCAAATCGTTTGCTATTAAAACGTGGAGTGGTCCCAGTGATAAAAGACCCCATTCATGTAAGTACAACTGGATCAGATTTCTGTCTTTTGCTGGAAAGCTACCGCTTGACTCTATAACGTTAGCTCCGCCTCCAGGACCTCGGCTTTTTCCGGAGAGAATCGGAAAGCTGTATTTTTCTTTTATAAATTTAATAAAACTAAACACTTTTTTGAGATATTAAGGATGCACTACTACTCTATAGGTACTCAAGATTAACATGAGATTAGGTGAAACTGTGCATGTTATGTACCCTTTAATGATTTGTAGCATATGTTAATATGTTTAATAGAATACACTCAACAGTTGGTTTGTAAAAGGTTTCATTATAAATGTTTGGGCTGATATAATTAAACTGTTTGGGAGGCTCAATGTCTTGATAGTGCTGAGACTAAGTCACAAGAAATATTTGTGATTTTGTCCTGGGAAATGATTATTTTTATAGTGTGCCTAAATACATAATAAAATGACTAATGCACAGTGTAGCTCTACAGGAATATACTTGTGTACTGGATATTCCATATTTAGTTACCTCTTCTCCATTATGTAACTTCAAAATCAAATCGAGGACATCATTATCTTTTGTACTTGCAGGGTTTGTAAATCAGTTGTTCTGTCTGTATAATTACTTTAAAAACAGGCCTTTTTAAGACTGTCACTGTGAGTCCTGCTGCAAACACATTTATCCATTTAGGGGCTGTTTGACTTGGCAGAGTGACGGATGCGCTGGCAGGCGAGATTCACTGCAAATACGACTGAACTTCTGCCAAAGGAAAACAGGAAGAAATCCAGGAACTAAACGATCATTCCAAAACAGATTCAAAGTTAGATGTGGTCTATATATCCCCTATAATATCCCCTGATAAGAGACCCACAGAGTCCCAGCAGAACCATTTAAAGAGCTCGGAACGAGAAGACTGTTGGGTTTGGGATCTTATGTGACTGACAGTAGATTACCTTGTCAGCTGGACCAGAACACCAGTTTCTCTGGGATGAATCTTCACATGCAATCGGGACCAAAAGTCTGACAGTACACATATACAGTACACTACCGTTTGAAAGTTTGTTATAATCATAGTATGTAACAAAGTCCACTGAAGGCAAGCTTGATGAACCCATGTGCAGTTTTATTAAACCCAATGTGAACAAATACAAAAGAACCAAAGACTTGACTTAAACTTGACTATGAACATAAACCTGGACTAGACATGGACTCAAACAATGGTTACAGAGACAAAGCTGAGAGACAATGGAAACATGAGGGCTATTGCAACGCTATATCTCACAACCAATTCGTACGAGTGATTAAAAGGTGCTAATTCGTACGACCTCACTCGTACGATTTCGTACGGTTTGTCTAAACCCACGTGATGTTAGGTTTAGGGGCGGGGTCAGGGGTAGGTCATTTGTGAATGAATGAATTGGGCAACTCGTAAAATATGTACGATTTAGCAAAAATCATACTAATTCATATGAATTCGTACGAATTAGCCACCTCGTAAAATTCGCATTATATATACACAGAGACTAATGACTGAATGAGGGACACCTGTGCGCAATCAAACAATGATCCAATGAAAACAAGAACAGGGGAAACACATGACAGGATCACATGATGGGATAAGAAAATCACATGACAAAACCAGGAATATCATAATGAGACAACTTCAAAATAAGAGACTTGAAAACACGGACATGAATACAAAACCAAACTTGACATAGTAAAACTTGGTGAAAGTTTCTATTCTAAAAATAATTGTCTTTTTTTTCTCTTAAATTATGTTCACAATAAAAGTTCTAATTAAATGTGAATCGCAAAGCATTAAAAAAAAAAGAAAAAATCTTTTTATAGACTACTTTAATTTAAAGGGGCTATATGTAAGCTATGTGTATATGTCATGTATAAATCGCTTTTTTGTTGCCAATGGGGATTAATTCAAACTATAGTCTCTCATAGTCAGATCTAGGCTACAGTATATAGTCTATAGTCTCAAACATACTTTATAATCAAACTATCATAACAGTGTAATTTTAATTGAGTAATTTTTAACTAGTTTTTACATCTAAGTGAAGAGCGAAAAAGAAACAAAAAAAGAGTATAACGGGGCCTTTAATCACTTTCAGTCTCTTGTGTGTTACCTGTGAGCAAAAAGTTACTGGCTGCAGTTCACTTAACAGCCACTGGTGTCGCTAATAACAAGGGTTTTTGAATTTTGAAATATAAAGCATTGCATTTGATATAATTCACACACAAAAAAAAAAAAACAAGAAAAATCATGGCTAACAGACAGGGAGGATATAGTAACACTTTGCGATGATGCAGAAACAATTCTGGCTGTGTATGGTTCGTCAATCTGTGAAATGACTTCAGTGCAGATGTTTGTGTATGATATCTAGAGCAAATGTTCTTTGTAATGTCTGTTCATGGCACTGGGTGTTAGATATTTTCTGAAAGTGAATAGCGTCCTCTGTGAGACCTCTTAGGTGGAAACAGGTTCCTCGTCTCCACATTCTTATTCCTATTTACGCAAATCATCCTCCCTGAAACAGAACTATCTAGAGATCTTCACGTCCGGTTATCTCCCAAGTTTCCTTTCCCCACCATGGCAACACCGTACACAGAGTGTTTTAATGAGAGAACTGTCTCGCCCAGGTTCATCATGTCTCTCCCAGGATACATACGACAACATCTTGAAAACAAGTCAGACTTCCACCGGTCCTGACAGCGTAACGTTTGCCACAGGACGCAGTTCTGCCAGCGATGCCTTCATACTTCATCAAGCAACACAAAGCGCTGGTCAGCAAAAAACAGAATCACAAAGGTAAGCTGGAAGAAACCTCGAATTTATCTTCTGTGCCAGGCAGAAGTTTGGACACATTTGACTGTCAACCTTTTGATATTGCTTAAATGCTTGAAATTGTGTTTGACAAATAGTTTTGTAGACAAATAATTGTGCATACATATGAATTTGCTTATAAAACAAACATTTTTACAATGACATTTTTCAACTTTTCAAATTCTAATATTAAAACCTTTAATAGTTTTGATTACATTTCAAAATAATAATAAATAATATCGATTTTTAATAATCATGTAAATGTTACTGTTTTATTTTTACACATTGCTATATTTTGATATTAATAAAATGTATATTTGTTTTTATTAAATAATCAGTAAGTATTAAATCTACATTCAAAATATAGATTTTCAATAATAATGTAAATGTTATTATTCAATTTTTACACATTGCTATTTTGATATTAATAAAATGTATATTTGTTTAAATTTATAATACATTAAAGTTCAAAATACATATTACATTTTAAATAATATAATTTTTTTTGCATTAATAAGATTTCTGTTTTTATTTATTTTTGCATAAAGATAATAAGAATTGGTCACAATAATTGTCACAAGAAATATTTTTCTTCTAAAATAAAAATTCAGTAGGTGTGTAATGTATATATATATATATATATATATATATATATATATATATATATATATATATATATATATTCATTCAAAATGTAAAAACAAAAAGTAAACAAATTATATTTAAATTATATCAAATTCTATAAATTATATTACATTTTTTATTGTAGACAGTGGTCTTTAATGTCGTTGCATGTCCAGTAATAAGAGATGTAAAATTCACGTTTAAGATTTACTCAAGCCTATTAAAGGAGGAAGTGTCACAGTGTGTTTTATGGGATTATCCTGACTGGCCCAACAGGTCGCATGCAATAATCTCTCCTTGAGCTCACTGTACAACTCTGATGCGACCTAGGGAAAACTAGAGAAAACTAAAACACTTGAATGGTCCTTTTTCTTAGAGACCAGATTTGTTCCATTTAAGCATGGCATTTAACATGGCAATGTGCTGAATGCAGTACCACTCAGAACACCTTCGCAACCATATAGCAATGCAATGGCATTGTAGCGTGGGAGTTTTACACATGCAAACACCACTCTCATTTTCAGAAACTACAAAAATCAAGTTTGGTTGATTGTCAGATAATGTTTTTAGTGCCATTTCCACCATGTTTTCATGGCAAATTCCCTTAAAGGCAAGTCATTTCACTCGGCGGCCATCTTTGAAACGCCTCTTGGGCAGCTTTTCAGTCATGCAAGTGCAGCTCTTATCTCTTTGAATGGGGAAACATCAAATTCTCTATAACTGTTTACCAAGCTTACGATTACATTTCATATTTGAATGAAATCTGACAATAACTGTCTGACAATAAAAAAAATTCTAAATGCTCAAGCCATATTTAAAAAATATGCATTTTTTAAGCTGGATCAGAACACCAACGGCAGCTGCAGTGACGCGATGACTACCAATTGGCAATTGGCCCTTTTATTTAAAAAAGCGATAGGCTACTTATTACGCCATATTGCGCATTGCACTTTCTCCCATTCATAGTAGCCTAACAGACATTAACACCCACCAACCCACCAAATGCTGTGTAGGCCTATTTCAGCAGTGGCGTGTAACACAGTCACTCCTCCTAGCCACTTTGGCGGGTTGAATTTTATATATATATATATAGGCCTATATACACATTTTACAATTGTAGACTTTTAAAAAGGCAACTGAAATAATAAACTAAGTAAAATGTAGTGTTGTCAAAAATATAGATTTTTTTTTTTTTTACACATATCAATACTGAAATATCTGAAACGCTTCCAATACTCATTTTCCGCAGAATAGACGCGGCGCACTTCATGCGGACTTTCGGTCTCGTGCTCGCCGAGTCCGTAGGCCGTCCCATTCAGCATTTTAACGCTCTGAGGTGTGCTCAGCAGCGCCCCCTTTGTACCCTTGAAGCGGCCTTCCGCGAAGCCCGCATAGATGCAGGCTCCACACACTTTAACTACCCAGGAGTCCTTGCGAAAGGCCAATCAGACAACGGATGGGAGGAGATTTCGCTCACGGATAATTGTTGACATGGCTGAGAAGAAAATATTAAGTTTTTTATGACCTAGATGTACATTTTACCAGTTGTTACCTACAGTTTATACAAACATTATGGTCATCGACCAGTGGTTGATGTCTCAAACATAATAATAGTGCGCCGTTGGATAATACGATCACATTATGATTCATTAAATAAATAGAACCGAATGTCAGGGCTTTACTGAGTCATATAAACATAGTATGAATATTGAAACCTGTAAATTCATCTGAAACTCATGCACATTTTCATTGTGTTAAAATTGTAATCTTAGTTCAAATGGAACATTATGTACAACTGTATACATCATTTAAATAAGCATGATGTGTCTATTGTCTAATGCCCAGGTGGTATGCACAATATCAAAATATAGAACTGTAAAATTAGGCTGTGTAGTTGACATGGAGATAATGACGTCGGAGCCCAAAAATGTGATTTCTCCTGTCCAACAACAACCAGGCCGTTATTTCCGGCGTGACGATCGAGTTTGTCCCAAAAATACCTCTCAGTGCGCCCTCGTGGACTCGCGCCAAGGGCCCTATAGGTCTGCACTACATGACGTCACCAAAGTTTGGACTCCACAAGTCCGGAGTGTGCCATTTGGGACAGGGCCCGATAGCTGCGCTTTCTCTCTCTCATCTCTCCGACAGCGAGTTACACACAAACCCGCCTCTCCTCACTCACTCTGGATGAATATAGTTTCTGTTACAGGGCTTGAATTTCAGCGTGGGAATGCTCGTATTGCGCATAATTTTATTCATTCCCGCAGATTTAGTGCTCAGACACAAAGTGCGGCACATAAAACCGCCTCTCAGTTCTTATTGTGTGTTGTAAATTCGCATCGCGTTACTCGCTCTAGATTAGGCTACTCACGGGATGTTTCTTGTTTTTCGCATCACTCGCGCGAAAAAAAACATCGCGCGAAAAAGGAGAGTCTTCAGGCACATCATCAACAACAACAAAATTTCTTAGCGTCATGCGAATTTTTCGCTCGGGTTGAAATTTTTCAACTTGCGCGGAAACGCGATTGAGGCGAATATCGAGCGTCTATTCGCGTCTTTGCATTGACTTTGTATGTAATCTACTCGCGCAAATAATTAAATTCGCGTTTGGTGTGAACACGCCATTAGTTTGTCAAGTCCTGTAGGTGAGTGCGCCTCTTTGAATAGGCACCGTGTTTGTTAATGGTCATTCACATGTGGTCAGTTTTAAAATATACCAACAGCCTTGTCGCCTAAAGTTTTTTTTTTTTCCCAAAATGCTTTGTTTGTGAATGCTTTGTTTTAGTTAAAGTTAGTCTTTATTTAAAATAAGAAATTTTGTGTACATGTGGTGCTGTCATAAAATGTTAAAGATTTATATGCCCATTGACCACCTGTGCTCTCATGATACTGATATTGAAAAGGCCATTGAAAAACCCATCATGGCAAGTTTCTGTGTTTGCGTGTGGGGATATCACATGTACAGTAGAGAAGTCATCAAAGAGACCTTGAGAATCCGCCTCGCTGTCCGCTCCTCCTTCTTTGACAGCTCATGTAATCTCAACCTGTTGGTTATTTGTGCTCCTCCCGGCGGGTTTAATCTGTCCAGACTGCAGCGGGCTTTTGGCAGGAGAGTCAGAGCAGGGCATCTTTTGCGCACTTGCCTCTCTAGGTAAGTCAAAGGACGGGACGCTCTCCCGAGTAAACCCGATTCCTGTCCTATACAGAGACAAGAGGAGACTGAGGATGCTGCAAAAACAGGTCACACTTTAAATTACAGTGTTCATGTTAATGTTCAATTATTTATTGTAATCCATTATATTTCTATGCAATATGGACATTGTAATGTAAAGTGTTTTTTTTTTTTTTTAAATAGACGATTTTATCTGACAGTTTTATTGCTTGAGTGCGCGCAACAATTGCTTAAAAAATTAACTTCTGACTTAGTGGTTTGCGAAATTTAAATGCTCGTTTTTCATATGATGATGGTGCATATGAAAGATTTTTGCAAACTGTACTAATTGCACATAAATGTGCATCATTGCATTTCGGACGCGTTGCAAATGTCCGTTTCGCATCAACCTCTCTCCTCGCCTCTCTTTCTTTGTCAATGCTGTCCTTGCTTGAGCTTCGATAGTTTCTGCAAGAGACAAAAATCCTGCTGGAGTTACAGACCTGAAGGTAAGGTCAAAAACGGGCTCTTTTGTAAAATAATCCCCTCTGCTTATGCATGCAGGCAGCATCAGAATGCACATTGTGAAAGATGATTAATGGATCGCATTATTATGCGTGTGGTTTAAAGGTGCACGTGAGTACGATCTATAGATTAAGACTTTGAATTATGCGATATGATCGTCAGTCACTGTATGGGACACCTTGCACCAGGACACGCGCCCCATGCATGTGTTTATGATGACCCTGCTGAGCTGCATGTTTATGTTTATGCTGGTCTCGTGCGCTCAGCAGAAATATGAGTGTTAATCCACACAGACTCGCTGAACATTAAAGACAAAGCCAGACACGTGCAGAAATTGATGTGTGATTAGTTTGCAATGTTGTGCATTGCAAGATGCATTTTAATTTATGATAGGATATTAAAAATGAATACGAATATACTGTGATTGGTACAAGAAAAGTCAAGAAATGAAAAAAAAATTCATAAAATTTTATTTCATTTTAATTGATTAATTAATTAGATGAATTTAATATTTTAAATATTTGTCTTCATTTGTATGTTTGTAATTTATATGTGGCATTTATTTCATAAATTGATCATTTATTTTTATGAATTTGTAGTTTAACATAGCGATGGTCATATTTATGCTTTAACCAGCTATTGTTCGTTATGACATTGACGGTAATGATTGCATGCAATCATGGTGTTTTTTTTTTAGAACTGCAGTCCATTCTTGCCTCTTAATTGGATGTACTTTTTTCTCTTGGTTACCTAATTTGTCTATTACTGGTTCTAATGGTCTACTCTATAAATTAGCCTACTCGATTCCATTGAGTTTTTGCACCTCACTTTACTTAACGACACTCTTAGTGGCAAATGACTGATATTTTTGGCTATTGAAGTTATAAATGGCAAGTGACCTCATGAACTCATCAGGGAGGTCATTGTTTTAAGGTCAGAAGATCAGAGCCTTTAACCCGTTATATAAGTGGAATGAGAGCAAAGCTTTCCAGAACTTACCAGAACTCAGTAGGCCTACTGCTAATCCCAAAGAAGTCTTTATGAAATGACAAATTGATTGGATTGCATGCATGTCTGAACACCTATTATGAAGAAATAAGATATATTGTGTTTATTTTACCTTAAAATAAACACAATAGACATGATGTAAATGAGCAATTTCTGCTGTCTTTGTGTGCAGTTGACGGGCTTGAGTTCATTGTGCATGCGTTTTGTTGAAGATGATGGCTTTATGAAATACATCCAATCATTTTTAGAAGCACCTTTGAGTTGGGTTTGCAGAGGTGAAAGGTCTAGTTTAGACAAAATCCACCTTCTCCAAATATAATCCAGTTAAAACAACTAGATTTATTTATACATATTTCATAGAAATGCCAAAAGAATCTCATAAGTCACCTAAACTCAAATTCAAACTCAAACAAAAAAAAGACATAAGTATTAAGACGCACATCTTCCTGTCTGTACTCTGACCAGCCCAAACCTGATTAGTGTTTTCTGACAGCCATCTATAAGCTATGTAGGACAGCCCATGAGGAGCTGTGGAGTTTTTAAAGAGTTTGGCGCAGATCAGTGACACACTAAAACTAAAGCTGTTAGATGAACACACTTCCAGTCAAAAGTGAAGCCATCGATTGTCCGTCAGTAGCTGATGGAACCTTAAAGGATGCAAAAGAGTTTTTGATATTTCATCTTGATTTGGAATTCTAATTGGATTTATATTAGGAATCAGGCCTCATGGCTCCTGGGCTGTTAGGGATTATTAGGGATTTGGCTGCGAATAAAGGTATACATTTAAAAAAACATTATCACAGATCACAGACGTACGTCTTTGTTGGTCACTTTATAAAGAAGTTTCTTCTTTTATTTTATTCTCTTCAGAAATCCCTGTAGAAGCTCACGCAGAAATGGGGCGAAAGGAGGGTGACTATGATTGGAAAAAGAGCACGGATAACATCCAGGATGTGTTTGAATTCATGGAGGTGCTCGGATCGTAAGTACAACTTTAGTTCCTCTTATTATTCATTGTAAAAGTTGTGAATGGTTTTATTAACATCATTTTTTTCAGTAGGATATGTTATTTTGGTGGTAAATTTATACTGACAGTATTTATGTCTCAAGTGGCATTTTATTTTTAATGAAGTATAACTTAAATTTACTTCCTACATGCAGCTGATAATACAATTATTTTTAGATTTTAAGTGTAAACAAGTACTGTGCTAAAAAGTTGTTTATCATGCACATTAAATCTTTTTTTTTTTTTTTTAAACCTCAAAGTTTGTATCTCATTTTCCTGAGTTTTTTAAAGACATTTTCCAGAAAGCTGTTTTTCCTCACCCAAAGTGTCCGGTAAAGGATTGACCCAGATTGTTTACCCAACTTCACTGTGTGGGTATTTCAAGGCTCGGCATTTGTGAGATTAGTGATTCCCTCTTTAACTGTGTCCTTACATTTTAAGACTTTTGTTTGGATTTTCTTTGATTAAAGAAAATTGACTTAAAGACACCCTGTGGTAAAAAATCTAGTGTTTAATGTTGTTTATATGTCTATGTGGTGTTTTTTAAATGCTTTAAGACAAACAATGTGTAAATTCATAAGTTAACACCATTGCTAAGTATTTTCTCCTTAAAGGGGTGGTATAATGCCCTTTTCACAAGATGTAAAATAAGTCTTTGATGTCCCCAGAGTGTGTATGTGAAGTTTTAGCTCAAAATACCCCACAGATATTTCAACCTGATCTCACAGGAAAACGTACAAATTCTACGAGGTGGTTAATTCGTACAAATTCATACGACCTCACTCGTATGAATTTGTCCGATTTTTGCTAAATCGTACATATTTTACGAATTGCCCAATTCGTATGAATTCATACGAATGACCTACCCCTGACACCGCCCCTAAACCTACCCATCACGTGGGTTTAGACAAATCGTACCACTACGATTTGTCTACGATTAGCCACCTTTTTATCATTCGTACAAATTCGTACGAATTGGTCGTGAGATAGTGTTGGATATTTTTATATAGCATGTTAAAATTGTCACTTTTTGAGGTTGAGCAAAAACGCACTGTTTTGTGTCTGTTCCTTTAAATGCAAATGAGCTGCTGCTCCCGGCACAGAGGGCGGAACTTCAAGAGCTTGTACTCATACAGACATGCACTGAAAATTTCAAAAACTTTTAGCCTTTTATGTTCAAACCGGATTCAGACAATGATGGAGAGACTCAAGAAGAAGTGACAACATGTAGAATGCAACAGGACATTTCTGAATGGTTGATGAATTTATGTCGCTCGTGAAGCTCTGTCAAGTTGAAGTTAGTTGCGGACGTGGAGCTCTCGGCATCTCGAAAACGCCACGCCGATATTGATCCTCATTTTATTTCTCCTTTTGTCCCAAAGTCTGCCTGCCATGGTCCATAATGTTTGAACGAAACAACAACAGCGTGATCGTGCCGCTAGACGTAACGCAGTTGTCCACGTCTGTCGCCATGGATACTATGGCAGTACAAGCGGAAACAAGGGATAACGCGGATATTACGTCATTGACAGGCGACAATGACCAGGGACGAGCCATTATTTAAAATTGGATTTTCTCTGAAATTAAAAATCTTTGGGAACTTTTGGGATATATTGTAAGTACACAACTGCAGGAAATATTTTATTTTGAAAAATCTTACATATTGCACCTTTAATGGGCCTCAGCCTGTAAAGCAGACAGCAATGATCCGGCCCTGTCGTCCTGAAGCGGTTGTGTCATTGCGGGCGCAGAAAGCTGACTATACCGTGAGCTCAGCAGACTCGAGCAGCTGTACATCGCCTTTGCTGACTGTCCAGCGATCACTAAGCAGAATAATGTTTCATCCCTGAAGACAGACATGAGATCAGTACAAGCGTCATAAACATTATTTGGGACGTTTGTTTCCATGTTTCACGGAAGTCTGTAATTACATAATCAGTTACAATGGGATCCAAAAGTGTGCATTTGATTGGCTGATGTTGAGGGTGTGAGATTTATTCAGTGGAGACTGTAGCATTCAGGTCGCCTTGCGTCTGTAGGTGATTCAAGGGTAAAGCACAGGTTAAGACACTTCTAGACCGGTGTGTGTTAATCGCTCTGGCAGACAGGGAATAACAGGGATCACAGGCACCGGGGAACAGCTAACGGGATGGAAACAGCTTTGCGATAATCTACCAGGCATGGCCTGCAATGTGCTGTCTATTACGCAGATGATGATATCCATGTAAATAATTATACTGGATTATTTTCATTGATTAAGGCGAAACAATATAAAAAATGTATCTAATGAATATCACTACTTAATGCAATTACATTAAGAATTACAAACATTTTTGTATTACATGTTATCTGAAATGTTGTTGAGGCATTATCTAATTATCTAATTAAATATGCTCTAATTTGCATACATTTCCAGATCAGAATCATCAAAATCATTGACAGATGACTCGATTACCAAAATAATCGCGTCACAGCCCTAGATTAGTTAAAATATTTAAATATATTTGCATTTTGTGACTTTCAGACAAATAGAAGACAATTCATATATTTTGTCATTGAAGATTTTTAAAGTGTTAACTTAAAATATTGTCTCGTGAACTGAATATCGTGTTTCGTCTCATGAGCCAAATGTATCGGCACATCTCTAAAATCTACTGATGCAAATACATAAAGTGCAATAAAATAAACACATGTTTTTCTGACTAGTGGAAAGAACACATGCAATGAAAAGCCAAATAGCCCAAAATCTCTGTAAATCTTTTTTTTTTTTTTTATTAATTTGTTTCATTTTATTAATTTCTTTTTTCCACTTTTTAATATTGTTGTTACTGTTTTCTTTTAATATGGAGAATTTTGCCTCTGTGTTTTGAGACCACAGTGTTATTTTAGTATCGAAATAGTATTATAGTTTTTATGATTGAATTAGATTTTTCATTTTTATTTCATTTAAAGGTTTAGGGATTTTGTTTGATTTTTAAAAATGTCTGTATAGTTTTTATTAATTTTTTATGTCAGTTTTAGTTTTTTTTTTCTGGGGGTTTTTGTACATCAAGTTAAACTAAATGAAAATGGGAAATGTTTTCCCAGTTTGAGACCACATTCAATTCCTTCTTCTTTTTTTATTTATTTATTTTTTTACAAGTTTACAATCATAAAGTGAGATAATGATCTAGTTTCAAGCATAAACTGCTGTGTCTAGAGAGCTCTGTCACGACCTGCCCTTGCCTGAGGGTGTTACTGGCACCACTGGGGCATTATGGGCCGTGGAGAGTTGAGCACAGTGGTTTCCTCTGACAAAAACAACCCGAATTAAACTCCCACAATCCCTCAGCAGGCTTCCACTGGAGTTAACACCCATCAGGATGAAGTACGACATCTAAAATTGGCTTAATCCAGAGATTCTATGATGAAAAATAATATTTCTATGTATTTCATTAGCAGTTTTCTCTGCCTTTGGACACATTCTGTGCACTGACCTTCAGTGTGAGCTGTATTTAGTTTTTATTTATTTATTTATTCATGCATTTCATTGAAATCCTCAGTATTTAATGAATTCAGGACTTTCTAAAGGATTATTCACTCCTGACTGTAGGTGAAGGTTAACACACATCTCTGAGCTCTTGCATTCAATACAGGAAAAAGGTGTTGTGGGAATATGTGATATACGCTGGCAGTGTCAGGGGACGCTTGTTTGTTGACGCTCCGTGTGTGTGTGTGTGTGTGAGGACGAGATTGTGTGATGTAGCACTTCAGGCATGATTTAAGCATTTCGAATTCAGTGCTATATCAAAAATAAATACCTACATTTAAAAAAAAAAAATTATATTAAACATTCAAAAATATCTATTTACGGAGTTTCAAACTTTAAACTTTTTATTTTAAGTAGTAAATGTTATTAAAATATTGTAATAATAATACATTTAGTGAGTTTTACACTCAAATTACGCAGTACACTTATTTTCAAGATATATATTCTCTTAATGTTTTTTAAATATTCTCTGAGAAATCTTAAAGTCGACATGAAACGGAAGATGTGATCGTCTTTTCTTCTCTATTGTGACGTATATCCAAATGAATCGGCTTCTTGAACAAGAACAAATGTAGGGCGGGGCTTGATTTTGTTGATTGGATGGTTGTGGTTTGCTATTGGTGGATCTCATGTGAGTGACAGGTTGCCCCGCCCTCGTCATCAGAGAAGAGAAGAGATGTCGCTGAAGGAGGGAGGGGAAAATATTTTGATTAAAGATTACAAGGCACATGAATTAAAAAATAAATAAATAATAATGTGCACGGATAAATCGTTTATGATAAATACTGCAAGTTTCCATAAAAAATAAGAATTGTCCATTTCTTGGTGACTTTAATATCTTATACAGTTTTACTTCTCTGGTAAATTTTTCTTCGTCTGATCTTTTTAGATGAATCAACACAAAAATGCTGAATAAAAGTAAAACTTTCAGCTTATAACTCTTTCCATTGACGGAAATTTCCGGCTTTCCATGTTTTCACTGTTATATGGTAGGGGGCGCTATTACATACAGGCGAAGAGGAAGCAGAAACAACCGATATCGTCTTTGACAAAACACAATTTTCTCAGCTTTTAGCTCAAAATGTTGCTTTTTTTAATGAAATTTACCAACATTCAAGTGTCAATAAGTGTTGTTCTTTCTTTTGATATATTGCATGTTCAGATATTCATAAAACAACATATATTTTTTTGTGTGTGTGAAAATGATCAAAAATGCTGGCGGTGGCTGGCAACTTTTTTCAAAAACGCTGGCAGGGAAAGAGTTAAACAGGGATGATAAGAGTATTACATGAATAATATGAAGATTTGCAGCAGATAAAGCAGTGATGCGTAATCTCAGCAGCTGTTCTTTATAGCCGGGCTTATTCAACCAATCTCATGCTAATTGTAACCGATCCTCTTTCCGTCGTGGGAAGTGCCAGGCGCCCTGGTTGCAGGCCTGTGTTTGTCGAGGCTCCTGGATACCAGGCCATTAGCGTTTCCGTTGCGTAAGGGATTTCACATGTAATCCTCGTCCCAGGGCAGCTATTCCAGGTTACTTCTGAGGAGGGCATGGAGAAAAGAAAATTAAGTGCTTTAGGTGATCTTCCAAAGCTCCTACAACCAGCCAACCATATTTTACTGATTGTTTAAATTATCCGGTTACCCAATTAGTTGTAAATTCAGAAAAAATTATTGTCTGAGTCTGTGCTCTGATTAGTTTCTCAGATGTTGCTGGGGTGGTTTCTAGGGTGTTGCTAGGCATTTTTTCACTTGTTTTATTGTCCAGGCATTTAGCAAATTGATATATGTGTTTATCTACAATTGTAAAATCACTTGCACTAATAGTAATTGCTTCACATATTGCTTCATAGCAGATCTCGCCAGAGCCCTGGCCTCTTTCACATTTCTAGCTGTTATTAAATGGATGGTTTGCAGTGTGGCGCGGAGGTCTCAGCAGGGGTTAAAAAGTCACATCCTCGCCTTCATTAAAACCTGTTTTACTCTCAGGGGGACGTGCCGCACCGGCAGCACATAAACCAAGATCATGCTCTCGCTCAGAAAAACATCATCCCAGGCAATTGCACATCTGACCTTACCCCCATCTTTCTCTCTTTGCTTTCTCTAGGGGAGCGTTCTCAGATGTCTACATGGTGAAGGAGAGAAAAACAGGCAAGCTTTTTGCTATGAAGTGTGTGAAGAAGAAAAACAAAAGGGACATCAACCTGGAGAATGAAATCGCCGTCTTGCGGATGTAAGAATGAAACTAGCCCTAGCTTTTAGATATGCAATGAAATTGAAATTGAAACCACATTAGAAATTCAAACTTAGGGCATTGAAATTATGGAAGCTCGCCATGGAATTTCGAGATAAAAACTCGCAATTGCGAGTTATAAAGTCTGAATTGCGAGATCACAATTCTAACTTTTTGCAATTGAGGGATATAAACTCGCATTTCTGAGAAAAAAAGAGTCTGAATTGCGATATAAACTCGCTTATATCCTATAATTTGGGTTTTATAACTTGCACTTGTGGGATTTTATTCTCGCAATTGTGAGTTCATAACTTTTTCTGACTTTTTGCTAAATTGTGAAATATAAACTCAGAAGTTAGAATTCTGAAAAAAAAAAAAACGTAGCAATTTGAGATAAAAAGTTAAAATAACCTTTTTTATCGTTTTACTCCATGGTGTAAATAAGCTTATTGTAAATGCATTTAAAACAACATTTATCTGATTTAAAACAGCATAACTGTATTTCCTTATACTAACTTCTTAATTTTTTTTGTCTGTAGGATCAAACATGACAATGTGGTTTGCTTGGAGGATTTCTATGAGAGTCCGACGCATTACTACCTGCTCATGCAGCTGTAAGTGTTATCACCCACTGAAGCTACTGTATTCAAAGCTCTTTGTGTCTTTACAGCATGTTGTTAAACGTCTCGTATCCCGTCAGAGTTTCAGGTGGTGAGCTGTTTGACCGGATCCTGGACCGGGGCATGTACTCAGAGTTGGATGCTAGTCAGGTTATCAAACAGGTGCTGGAGGCAGTCGGCTACCTGCACAAAAACGGCATAGTACACCGCGATCTCAAGGTACAGAGACGCCGCATTCACACTGCACATATACTGTACATGTATGCAGATAAAGACTTGAGATCTGTATTCTCTCTTTAGCCAGAGAATCTGCTCTACTACAGCTCTGATGAAGACTCCAAGATCATGATCAGTGATTTCGGCCTCTCTAAGATGGAAGAGCATGGCGTCATGTCCACGGCCTGTGGGACTCCGGGATATGTCGGTGAGAATGATAGCCATTGACAGCCAGGGAATGTCAAAGCACAAAAGGCAGCTGGTTTTGATTCATTGTCTCTAAAGGCACCGTGAAACTGCATCCACAACATATTTAACTTCTGTAATGTGATGTTTCTCTGAGTGATGCACAGCATTCAGTGATAGATACTGTTTTGAGACTTGAATTGTATCCATTGGGATCATGAAAAGTATGCTGTAATAATATTGGTATTATAATACTGCGCTGCAGAAAAGTTATTTAATTTTATTATATTAAGATTTTATAAAGTGTTATTTTAGTAGTCTTTATGAATTGTATTTATTGGTAACACTGCAATAAGGTTCCATTTGTTAACATTAACAAGTTAATGTTAAGTTCAACATTTACTAATACATTATTAAAAGCATAGATTGTATATGTTAATCTAATATTGTTCATTTGGGAGTCAACCTTGTGTTGTTTGCAGTCAAAACCGAACACTGGTGACGAAAACCTGATTAAAAAAAAAAAAAAAAATTAAGTAAAATGAATGTAATATATTTTTGTTCAATATTATTTTTTATTTTGTATTTTGAGAGAATTTCATGGTACTAATAAATATTTATGCAATAATTATGATATTTTTTTCCCCATTGACAATAATGTAAAAAAAATGTTTTTTATATTATTTTGCACTCTTGATATTTTAGAGTGTCACTCCTTCATTGCTGTGCACTTTTTTCTGCATCGATTTGATTTGTAGATTGTACACACAAATAATTCTCTGTATTTTTGCATTGTGCCTATTTCCCACTCATTTCCTACAGCGGTCATTTTTGACCACGAACAACACAAGTGCAAACATATATTTTTTACGATCATTTCGCTTTTTTGAATGTCCACAAATTTTTTTTTTTTTTTTTGTGGTTACATAGCGACTCCTGCAAAAGTCACAGAGTTTCGTACCATTCTGATTGTTTAAACAACACCAGAAGCTTAATATTATTTAATTGACAGTATTTAATGGCAGTATTTAATGGACCTGATATAACATGAACAGCTGAACAGTTGAGTGTATAACAAATGTACTGTATTACTCATTTTTATGTTGAATTTATTTTATTGCTGCATTATTTCAATGAACATAATTTTTTTTAGAATAACGTGCAGTGATGAAACCACTAGAGACATTCAAGAAAATAAACAAGTGGATGTATTTGTATTTGCTCGCAGCCCCTGAAGTGTTGGCTCAGAAACCCTACAGTAAAGCCGTTGACTGCTGGTCTATTGGAGTCATCACCTATATCCTGTAAGTCCCTCCCTAGCACAAATGTCATTTCTAAGAAAACTGATTTTGTACAAAATCCACTCCACACTATCAAGTGAGCTGGACTGTAAACAGCACTGTTATTTACCGAGAGTGATAAACAGATGCCAGGTTCTTAATTTGGAAACCTAAAGCTTACTGTTTGTCAACACTGACAGATTAGCAGTTTGATTCATTTATCAGTTTAAGGTCACACAGAATACATAATACAGTGTAGGGCTCTCAGATGCACGGCGCCCCCTGGTGGAAATCTAAATTTTCATTCATTTATTTGGTTACACTTTATTTCAATAGTCCACTATAGACATTCTGCTAACTGTAAATGTCTTTGCAACTACATGTCAACTAACTCTCATTCATTTGCAACTACATGCCAACTAACTCTCATTAGAGTATTAGTAAACTTATGGGTGGAATAAACATGGCAGGACTTTTACTTTCTGACCCCTGGACTTTATACCTCAGCTGATATGTACTTGCAAATTTACTTCTAGTCAGTAGACCGTCTGTTCAGCAAACATCATAATAAAGTGTTATCAGATATTAGGCAGACATAGGCCTACTAATACTCTAATGACTGGTAGTTGACATGTAGTTGCAAAGTTACTTATAGTTATTAGAATGTCTAAAGTGGAGCATCAATATTAAGTGTCACCATTTATTTTGCTTTATCTTCACAGTCTCTGTGGATATCCTCCTTTCTACGAAGAAACCGAGACTCGTCTGTTTTCTAAGATCATGAAGGCGCAGTACGAGTTCGACTCGCCCTTCTGGGATGATATCTCTGAGTCTGGTGAGCATCCAATAATACAACCATTCATTACTTTACTACTGCTATCAGATTGATCTAAACCTCTCTTATGATTCTGTAAAACACACCTGTAATAGAAGCCCTTAACCTCATGTATAATTACTATCTCTCTAGCAAAGGACTTCATCCGCAACATGATGCAGAAGAATCCTAAGATGCGTTACGACACAGAACAGGCTCTCAGACACCCCTGGTGAGTGACCGCAGGACACTTCTATTGCTCAGACGTTGCTCTTTCAAAGCCTTAAAGGGACAGTTCACCCAAAAAATTACAAATCTGTCATCAATTGCTCACCCTTGTGTCGTTCCGTACTTGCTTGATGCGTGAGAATGAATCTCATTGGTTCTCATACTCGAGCTTCTGTTTACCAAATTTGAATGCACTACATATTATGCATGTTCGATGATCAATGTTTATGTAAATAAAAGCCTGAATTAAATCTGTTCATAATATAAAGCAATCATGTCTCTTCAGAAGTCTTGGATTTAACCACACTTAAAACCATGTTTTACGATCTCTTTATGAAGAGATTTCATTGAAAATATCAATGAACGAAAGTCTTGCGGGTTTAGAACGACATGAGGGTGAGTAAATGATGACAGAATCTTCACTTTTGGGTGAACTATCTCTTTAACAAATATCTGTTGTTTAATTTATGTATACATTTTTCTCATATGTCTCAGGAAAAAAAAGAAAAATAAACTTTTTTTTAACCTTTGTTGACAGAGTATAGAACTATAAAATTAATATGGATAGTATTGTGCAGATCAGTGTTGTTTGTTAACTAAAACTATAAAAATAGTTTTCAGAAATTGAAATAAAGCAGAAATAAAATAAAATACGTGTAGATGAAAAACTTAAATGTGGCAACTAACTGAAATAAAACAAGTTATAAATAAAAAATAAACTGAAATTTAAAAAGAAAGCTAATTAGAACACAAAAATTAATAAAAGTGACAAAACACATAGCAAAATTACCAAAATTTTTAATGATATTATCATAAAAACAGAATATAAAAATAATTCAAAATATTAAAAAAAATATGATTGTATTATAATAACTCTAAAATAACATTGATAATTTGATGGGAAATATTGAGTTTGTATTGATATCTCCAACTTGACTTGACATTAAAAGTCTCTGTTTGCTCTCCGTATAATCTCATTGAAACGAAACCCACAGATCACATATGAGAACGACAGTTGTTAGATTAAACTGGTCTAAACTTCTTCCTGTCTTAAAGTCTGGTTAAAAGAGGAAACGAAATCCTCCTGTTTTCCTCTAGCTCTGGTTTTAAATCCAGCTTTGACCTGCAGGATTATAGGAAAGACGGCCCGGAGTCAGGACATCTACCATTCCGTCAGTGAGCAGATCCAGAAAAACTTTGCCAAGTCCAAGTGGAAGGTAAAGTCATGTTTCATAACTCTGCTTGGAGTTGGTCTCCTGTGGTTTAGTCTCAGTAGGGTTTTTCAGATGATCTCTGGTCTGATTACACAATTTAAGTCGTTGATTTGGTCATCCGTCTTGCCTTATAATTGCTCCATCTGTGTGAATATCTGGAACAGACCAGTTTCAGTTAGTTTTAGCAAACTGATTTATGCTTGGAGACATCTAAAGGTGTATTTATTTTCTTTTTTTTCTTTTTGGGGAATAAAATCAGTGGCCTAGAAAAATATATTTTAGAAACACTTCAAGCATTTATACACTGCCCGGCCATTTTGATTTAAACAGACAAATGCTTAAGAATCTATGATTGGGTCATTATTGCAATGATTACTATGTTTCTAGCATGTTTGGCAACAGAAATTGATGCACCTCTTGATGGAAATAACATTGCAACATTTATTTCTATCAAGAGGTGCATCAATATATGCTCAAGACCTTGTATTGACAATGCAAGAGTCCAGCACTCTGTAAAGTCTCCTCCAGCACATCCTAAAGACTTTCAATGAATATAAGATCTGGACTCAGAGGAGCCGATTCATGTGTGAAAATGATTCTTCATGTTCCTCACAACTATTCTTTCACAATTTGAGCCTGATGAATCTTTACATTGTCATCCTGGAATATGGCCATGATGTATGGTTGTTTAAGAAATGAAAAGCTACACACTCCATCAATTAGGGTTAGAAGAACTGTTCCCAAACATATACAGTAACATGATAGAAACATAACAATCACTGCAATACTGATCCAATCATAGACTCTGAAAGTCCCCCTGTGGTGAAAATCAAGCTCTTAATGTTGTTTATATGTCTATGTGGTGTTTTTAATATGCTTTAAGACAAACCATGTGCAAATTCACAAGTCAACACCATTGCTGAGTATTTTCATAATAATCCTTGCAATAATGATCCTTAAGCATTTGCCTGTTTAAATCCAAATAGCAATATAATGCATTCTAATATTATTGTAATGCCTTAATTATGCCTTGTTATGCACCTTATAATGCATGGTCTCATGAATAACTGTACAATATTTAGTTTGTAAACCAGTGTCCAATTCCGAACATAAACATTATATTTGCATATTTAGCACACTTCTAAATGCATACTGTGCTGTAAACTGGTACACTGGTGTGGTTTTTCATATGGTTTCAAATGAAATAGTCATTACATATTTTACAGTCATTTAAATGTCACGCTGATAATGGAAGTGCACTGCGTTATGGGACACAGCACTCATTTAGTAAGCTCATTTTGTATACTGCATGTGCATATAGTAGATCGCACAGGTCTATCATTCATACAGAAAAAAAAAAAAATCTTTTTGTGCACCATTAAAATGCATTGATTGCTTTTTCCTTTTACTTCATGTCTCAAGATACAATCCAAAGTGAGATTTGGTACTAAAAAAATCTGTCTATTAGCTTTTGTTCTTTCCTGATCTGAAGTCCTGATCTCGTCCCTCCAGCAAGCCTTCAACGCTACAGTGGCCATTCGCCAGATGAAGAAGCTGCAGCTGGCCCACTCTGAGGCCTGTCTGAAACACAACCCTCCAACTGTGCCTGAGATCAAGGTCATCGCGACCAACACACCTGAGTCCGTCCGCAAGAAGCAGTTCGCTGAGACCCCACAACTAAACGGCCACACGCCCAGCCATCAGATGAACGTGCCGTGTGGCTCCACCGAGGCAAAGAGTCAGTACCACCCGATGCGGGTCAGTCACAGCGAGACCACTCATGTCGGGACCCTAACCATTGCAGAGAAGGGCAAACATGTGTATCACTCGGAGCCAGCTGATCTAAATGGGTATGTGTTTGTGTTTAAAGGTCATGTCATGGAAAACAGATCTTTGTTCGATCATTTGTACTAAAACTCTAACACTCTAAGCTATGAAAATGTTCAGAAACCACCTTGTCAACCATGAGCATATTAACATATGATTTCCTATGTTTACACACTGTACCTGATGAAAAACAAAATGCTTAAACCAGCCTAAACTAGTTTCTGGTCTGGTTTAAGCTAGCCTGACCAGTCTGGGAGACTAACTAAGAACAGGGTTTGTTTTTCCTCTGCAACTTTGGGCATGTTTACGCAACAAATGTACTAAAGTGTTTCCTTTGCTTTTTTCACGTACAGACGCCAATGTTGTTAAAAACGACCCCCGTTCACTCAGATCTGCAAAAATAATTAAAAAACGCTGGGTTACACTTTATTTGGTAACACTTTATTTTACAGTGTCCTTGTTACATATGTTACATGTACTTGCATAGTAATAACAGTAAATTATGCATAATTGCATGCAATTAACCCTAAACCAAATCCTAATACTACCCTAACCCTATAGTAAGTACATGTTGTTAATTACTATTACTCAGTACTTAAATATATAATTACACTGTAACAATGACACCTTAAAATAAAGTGTAACCCTTTATTTTAAGGTGACGTAGTTACATTGTACTTGCTCAAATAAGTACTGAGTAATATTAATTAATTACATGTACTTACTTTAGAGTTGGGGTTAGGGTTTGGTTTAGGGTTAGTTACTTGTAATTATGCATAATTTACTGTTATTACAATCGAAAGCACATGTAGTAACGTGTAACTACGTCACCTTAAAATAAAGTTACCGAACGCTGTATTTCGCTGCCTGGCCAGTAGATGCCGATGACACTTTGTTAAGAAACACTACTCGCCTATAGACCTTATGCGCCAGAGAAACGAGGGCGCCGCCATCTTTAGAATATTGTCTTTGAACTTACGTTTTTGCGGTCGCTCTGTATATTTCTATGGCATTGCTGTCCATGAGTAATTAGCTTTAGAAGTGGATTTACTTAATGTAAAGTTAACGAAAGTTATCTTGAGGACTGTAATGTTTAAAGCAGATGTCTTAACTAATGTCAGTCGACCGGAAAGTTTTTAAAACGAGCCGTTCATTAATAAACATGCAAAATCGCTGTGAAAATACAGACCGGAAGTCAAAAGACAACGAGCGCAGCACTGAAAAGGGGCGGGGCTACATAAGGTCTATAGACTGAACATGTAATACGCATGCGCATGAAGACACCGTTTTCACAAATTCGCATTCGAGACAATAATTGTATCTTTTCAAAAACACACACTTTGAAACCTGATTTCAAAAGTTTATGTTTTCGCAGTTGTCGTGTAAATGAATGGTGAAAATGCATAAAAAGTTCTCAATCTTTTTGTTAAAAACAGTGTCGTGTAAATGGACCCCTAGTGTGAGCATGGTTACCCATTTCACATTCGAGAAGGCTAGCCAATCATAATAGGGGTCATTTACATCTTAAAGGTACAGTGGCAAAAACTAAAAACTGGTCATGCAATAGTAAATTATGATGTTTTCGGTGTGTGAGAAACCTTGACTTACATTATTAGTGAGTGTTTGAGTTTGCCAAAAACAAGATTTAAAGTTAATGTGCTATTCATAACCAATTTTCAGTATTGTTATCGTTAACTAAAAATACAACTTTTTTTAAACTTCATTAATTAAAATAGAGCTTAAATAAAATGAAATAGAAATATTACATATTTATACAAAATAGAAATGTTGCCTTTGCAACTAAGTAACTGCCATAATGTTAAGTCCTAAAATGACTAAAACAAGAAAATACAAAATTAAAACTAAATAGAAACTTAACAAAAATGTCTAAAACTTAAAATTAAAATAAAAAAACATGAATTTTATGAAAATACAAAATTAAAACTAAATAGAAACTTAACAAAAATGTCTGAAACTTAAAATTAAAATAAAAAAACATGAATTTTATGAAAATACAAAATTAAAACTAAATAGAAACTTAACAAAAATGTCTAAAACTTAAAATTAAAATAAAAAACATGAATTTTATGAAAATGCAAAATTAAAACTAAATAGAAACTTAACAAAAATGTCTGAAACTTAAAATTAAAATAAAAAAACATGAATTTTATGAAAATACAAAATTAAAACTAAATAGAAACTTAACAAAAATGTCTAAAACTTAAAATTAAAATAAAAAAACATGAATTTTATGAAAATACAAAATTAAAACTAAATAGAAACTTAACAAAAATGTCTGAAACTTAAAATTAAAATAAAAAAACATGAATTTTATGAAAATACAAAATTAAAACTAAATAGAAACTTAACAAAAATGTCTAAAACTTAAAATTAAAATAAAAAACATGAATTTTATGAAAATGCAAAATTAAAACTAAATAGAAACTTAACAAAAATGTCTGAAACTTAAAATTAAAATAAAAAAACATGAATTTTATGAAAATACAAAATTAAAACTAAATAGAAACTTAACAAAAATGTCTAAAACTTAAAATTAAAATAAAAAACATGAATTTTATGAAAATACAAAATTAAAACTAAATAGAAACTTAACAAAAATGTCTAAAACTTAAAATTAAAATAAAAAAACATGAATTTTATGAAAATACAAAATTAAAACTAAATAGAAACTTAACAAAAATTTCTAAAACTTAAAATTAAAATAAAAAAACATGAATTTTATAAAAAATAAATAAATAATGATAAATACTATAATTGCAGATAAATACTTCAAAAACAATATTGCCTTTTCCCCTCTGTAATCTGAAATATATTTTTGAGTGAAACAGGATATTAAAGGAGAAAAATTTGCAACATAATTTGTTTTTATCCATTGATTGATTGACTCTAATTATGTACTTTAAATTCTTCAGGTACGCAAAAAGAAGCTCCAACCGAAGCGGGCCGAACCTGCAGACTGGCGTTTGCTCCGTCATGTGATTTGGCTGCATTGGAATTATGTGATTTTTGACAGGTAAAGCTGACAGCTTGATTGTTTAATAACACATACAGTATACGCATATATATATTATATATATATATATATATGCCACATGCCTCACTTTCTCGTGCTGGCTACAGGTCTGTGACCTTTCACCCAGTCACTGGCTGCTTTCTGTGGGCAGGTCCTGCTGCTCTGCTCTGGTCAAGAGTGTCTGCAAGACAGATGGCCACCGGCCCGCACCGCTCTGAAATACTGAAGTTCAGAGGAGTGCCTCCATATCTGCACACACACACACACACACATGCTCACAGAGCACAAATACAGCCTGTCACACACTCATGATGACACAGTGTCCCTGTATACAGTTACACTTCAAGTGCTGAACTTCAAATTTTGTATTTTCCCTTGAGGAAACAGTTTTACATTATCAAGGACAATTAATATCTCTGTATTAAAACATTTGGAGCAGGGGTCCGTGTTACTGGACGCTTGTGTGAGGAGTATTAATTCTGTGCTTTTGTACATATACTCTCTGTAATGCATGGCTAGTTTGTAATGTGCAATAATGTGTAAAACTGTAAGCTGTACCTATCGATATTAGATTGTACATCGCTGGAATAAGAAACTACCCAACTGTAAACATAAAGTCCCAGCCTTTATTTATTCGTTAAATAGTGTTTTGGGAGTAATTTATCTAGAGTGGTTTATTTTTCTAATGCAGAAATTATTATTGTATGTTTATCTATTATATATTTTTGTCATAATAAAGCAGATTAAAATGATTTAACGCCTTTTCCCACCACCTTTGTAAGACTATAGCCCTTGTTTTGTGCACTATATTGCAGTATACGTGACACACATGAACTTCACTGTTAGAAATACTGTGCTGTGACTAATTATCTTGTACGAGATTATAATAAAGTGTCCTCTGAACTACAGAAAGGGATTATGCTTGTGTAGGCTGCTATACTGTCAAAGCTTTGTGCAATATTTTTACCAATAAACCCTCAGTTTTATCACTTATAGTTTTCTTACTGGTCTAATGTTTGTACTTTTTTGCATGCTTAGATCTAATTAAAGAGGCCATATTATGCCCTTTCACGAACTCTTAAATTTGTTTTTAGTGTCTACTACAGTAGATTAGATTATCGTGCTTGAATGTTTAAAAAAACAGGTGTGTTGTGATTGGTCAATCGCTACGATTGTGTTTGTGAAATGTCCCGCCCCTTACCATAAGTGTGAATTTCAACACACTACTAACTAACTCAACCAGGCCTCGTCCCTTTATTTGCGTGTTCCTTGGGCGGGAAATATTTAAATGAGGAATATTGTGACGTGTTCATTCCCGGAAGAAAACTCAAGATCACAATCAAGGCATTTCAGTGTGAATTTTGTAACTTTGCAGACCTTTTTCATGCTCAAACAGCAACATTACACACTAAAAAAAGCTGAACATGTATAAAAAAAAAAGCCTAAAATAGGTTCTCTTTAAAACCTGTTATTTTCAGGCTGACATGCATGTTATCTTTACTGACATTACATTCAAATAGTGTGAGAATTGAAACTTTTAGATGGTCCCAGTAAACAAATAACGCCTGCCCCCCATCCAGCATCTGACCTGGACTCCTGGCTGACCTGTAGACGTTATGCAGGTCACTCACCTGAGCTCAGATTAGCATGAGACTTTAGTCATCTTACTGCTGAGTGTGTACTAATGCACGAGGACACACTGACACTGCTGACATTATGATTGGTCTTACTGTCAATGAAATAATATAAAAAGTAAATATTTGGCTTTTTTTTTACATTATAGGGCATGTTTCAATGTTTGATTCAAATAATTTGGGGCATAGGCATTTTAAAAAGTTTACTCTAACGGTATGTTTGAGCTTCATAGGTGCATTTACTGTAAATGTTTAATTAAACAGCGTTTTTTAAGCATAGACGTGTGTGTGTGTGTGTGTGTGTGTGTGTGTGTGTGTGTGTGTGTGTGTGTGTGTGTGTGTACCTGTTTTTCTATCCCGGTGGGGACTTCAACCTGAATGCACATGGGGACTCATGGGGACTCGTGTCACAGTGGGGACTTAAATAGAGGTCCCCATGGGTAAACAAGCTTATAAATCATACAGAATGAGTTTTTTTTTTAAATGTAAAAATGCAGAAAGTTTTCTGTGATGGGTAGGTTTAGGGTTAGGGTTAGTGTAAGGAGATAGAATATACAGTTTGTACAGTATAAAAACCATTAAGTCTATGGAGAGTCCCCACAAAGATAGTAAACCAGACGTGTGTGTGTGTGTGTGTGTGTGTGTGTGTGTGTGTGTGTGTGTGTGTGTGTGTGTGTGTGTGTCATTAGGCACTAGGATTCAAAAGTTTGGGGTTGGTAAATTTTTTTACAATGTTTTTGAAAGACATCTCTTATACTCAACATTTGAATATATTATAAAATGTAATTTATTCCTGTGATCAAAGCTGAATTTTCAGCATCATTCCTCCAGTCTTCAGTGTCACATGATCCTTCCGAAATCATTCCAATATGATGATTTGCTGCTCAAGAAACATTTTCTTATTATTAATTGTGAAAACAGTTATTCTTTGATGAAAATAAAGTTAAAAAGAACATAAATTATTTACAAACCAAAATCATTTGTAACATTATAAATGTATTTACTGCCACTTTTAATCAATTTAATGTGTTCTTGCTGAATAAAAGTAGCCTATTAATTAAAAAAAAAAAAACTTCTGACCCCAGTCAGCTCACTTAGCCAATATTTAGCTTTACACTTTGCAGATTAACATCAAAACAATTGGCATATCTTGACATTGTTCTGAGTCGTGTTGATGTTAAATACAAAGTTCTGTCATGAAACTCTAGATGGCGCAGGCTAATAGTCCTTAACTCAATCTGCTTATAATCACATCATTCTCTAAAGGGCGCAGCTGATTGGTTCCTGCTGTATCAGTAGCCAATGAACTCGCTGCTCAATGAATACTGGTCAGCATTTGCTGTAGCAGTTGCAGTGCGCTTTCAGAAACCCTTCACCTTCCCCAGCTCCACCTGTACAGATCTGATACGGGTAATTCATGTATATTGTACAGCAGCAACGTGTCTTGTATGTATTGGCAGTAGAGTCCCGTATTCGCTCTGCAGCAGCAACAATAACAGATAACAGATATTCCGCCAAGACCAAACTTATCAACGTTGTCATATTCATTACCATGCCAAAAACTCAGAGAGTTGTCGTGACAGAAATGAGTTTCTTCCTATGTTACAGTGTGAACTGTCACGTCTGCTGCTCCAGCACGATCTGCGCGTGTTGAACGTGGTTTCCCAACACTGTCTGTGCATCTAGGGAAGAGAGCATGGCACATTTCAGAGCCAAACGGGTCAAAAGTGTCTGATGCGGCAGCATATCTACAGTGAGTCCATTACCCAACATTCATCTGCCTTCTCACCTCATGCAAGCAGCCTCATGAGAGCCACAGCACTGATGATTCTTACTCCATTTTAAGGATATGCTTGAGTTGGGATATTACTAAAAGTGAAAGGTCAGCATGTTTGCTGTTTAAAAACACCATATTAATGCAAAATCATTGATGCAGTGTTTATAACCTATTATTGAAGAAAAAGATATTGCAGTAGCTTAAATGATTATTGGCATTAATGGCATATTGTGTTCTGCTTTTGAACTATCGATAACTTACTACAGCACAAAAAGTCCTAACCAAAAGCTCATAATTGCTTAGAAATTAAAGCAATTCCCCTTTAAACTTCATAAATACAGCATCATACCATTGCAACGCCTTAATGTTAATTTAAAAAATGAAGAGAATACAAAAATAAAAAGATTAAAAAGAAGAAATATTAGGTTACACTTTATTTAAATGTGTATTTGTTACAATGTAATTATACATTTAAGTACTGATTAATATTAATTAACTACATGTACTTACTATAGGATTTGGGTAGGATTAGGATTTGATTGAGGGTTAGTTGCATGTAATTATTTGTAGTTTACTGTTATTACTATGGTAAGTAAGCCCGTCTAAATCAGCCCAATGGAGGTTTCCAATAGAACGGGTGAAGGTATCTGCGTGTTCCTGTCTTTCCGCGTGGCAAAGTAATTTAATTCCATTTAAGCTTTTATCTGACTCCATTTTATACCTGACTCCATTTTATCACGATCTCGAATTTAGGTTAGATTGACAATTGGTTATTGGTCAATTATATAATAGTTTAGCAATACATTTGATTGTTAGACAGAAACTTCTTTCACATGGAAACATTTGCTAACAATGGGAATTTGCATTCAGAGTTTACACCTTTTTGGGAGCAGAATGCCATTTGTCTGGAGGACCCACCCCTTATATGTGCAAGTTATCTCTAAACTCTTAAGAACTTTATTACCTTTTGGATTACTTCTTTGGGAATGAGACATTTGTACCAGTCGCACTGAGACATTTCAAATGATACTAAACATGTATAGTACTGTATGATAATTATTCACACTAAACCATATAGATGTTTGGGTGAATATCTGGTGATCTCAGCGTGAGAGAGAGTCAACATGGGGGAGGTTATTGACTCGGGGATGCTAGTTTCTCAAGAGAGAGTCAAATGTTAATTTCCAGGAAGGTCCTTTGTCTTCTCGGTAGTGGTCGTTCCTCAACCAGACTGCCCGGCTTTTAAGTGTTACCAAATTGTATTCAATTGAACAGCTCATTTTTAATTTGAAATACTTTTTTTTTTTTTTTTTTTTTTAAGCAGTTAAGAACCATATTAGCTTGCAATGGATTTTATTATTGTTTCTCTTATTCATCAGGCTTGTTAAAATAAGAGCATGAACAGAGGGCAGTGGAGTAAAGGTCATCACATCGAATGATGTGGCGTCTCTTATCAGGGTCTGATTTCCTGTCTTAAAACAACAAACAGTATTTACCTTACCAGTATAGTTTTCTGACAGAACATTTCTGATGCACCTCATGTTCTTTTTTTTACTATTGTAACACTTAAGGTACACTATATACAGTATTACTATATTTATTTGCACATTGTATTCTGGAAATACTGTTATTTTTGGACACATACCATGGTAATACCATTATTCTTTAAAGTGTCCTGAATCCATTACCTTAGCCTTCAGGGTCACATGAGATAAGAAATGTTTCTTGATTGCAAAGCAGCATATTAGAAGGATTTCTGAAGGATCATGTGACACTGAAACTGAAAATTCTGCTTAGCATTACATGAATTAAAATATCTGAAATAGAAAACAATTCTTTCAAACAGTAATATTTCTCAATATTACTGTTTAACTGTATTTTTCCATTAAATAAACTCAGTGTTGGTGAGCATTAGAGACTTTTTTCAAAAACATTTGTACATTGTACAGTACATTTTTGAATGCTTTTAGATCTTTTTCTTATGTTTTTGCTTACAATAAAAGGCTACTACTATAGACCTATTCCTCACATGTCTATGTTTACGTCTCATATCATCTGCCTTCATCTGGATAATCCAGACCTATTTGTTGTTAAACATCACACTGTAACGTATTTTACCGCTCCACATAATACTATACAACTTATCAGTGAACTCTGAATCTGTACTAAGTTCTGAATCACCAAGTTCTCTGTACTAATAAAACCTCTTCAGTTTGTTTACACACACTCCTCACGTAGAGTGCGTTTTTATGGCGTGTTCACGTGACCACCAGCACACAGGTTTCCTCCAATGTCTTTGTGTAACTTGGCAGACAGGGTTCATCATCTGGTCAGCAGACCCGGAGACACTCACCGCTCACATGAAGCAACTTGGACAAAAGTTGCATCTGCTTTCCAGCCTCATGAATATTCATGTGTTGTGGGCGTCAACCTTTGCCCACTGGCGTTAAATAGGCAGAGCATCTGTTCCTGCAGCACCCACTGAAACTCTGAGCATAAGGAGTTATCACCTAAACGGGTTCTTCTACGTCTTGCAAGTAAGTATTTTATATATTATAGAAATAGGCCTACAGTTTTTAGAAAGCTCACATTTGATGGTTTTCAATTAAATAATTGTTTCTTAATTTCTTTTTTCTCAGTTACGTACGTTTCATGTTTCATCTTAATTAGAGTTTATTAGATTATTTTAGTGTCATATGTGTTACCATGATGGGGTTTTGTATCTGACACTGTGCACCTTCTTTAATTTGATATTTACCTTAGTTAATGGTAAATTTACTTGATGATTTTTTGATTAATAATGTTGCCTATAGTCTTTATAATCTGTTTTAAGGTGGTTGGCAGTAGCTTATATAATAAAAGTAATAATAAAATAAAAAAGATTTTATTAATTTGGTATAGTCCAGTTAATGAAATATACATATTTGTTCTGTGAATTCATATTCAATATGCAAAACTTAAAATGCTGGGTAACACTTTACAATAAGGTTTAATTTGTTAACATTAGTTAACTACATCACTAAAATCAAACATTGTATCTTAACATTATTGAACCTGAACTAAGATGAATTAAGTTGTATTTTTGTTAATTAATGTTGACAAAGATTAATAAGTATTGTAAGGAATGTATTGCTCATTGTTAGTTAATAATAGTTCAAGCATCAACTAGCCTTAACTAATGGAACCTTATTGTAAAGTGTTTCCAAATGTTGCTTTCAGGCCTTAAAAATAAGCTTTGCTTCCCTGAGGTTTATTTTCTTAAAGGGACAGTTCACCCAAAAAAGAAAATTCTGTCATCATTTACTCACCCTCAAGTTGTTCCAAACCTGTATGAATTTCTTTCTTCTGCTGAACACAAAAGAAGATAATTTGAAGAATATCTTTTATTCAACCCCATTGACTTCCATGGAGAAAAACGGAAGTCAATGGGGTCCATTCCAACATTCCTCGAAATATCTTCTTTTGTGTTCAACAGCATCCATACAGGTTTAGAACAACTTGAGGGTGACAGAATTTTCATTTTTTGGGGTGAACTATCCCTTTAATGCATATTCCTGGGCACCATATACAATTTTGAGTTTATTTCATGACATATGAAAATAAACTGTTTTGCGAACAGCGTTTAATGTTGATTTTAAGATAAGCCTTCATACCAGCAGTATAGGCTACTTATTAATGCAATTCAGTTGATTTTGTTATATGTTCATTTCACGACCTTTGACGCTCTTGCTTCCTTTCACAGAAGTAACACAACTGAAAATGGCCATGCATGAGATCATCCCTTTTGCTAAGGAGATGCTGAGGTCCGGTCCCTCCAAAGGCTGCCTGAAGGTCTACCTAGTGGGCGGCACGTTCGCCGTCCTGGGAATGGTGAGCGGTGTAGTGCAGGTCGCCGCTTCCCTCTTCCCTGACCACGAGGAGCCGGATTTTGGGATGCTAAAGGTGCAGGAGATCATAACAGAAAAAGAGCAGGTCCAGGAGCCACAAACCATCATCCCTGAAGATGATGAAATGGATGCTGCGATGGAGGCCAAGGCTAAGGAACTGCCCATCAGACAGAGGCGGATGAGTTTCAGAGCTCATGCTTCATAATGCTCGTGCCCTGCCGCTGTTTATGCCTACATGACAAAAGCTGAGCCAAAATGAAGTTCTGCTTGTGCACTGACCCGTCATGAGGAACCGTATGGACCCAGTTATTGTACTCAACGCTGCAGAGCAGCACGGAGAGGGAAACGACTTGAAAGTTTACGACTGTTACGTATGTCTGTTCAGATGGTGTAATGATTTTTTTATCAGATGATAACTATTTATAAAGGATGTATAAAAGTCATGTGTAGAGTGTGCTAACTTTTACTGCCATTAAATAAATTCACATTTGCTCAATCTCTGCATCACTCTGTTGTACTGTAAGATGATACTTTGATTCTGCATCAAATGAGGGTGTTTTATTGTTAATGTCATATTAAGAGTCTTCTCTCAGTTGTGCTTTTTGTGGAATTAATTCATTTATTATTACATATACATGCTTGCATATGCCTAAGGAGGAAAATCGGATAAAGGAATCTTCTCTGTTCGCTCTGAAAATGGTTTCTTTCAAGCAAAAAAAAAAAAAAAATTATGGTGATTAAAATATGCTACAAATATACACTAAAAAATAAATAAAGTTTGTATATGTAGGGAATGACACCTTTTCAACCTTATAATTATTATTATTATTATTATGAATGCACTGATACTATTTTTTCCAGAACGAGTCCGATACCGACACTTTAATTTTTGGTACTTGTCGATACCGATACCTGTATTTTCACTGCATTTGTAATTATGAATCATATTAGTTGGCTTAATTTGTTCAGCAAATTTTCTTGCTTAATTAAGCCTTAATTAGTTTCTGTTACTTTCACTGTTTATATCATTTAATTGCACAGCGCATATTTAGAGCTGTTTCAGCAGGGCTCAGTGCTGAGGATTGTGTCAATGCTTCAGATGTTTAGATACTAGTGAAATATCATAATTCTCTATTCGTATTTAGATAGGCTACTACAGCAAAAACTACTAGCGTAATTAATGTGAATTTAAAACATTATTAAAGACAAGTAAGCAATCAGTAATAAAACAAGAAGAACAAATAATCAGGTTATAAATAGCACAAATAAATACAATAGAACAAAGTAATCAAATGTGAAATATCATTGTATATTAATCACTGTATTGGGTGTCGTTTTTCTCAGCTCGCGCACCAAAGATGGTACTAAATTTCATTTAATATTCTACTAATTAGATGCATACTTCATAGACAGCTTTCTTTTTTTATCCCCATTATACTCTCTGTTGTAAGTGTTTCATTGTCTGGACACAAACACTGTACACACACTGCGTAGTATCGGTTGTTGGTATTGGAGCATTTTTATGAGTAAGAGACCGCAGTATCGGCCCGATTCCAGTATCGCTATCGGTGCATCCCTATATTATTATTATTATTATTATTATTATTATTATTATGGCTAGACTACGATTTAGAATTCATAATCCAAGAACTCATAATCCAAAACATTATGTGTGTGAGAAAAACACATTTATGTTTTTTCTCACACAAATAATATACTCAAACAACACTGCCAACAATAATAACCACATTTATTACAATTCTAGTAATTTTTAAGAGAAATAATCTAATTTAAAACATATATTTTTAATGACTTGCCTCGGCCGTGCCTTTATTTTGAAAGCAAAGCCGGAACCGGAAGTGAGGCCCGGGCTTCTTTAGGAAGTAAACAAACTCAGACTCAAGAGTTAGATTTACCGGACAAATTGTCGTGCTGTGATCGTGTTTCTTATTGTCAAGCAAACAATGTGAGTACAGTTGTATGACACACTTTGACTCTCTGTTCTCTTCAACAAACATTCTCATTCTGTCGTTTAATCACTGCCAAATCTGAGAGAAACTGTTTATCACGCGACATTTCTGACACATCACGCTGCTGTTCTCCTATCACTCTCTGTGTGATATTTGCTGTACATGACTCTGAACTTGTTCTTGTTGGATTCATTACTTAATTTTAAGTACTTCATAGAGACAGACAGCAAACAAACATTTCACATCTGCAAACATGATTCATTGGTTTCAGTGTGTTTAGGTGAGTAAATACATAAGCACAACACTACATATATCCATCCACTGTTAATGACATTACCATGAGAGAAAATGATATATATAACGTTTCAACATTTATCTATCTATCTATTTATCTATCTATAATATGGTATCAGATCATACCTGGGAAATAGGAACGTTTTATTAATTAAAAAACATAATACTATGTAATATTACTATTGTTACTGTGTGATTTGACAGCACCTTTTGGTTACACTTTATTTTAAGGTGTCATTGTTACAGTGTAATTATATATTTAAGTACTGAGTAATAATGATTAACAACATGTACTTACTATAGGGTTAGAGTAGGATTAGGTTTAGGGTTAATTGCATGTAATTATGCATAATTTACTCTTATTACTATGGTAAGTACATGTAACATATGTAACTGTAAAATAAAGTGTTACCCAGTTATTTTGGTTTTAGCCACCACACATTTAAACCATTTGAATGTAATCCTACATTCATGTACTATTAATTATTATTAAATTATGTTATTTGCGGAAAAAGATATGCTAACTGTGTTTATTTTGATTTTTCATTTTAAGCACTTCCCCTTGTCATAACTGATTTTGTGATGTTGTGAATTTTATGATGTGTTTTAGGTCTTGCGTATGCGATAGATAAACGGCTGCGTCATCACTGAGTGTAATACAGCGCATCATCATGTCAAGGAAACAGTCAGGAAAGCCCATAAAGGGCAACAGGAAGTATGAATTGGAGAGGAAGAGAGACGAGCGGGCGGCCCGTCGGGCTCTGGCCAAAGACAAAAAGAACAGGCCTCCAGGAGGGGAAGATGGAGAGGAGTTTGTCAGCTTCTCCAACCAGCTTCAGGCTCTGGGTCTCAAGCTCCGAGAGGTGCCTGGAGACGGGTATGTGTGGGCTTTTGTCACAGGACGATTGTGATGACCATATACGGTTCTTTAAGGAGTCAGGCCTCTGTTTCTCATGTTGTCCCGCAGTAACTGTTTGTTCCGGGCTCTTGGAGATCAGCTGGAGGGACATTCGCGGGGTCACCTGCATCTGCGACAGGAGACGGTGCAGTACATGACCACGCACAGGCAGGACTTCGAGCCCTTCGTTGAAGATGAAGTGCCGTTCACACAGCATTGTAAGAGAAGTCTCGAAAGTGTGTGTGTGTCTGTTGCCATAAATCCTCTTCTGGTCAAAATAAACTGGACTAAAATAATCAGATTGGATTGTAACTCGCATTAACTTCAGAAATGACTGTTAATCGTTAATTAATTAGTGGTTTTTGCTTAGTCAAGGATCACTATCAATATTGCTCATACTTATGGTTTATACTTTGAAAAAATAACTTGTCCCACATTATTTTTACTTCAGACATTTGACTTAAGCCACTATAAAACTGTTAAAAAACAACGTTAATTGAAAAAAATCAACATTAAAGGAATAGTTTACCCAAAAAATAATAGTCTGTCATTATTTACTCACCATCATGTTGTTCCAAAGCCGTAAGACATTTGTTCATCTTTGGAACACAAATGAAGATCTTTTCAATGAAATCTGAGAGTTTCTGTCCCTCTGTTGACAGCTTTGCAACTACAACACTTTTACGCTTCAAAAAGTTCATTAAGAGATCGTAACTTTTTCAGCTGGAAAAAAGAAAAAACCTTCTGAAAGTGATTCCAATTATATCATTCCTCTGTGGCATTATCATTATAGTTGTGATATGTGATATATTCTTTTAAATTTAGATCTAATTAAAACAAATAAAACTGACAAAAATAAATGGTAAAATTACAAAAATGGAAAATATCAAAATAAAATCTCAAAATTGTAACACTGTATTGATGATATAAAAATGTAAAAAAAAAAAAAAACAATGTTAAAATAAAAAAATCAAGTTATAACTTTATATATATATATATATATATATATATATATATATATATATATATATATATATATATATATATATATACACATATATATACATACATACATACATATATACACATATATACTAATTGTGAGTGCTGTGTTATCCAGCTATTCCAGTGAATTCCTGCAGGAAAGCACAGTTATGTCATTAAAGAAATCCTTGTGATTTTTCTCTCTCTCAGTGTCGAACCTCTCCCAGCCGGGCATGTTTGCCGGTAACGACGCCATCGTGGCCTTCGCTCGCAGCCAACAGTTGAAAGTGGTTATTCATCAGCTGAACGCTCCATTGTGGGAGGTGATGGAGCATTAATGTATTTGATACATGTGAGTCTAAAGTGTGTCGTTATTAATGATTTTTTTCTTGCCATTTAGATAAATGGTACAGAGAAGCCGTCATGCCGTGAGCTACACATCGCATATCGCTATGGAGACCATTATGACAGCGTCCGAAAGATTGGAGACAACTCTGAGAGTCCGGCACATCTACGTATAGAGGTCTGTCTGCTAAACAAACATCAGACACACACACTGCCGTTCAAAAGTTCTTGATCGGTACGATTCTTTATGTTTTTAACAGAAGTCTCTTATGCTCACCAAGGCTGCATTTATTTGATTAAAAATACAGAAAAATAGTAATATGTGACCCTGGATCACAAAACCAGTCACATGTCGCACAAGTATATTTGTGGCAATAGCCAACAATACATTGTATGGGTAAAAATTATCCAATTTTCTTTTATGCCAAAAATCATTAGGATATTAAGTAAAGATCATGTTCCATGAAGATATTTTGTAAATTTCCTACCGTAAATATATAAAATATTTATTTCTGTTAGTGAATGCAGCACAATCGCGAACATAAATGGACAACTTTAAAGGCGATTTTCTCAATGTTTCGATTTTTTTGCATCCTCAGATTCCAGATTTTCAAATAGTTGTATCTCAGCCAAATATTATCCTATCCTAACAAACCATATGTCAGTGGAAAGCTTATTTATTCTTATTTATTATATTTTACTCAAATATAAATATTATATAATAAATATTATGACAATTTAAAATAACAGTTTCCTTTTTTAATATATTGTAAAATGAAATTTATTCCTGTGATCAAAGTTGAATTTTCAGCATCATTACTCCAGTCTTCAGTGTCACATGATCCTTCAGAAATCATTCCAATATGTAGATTTGATGCTCAAAAAACATTCATTATTATTATCAATGTTGAAAACAGTTGTTTTTTTCATGATTCTTTGATGAATAGAAAGTTAAAAAGTAACATTATAAATGGCTTTTACTGTAACTTTTGATCAGTTTAATTAATCCTTGATGAATAAAAGTATTGATTTCTTTTATTTATTTCCCCCCAAAAATAAAATAAATTCTTACTGACCCCAAACTTTTGAACGGTAGTGTTTAATGTTACAAAATCTTTCTATTTCAGATAAATGCTGTTCTTTTGAACTTTCTATTCATCAAAGAATCCTGAAATAAAAATGTAAATAACTGTTTTCAACATTGATAATAATCAGAAATGTTTCTTGAGCATCAAATCAGATTCTGAAGGATCATGTGACACTGAAGACTGGAGTAATGATGCTGAAAATCAGCTTTGATCACAGGAATAAATTACACTTTACTATATATTCACATAGAAAATTCACGCTGTAAATTGTAATAATATTTCACAATATTACTGGTTTTTTGTTTGTTTTTGTTTTTATCAAATAAATTCAGTCTTCAGTGAGCAGAAGAGAACCAAACATGGACATTTTTTGTTGTTGTTACCATTCAGAAATGTGGGGTCAGGTTTTTTTGGCAAGGACATATTAAATTGATCAAAAGTGACAGTAAGATTTCTATCTCAAAAGATTTCTGTCTCAAATAAATGCCTTTGAACTTTCTATGCATCAAATTATCCTGATTTAAAAAAAATATATATATTAAACAATAAAAATTATAGAAAATTGTTTCTTGATCATCAAATCATCATATTAGGATCACGTGACACTGAGGACTGGAGTAATGATGCTGAAACACAGCTTTGATCACAGGAATAAATTACATTTTTAATTATATAAAAATAGAAAACAAATATTTCACAACATTACTGTTTTTACTGTATTTCTTTTTTTAATCAAAGAAATGCAGAAGAAATTTTGATCCTAAGTGATGTAGGTGACCCTCGTTATGATTTACTAAGCTCTTATCATGTGACTTTCTCATCTTTTCTCTCGATAGAGTCTGAATAATTCCGGACGCTTTGGAGAGGGTCAGAAGGATAAGTCGAGAGGTGCCTCTCCCTCGCGCTCTCTCTCTGAAGATGAAGAGCTGATCTTGAGCGATCTCTGTGCCGACAGTCCGTCCGTTTTTAATTCAGTTTTAATTCTGTTTCCCTTTACTCCCATCATGCTCTCACCACTGTTTTGTGTCCGCAGGTCAATCAGACTATCTAAGTCAATCAAATGACACATCACAGATGTGCCTCAGTGATTGGCTGGAGTCTGAACAGAACAACCAATCATCACAGAGAGATTCGGCTTCAGGGACACAGCCTTTATGTCAAGGCATGCAGGCTGAATGTAGTGAAATCAAATCGCCAACAGAGGGCAGCATCTCACATAAACCCAAGGTAACTCAGATTGTTTTGAATGATAAAAATGTAATATTTGAGTTTCTCAGATGAAATGAATAACGTATTTGTGTATTTGTATCCTTTTTAGCTCTCTAATAAACAAAGGAAAGAGCAACAGCGTCTAGAAAAGAAGAAACGGCAAGAGGAGAGACATAAACAGAAGGTTATACAGGGCAAAGGGTCACATGACCAGAATCAGAACGGACCTGAAGCCGTCACTCTTGTTCCAGCGCTCAACACCCTGAGCATCTAGAGCAAATATGAACCCTGATCAGTGTTGCTCAGTTTTGGGTGGTCCGTACACTGTGTAATGATCCAGAAACGAATGTACAGGAACTGTGTTGTGTGATTGAGCGCGTGTTTCTTTAGCATGAGGATGGCATTGAGATACGTGGAGCTGTACGCTGTGCTTGAGATTGTTGGCGGTTGATTTTTTGTACCGAACATAGATTAATTAACCCTCATTAATGTCAGCTGACCCATCGGAGCTCAGCCAAAGAACACTTGGAAAGGGATCTGAAATATTGAGAGGAGAAAGAGTGTAAGATTAATGATGGACCACTATTTCAACCTGTTGGGGAATGTTTGATTCATTTGTTTAAAAAACTTTCGGTTCTGCCCCTACTTTCAGTTTTTGAAAGCTACTTAAGAATAGAGCATTCAAATAATCATGGTTTAAAATCTAGCGTTTCATTTCCAGACAGTTGGGGGACTTCATATTCTGCAGTGAAATCCTATAAATAAACTTTTCAAATGGGATTTAAATTGTGTAGTATTCAAATTTTATTCATAACAAGGGTGAATTTCAGGATCTCACATTTCACCTCAAAATATAAATTATATTTTGCTATGTAAAAATGCTATGAAGCACTATTTAGAGTTTTTGCATTTTATGACAAGTACTTTTATCATTCCTTTAACGTAAAATTATCAATTTAATTTAAGAATGTATACATCTTTTTTTTAACTATAACATCGTAAATGACTGCATTACAGGAATGAGAATCTAATGGGGGAAAAAATATTATTTGTATTTACTATGGGGTGAAATGTGACTGTCATTTGCCTTGAGCAAGGGAAAAGTGCTCTATAAAAAAAACGATATATTAGATAATATTTCTTATTTTTAGGAAATAAAATATAACTTTCTTAAGGTATAAATAATGACTTTATTACACAGAGGTTTAGAAACAAAAGCAGACATGGATTGAAACCGATCCTTTTTTTTTATTTAATAACTGAAAACATTTTAAAAACAGTGATGTGTAAGACGTGCAGCCAAGCTGGGAATGAACAAGCACCTTTTCATAATACATAAAGCTTGACCTGCCATTATGATGCAACAAACAAAGACACAAAATACCAGATGCTGAATTTTTTTTGAATAGCTATAGAAATAGACCCTAAAATAGAGATGAAAATAGTTTTCCTTTTCATGTCTTGAATGATATGATGTAGAAAATGATTCACATCATTAAAAGTCAGAACAAAATGATGTGTCTGTAAACACTATTTTAAGACCTTGATCCAGCCTGCGAACATATGCTTGCCTGTTAAGACACAACTACAGAGAACATAATTAATAAATGATCAATCTAATCTACAGTATGCATGCACAGGGAAAAGCTTGACCCAATGAAAGAGTCACTATTCTTCAAACAAACCAACCAACCACAAAACATCTGCGACCAACATCTGCAAAGTCTTAATACTTTAGCCACAGTGATTAAGATCCATGCCAGATTTTCAGTGTTTCACCGCTGAGAGAATCTGCAGCTATGGTAACGTATTTGCATTGACCTTAAAGAAAAACCAGTGATGGAGGTCATTCAGATTCCCCCTAATAGTGTAGTCTTATTGTTCCCTTTTTTTTTTTTAAACTGTGTGGAGGAATCTAAAACCAAAAGTACAGTAACCAACTATGTCTCTTGATAAATATAACTCAAAAAGCATTAGTAGGATATTTACAAAATATTGCTTCGGTGATATAACTCTTAATAAAAACTTGAATTTCTAATGCATAAACATTCTAGCAACTTAAAGGAATATTATGGGTTCAAGACATCGCACATGCATGTTAAAATGCACAGTTTGGAAAGTATAGCCTAATTTTGCCTATTATAGTCATTAATGTTCATATAAAGCCGCGTCACTTTCACTCAATATGCGCGAGGATACTTCAAACTACTATTATAAGTGCATTACTGTGAATGTGAATTTTGCTTGATCTGCGGTAATATGCAGAGAGCCACAGATGCGTCCAATAGTGCTGAACTCGTATTGAACCCGAAACATTCCTTTAAAAGTCACTTTTGAGCTCAGAGTCATTTAGTCTCTGTATTATAAGTGTCGTTTGGGGCGTGTGTGTCAGTGCATGTTGTGTTGCTGTGTTTAAAGATCACCATCTTTGGGTGACGAGTTCTCCAACAGAGTCCTGGACTCCCCTGTCCTCCCATCTGTCCATTTGTGGAAAGCTTTTGGTGTTGTTCATCCCTCCATCTTTCCTGTTTGGCAGAGCGGTGCTCCACGGTTCCAGGTCACCGCAGCTGTGAAGAAAAACAATCAAAAGGTGCCGTTGTTATTATAATAAATGTGTGTTTATGCAGTGTAAAGAGCTTAACATTTCGCCTTTTTGTTTGTCCAACCAATGTATTTATGCAATATTACGTCATACAGTTCTGTTTGGTAAAATTACTTTACCTTTAACCCTATAAATCCTGCTGGATCATATTTGATACACAAATTTCGAAGGCCTCTAAATTATCAACATGATCCAAAATACATGCCTTCTGTTTTCTGATTGATAATTCATACTTTTTAGCAAGTAAAAGACATTTTAGATTTTTTGCAATTCAGTCTTTACTGATTTTTATAAAGTAAACATAAAAATAACTATTATATTGTAAGTAATATTACTGGACTGAAGCAACTTATGGTTATCAATATATCATATTTTAAAATCAAACATGATCCATCAGGCTTTTGAGGAAGGTTTATTTGTTCATCTCTCAATCATCATTGTATTGCATTGTATGTTTTGCCCCAAAATCAAAACTACAGAGCTGTAATCATAAAACCCCAGAATATTTTGTTGTATGAATATCTGAACATACAATATGTGAAAAGAAAGAACAGAGCCTCTGCTTTTAAACAAATGCGTTTTATTCTAGATTATTTTAATTTAATCAACACTTGAATGTGGGTAAGTTTTATAAATAAAAAAAAGCAAAATTTTTAACAAAAAGCTGAGAAAATCGTGTAGCCTACTGTAAAAAATAAAGTGCAACAAACTTTTTTTCTTACTTGTTGCCCATATAAATAGCAGCAACTGCACCAAATGTCATATTTTGCTCTATGTTATCTTATATCATATTATGAGCCACAAAATCCTGATGTTTTCAAATATGATACTCGTACATGAAAACTTTTCAGATATATTTTTTAGATTTCCTCTGAAGGTTCAACAAACTGTTCCAATTCAAACAATGTGATTTTTCAGACAATATTATGCCATATGCCAGGCTTTTTTCATATCCTAAAATAACCCATGTTTCCCAGACAGGCGTCTCACCGGAGCGCTTCACACAGTGCAGCAGAGACCCTCCCCACGGGCCGTCCGGTACACCGGGGAGACGCAGACGCGGGCTCTGGAGGGCACGTGGGTGAGGGTTGTGGACAGCCGGTTGGGTGGTAAATACAGGGTGGAGTGCTGGCTCTGATCTCGCTCCCATGTGACCCAGTAACCGCGCAGGCCGTCGAAACTCCCCTTCCACCGGAGCTGCACTGACTCATTGCCCACTGTGGTCAGCTGCAGATCCGAGAGAGCCGGCAACACTGACAGAAAGAGGGAGAAAGGTCAAGCTTCCCGTTTCTTGCTGGGAATCAGAGCGAGGTGAGCGGATGTGGGAAGGATAATAGCAGGAAAGAGGAATTCCAACACTACTCCAGATGCTCCTAATGAATTTAATTAAGGAATAAACTTAAAGCTACACTGTGTAATTTTTTAAGTTGATTCTTTGCAAAAAACACTTTGTTCTTTCAAAATGATATGCGCTCATTAATGTGTAATTACTTCTACCAACTAATCAAGTATTCTTGTAAGCGTAGAATCTGCCATTTAGAATACATACGAGCGAGTTGCTCGAATGGCGGCGGCCATGTTGCGCCTCCATCTTGAAAATACATTAGCCAAAGAGGGACATACCTGGAAATTCAAGCTTCGCCTTTCGCGTTTTTACACTCAGTGGCACCGTGACGAATGCGAGGGGGAGATTACTCGAGATTACAATCCGGCCTCTAGTTCATAAACGCCAGAGGAGAACTGGCCCCCAACTGAGCCTGGGTTCTCCCAAGGGTTTTTTTTCTCCATTAGGTCACCTGATGGAGTTTTTTCGGTTCCTTGCCACTGTTGCCTTTGGCTTGCTCAGTTGGGGATATTTTGGGAATATTTAATTTAATTGTATCAATCAATAAATTTCACTAGAAACAAACCTTGTTGTATTATTTTAATTTAATACTGTGAAGCTGCTTTGATACAATCTGTATTGTGAAAAGCGCTATACAAATATACTTGACTTGACTTGACTTGACTCGCGACTGCCGGTAGATTTGAAATAATACGGCCACCGTAGGAGTTAAAACGCCCTCGGAATGGGAGGGGCTAGAAAGTAATATTCAGTTGGTAGTCATAAACAATTTCACCGCTAGATGGGAGAAAATCTTACACAGTGTAGCTTTAATGAACTTATAACTACAATAAGGGTGTGTTCACACTTGTAGTTCGGTTCTCTTGGTTCTTTTAAGTCCGGATCAAAAAAGAAAATGATACATTTAGTCCTGATTTGCTTAGCGTTCACACTGTCAGTATATATATTTTGCGACGGAACTTGTCGAACATCCGAAACAGTGGTGTGTACATCGAGCGCATTTATCCCAGCACCGAGCAATCTCACCATAGTTCGTTTTAATCGAATCAAACATGCCAAGTGTGAACACAAATCTAAGTGTCATTTCAGTGGAAAAGGAAAGTAGGGAGACCAGGGACGGTTGTAACACCTTGAATTCCTACAATCAGAAACAACCTAGAGTGATGACACTCACTGTGCTCATGCTCAGTTAGTTTCCCTCCATTCTTGCCAAAAAGGGAGCCACATTTGAAACTTCCTGACGGAGTTATCTACAAAAGGTTGTTTTTGAGGTAAAAAATTACTTTTCTTTCTGATGTACATTTTTGGATGCTGTTATAAGATCAAATGTCTATGAATTCAAACAAGTATTATTAGAATCACTGTTTTGTAAGCTAAATATAGAAATGGCTAACAAGTGTCAAACTAGCAGTCAAGCTAGCTCGCATGAGATGAAAACATGGTTGGTGATACTGGGACGGTTGTAACGCCCCTGTCCCAGTATCACCAACCAAGTGTCATTTATATTTTAAAAGCTAATCAAGCTAAAAAAAAATCTGCATAGTTTCCCTTTAATGTGCAAATTAAAAGTAAAATGTGCACTGTGCATTGCAAATTAAATGTAAAATGTCATCAAATCACATTTTAAGTTTTTTTTTAAATATTTTTTATTCATTTTAAGTATGAAAAAAAGGTAATCATTACTTAAAAACATGAAATGAATAGTCACAATAACATGACTGATAAATAATATTTTCCAATTTAATTATATGATTGATTCATTATGTATATTTTAGACAGCAGTTGACAGATTGAAGTTTATAATATAACAAATTGGTTATTCCAGTATAAATGTTTTTTTGATGTATTGCTAAAAATGGCAAAAAGTGTTACAACTGTCCCTGGTCTCTTATAAAGGCGTGCATAAGAGATCGTCTGGTCCTCCTTACCCTCCTGTGTACAGGCTTTAACCGACATGGCTCTCTCTTTGCCGTTGGACTGCCTCGTGCTCACGGTGACCAGGAACTGTGTGTCGGGCTGGAGGTCGGTCAGGACGGTGGAGCTCTGCGTGTTACTGACGCGGATGACCCGGAGCGAGCCTGAAGGAAGAGCTGAATACTCCACTTGATATTCCTGGATGAGGTGAGGGAGCAGTGGAGCCCAGCTCACACGCACACTCCTGCTGCTCGACTCCGACACACTCACTGTGGAGAGGGTCTGCACCTCTGGCTGAGGAATCGCTGGAGGATGACGGGGAGACATTTCAAAGATCAACTTCACTTTTTGTCCCTTAAAAATATATTGAGGGCTCCTTTGTGTCGCTTAACATGTGTAAAGACAACAAGAAACTGATCACATTTACTTTTTAAAAGGTAATGTTTTTTGTATGAAGACAAAGGGGGGATAATATGCACCCATTTTTAGTTCATGTTGAATTTAACAGTGAATATGCCTTACTTTTGAGTTTGTTTTTCAGAATTTCACAGTGATTCTCAATTCTCATTATTGTAATAGAGCTAAAATTGCATTTTAATATTACAATAAATATTAAATGATTCATATTAAATTGATATTAATAAAATACGAACATTAAATTATTATTATTATTATTATGAATACATTTTGTTCATTTAAAAATAATAATAATAAATATGAATATTACATTTAATTAATTAAATCTAATTATTGTTAAAATAATAATTAAAAATAATACATTTAATGTTCGTATTTAATCAATGCTATTTAACAATAATAATAATAATAATTATTATTATTGTTATTATTAGCATTAATTAAACATTAAAGACACAATGAAAAAAGTACTGGCCATAAAAATCATTCTTAATAGTAAGTATAATTTCTTATTTTTTTATATGTATTATTATTATATTATTATTTAATATTATATTATGTAATGTAAAGTAAATGGTATTTAATGCTAATAGTTATAATAACAATAATCATAATTATTATTATTATTAATAATAATAATAATACATTAAACATTCATATTTAATTAATGATATCAAATGAATGCTATTGATAATATTACTAATAACAACAATAATAATATATTTTATGTTCATATTTAATTAATGATTATTATTATTATTATTATTATTATAAGCATGAATTAAACATTAAAGACTCAATGAAAAAAGTACTGGCCATAAAAATCATTCTCAGTATTCTAAGTATAATTTCTTATTTTTTTATATTTGTCATTATTATCGTTGTTGTTGTTATTAATATTAAATGTTAAGTTAATGGTATTTAATTCTAATAGTTATAATAACAATAATCATAATTATTAATACATTTAATATTCATATTTAATTAATTAATTTAATTAATAATATTACTAATAGCAATAATACTAATTAATGATCATATTTAATTAATGCTAATCAATATTATTTATATTATTATTATTAAAAGCATGAATTAAACATTAAAGACACAACGACCAAAAAGTAATGATCATGAAAAAATTATTTTCATTATGCAAAGTATAGGGCTTTTTTCTTTTTCTTTTGGACTTGTGATGAAATATGATCTGGATATATATATATTGACAGGCTTTATGAGATTCACACTTCAGTTTGAATGATGATTAATCTGCATAAGGAGCACCTGTCTGTGTAGTAAAGGTGGCTTGAAGCGAGTTCAGGAACTCCAGGTTGGCCTTCGGTGTGAGTGTGACTTTGTATGTAGTGTCAGGACGCAGGCCGATCAGCTGAGCCGAGCTGGCATCTCCAGGCCGGGTGATCCTCTGAAACGGACCCAAGCCAGTCCCAGGACTGGTGCCCGGACCTAGAGTTCCTCCGGTCTGCCCTGTTCGGATGGGACCAAACTGGATATCATAGTAGCCAGTACCAGCCAACACAGGCCTCCACTCCAGCTGAGCTGAAGTAGCAGTGACCGACTTCACCTGCAGCCTCTCGGCCCGGATAATCTCTGCGTTTGGTCAGAGACAAAGACAAATCAAACATGGCGTAAGTTAAATCATGTACTCTAGTCACTAAATCCATGCCTAGGGCAGTTTCTAACAGGATAAAACCCCACCCGGTCTGAAGTATAGCGTGCAATCAATACGTTTGTTTATGTAAGTGTCTGGAAGTTGCACATGTGTAACGCCTTATATATGTGCGAAGGAATGGCCACTAATAATAGCTGTGTCTGGGGGACTTTACCGGGGGGGGGGGGGGGGGGGGGGGGATGGGGGGGCGAAAAGGACAAAATCATTTCTGTATAAATAGCCCTCATCTCTTATTACAGTGTCTGCCGGTTTCTGTCCCCGTTTCCTCCTGCCACTTCTTATCTGTGAGCCGTCTCAAGCTATTTGTGTCGGAGTTGACTGGCATTCGAGATTCCTTCGGCACACTGGGGCGGACATCGCACACACATCAGATCACGCTCCCTACTTAGAGAACACTCTCATAAGATTGACTGTTACTCTGGGTGAAATATGAAATCATGGTCTACAGAGTTTCATAAAGTATCAATTATGAATAATTCTCTTTAACTCTTTCCCCGCCGTTGACAGAACTTTCCTGTTATACCGTAGGGGGCGCTATTACGCATCTTCTGAAAGAGCACTGAATCTCCTGATCAAAACACAGGCGAAGAAGAAGCGGAAACAAGCGATATCAAATGTAAGCAGATGCATATGTAAAATAACGCGTTCATCAAACATTAAAAGGCATATAAATCAAAACGGTCTAATGTTACTGAATGAAACATTGATAAAATGGATAGAAAACTAATGTATGAAACTATAGAATAAAATGTTTTTTTTTTCCGGTTCTTTCTTTTGATATATTGCATGTCCAGATATTCATACAACAACTAGCCATTTTTTTGAAATTTTTTTGACTACTGAAAAAGTCAAAATATCTAGGAAGTAAATCATTTCAGAGGACTTTATACAAGCAGTCATAATTATTCACTACTTTTATGGTATTTCAGTAGTTTTTATTATTATTTAGGTTTGGGGGGGGGGGGTCAATTTAACAATGAGCATAAATTGGGTCCCAACATTTCACTTTTGAGTTTGAAATTTATATGATAGAATCTTTTTACATTTCTTTTTTCTTTTCTTGCATTAAATAGAATTTTTAAGCAATAATTCATAGTTCTCATTAGATTTTTGTTATATATATGTAATATAGTTAAAATTGCATTTTAATATTACAAAAATATATTACATATCGAATGTATAATAATAATAATTAATATTAATAATGAGTTTTTTTCCCCTTTTTGGAGCTTGACAGATGTGTGGTCAACATTTGCTTTTGTAAAATGGAATAGATGTATTCAACAGAATAACAAAAGTCAGATTTGGAATGAAATGAGGGTGAGTATGTGATAGATTGTATGTATTTGCCATGGCCTAATGCAGTTTTTGAGATATTTCGATGAAACACACCAATGATTGCATTCCTCAAGTCTTCACTGATGATGTTGATATCGTCAATGTCCACAAAGAACAGGTGCTCCTCTGTGGGTGGACTTGCAACCTCTCTCAGCACCTGGTAGTTCCCGTGACCAGTGGAAACCACCAGTACGGCCACCCCTTCTTCTCGCAGCCTCGCCATCGGTTCCCGTATCTCGCCGGGATCCACTCCATCCGTGAGCCAAACCAGAACCCTGGGCAGATCCGGTCTGGCACCTCCCGGGACACCCTGTTTCAAAACCTGGTTCCTAGCCATCAGAAGAGCATCCACCGTGTTGGTGTCGCCCTTCAGCTGTTTAGTCCTCTCCAGGGCCACCTGCAGGCCTCGCTGGGAGCTGTAGGCGTCAAAGCCGAACTCGAGATGGGGCTCCGTCCCAACCTGCAGCAGTCCCACCCTCACCTGATCCGGCCCCAGCGAGAACGGCAGCACGAGCTCTGACAGAAAGTCCACCATACGGGAGAACTCGTAGGAGGACACGCTACCAGAGGAGTCCAGGAGAAACAGGACATCGCCCTCGCAGCAGTTCAAAACTGTAGGTGAAAAACAACAGTAGACATTTAAGTAAATGATTCATGGTTTAACATCTCAGTGTTTATTTAGGACATACTGAAGCAGCACTGAAACACTCCAGACTTTTCAAGGCATGAGGAGAAGGAGTTTGTGTGTGTGTATAGTCAAGCTACTATGGTCGTATATTATCTGCCCGTTTTACTGTCCGCCAGCTGTAAATCGTCCAGTTGGTTAAAAACAAGTAAAAGCACATTTCTCTTCAACAAGCCACATGATTTTAAGCTATCATTAACCACAAACAAGCCCCCAAAGTTTAATATTTAAAGGGATAGTTCACCCAAAAATGCATTTTCTGTAATCATTTACTCATCCTCATGTTGTTCCAAACCTGCACGAATGAACACAAAAGAGGATTTTGGAAAGAATGATTAAGCTGTGTTAGGGTTTTGGACCGCGTTGACTTTGGTGAGGAATAAGGTTTATTTTTGGGTGAACTTTCCCTTTAAGGTTAGGGGTTATAGTCTTGTAGGGAAGCACAATTAATTGAATTAATTGAAATGTATTTATTTATTGTTTACAAATAAAAAAATTCAGCAATAAATTCATAGTTTTCATTAAATTCTTATTATTTTAAGAGTTAAAATTATATTTTTATATATAAAAATGAATAAATATTTAATATTAAATGTACTATTTTTTTAATAATATTAAAAAATATTAATACTTTTTAAAATCTTATTATCATTATCATTATTATTATTGATAATGTTTTTTGGTTTTTTTTTGGTCCTTTTTGGAGCTTGACAGGCCATGGTCAATATTTGCTTTTGCATTATAGAAACAGTCATACAGGTTTGTAAGGAAATGTGGGTTAGTATGATAACAAAAATCAGTTTTTGAAATATTTCTGTGAATATTGCATTAAAACAGTAATATGTCTTATTTGTTAGTAATATTTACTAAATAAAAATATCTTAAATAGTAAGACTTTTTAGTAGTAGTAGTAGAAATAATACTATTAATAAAGTTAAGTTTTGTATTATTATTATTTTAGTTATATTGATATAAAATCACAAAATTTTACGGCAAATTTTGCAGCCCTACAAACATTTTACTCGCAATTCGATTCTTTTCCTCAATTAATTCAATTGCACAGCTTCAGATGTTCACTATGGAAGTTGACAAAAGATTTTACAAGTTTGGATGCACAACATTTAAACTCATTAAATGTTTATAGCGAACACAATAAAACGAGGAGAAACTCTGAGAAAGAGCGGCCAAACGAAGATGAGTGTGAAACCAAGCGGGGAAATTAGTCATTTGCGAAAGGAAGTTGGCTGGAACGGTAGATTCTTAAAATAAGGATAAGAAAACAGTAGTATATATTAGGATAAGGAAGAACTGGGGGCTTCACAATATTTAAAGAGATGGAACATTTGATTTGGCCTTTACAGGAATTTCCTGGCAGAGGAGCCCTCTAACCTGGAGAAGCTTGATAAACATAAACAGATGGGGGAAGCAACAGCCCTGCTACTGGATGTTACAACCGGACTGACGGGCATGCATGGAGAACAAGGGGGGAGGTGAGAATTGGCTGTTCCATATGAAGTAAAAGAAGGAATGTAGTGGCTATTCCCTGAAGAGGAAGAAAGAGTGTGTGCAGAAAAGAGCGAGTGGGCGAGGGTTCAGATGAATGCTGCCAAGCGTTCGCCTTGCCACCTAAGACAATCCAAAGTCGGCAACCTGCCAAGTCCTGTGTGAAGATCTGGAGGCGTAATTTGAATCGAATTATAAGAGAATCTTGCAAATCGCTTTCTCTGCAGCCCATTTTTTGTCAGTTTCACAAGTGGAACCAATGAATTCTACTAAAATCTAAAACTTGTCACAAAAAGTTCTCATAGTTTTCTTCCGCTTTGCTAAGAGAGAAGAGCCTATCGGGTCACTTAAACCTATAAGTGTTACCATTGCCAGACGGATTGGAACCAGGGTGCGGTGGCATACAGAAACGACTGGAGTCAAACCCAAAATGCTCAAGGCTCTTCCTAAATTACTCTCTGTGAGTCACTGTTGGTGTGTCTATAGTTTTGTTCAGGCAGGCATCAAAATAATTGTTTTATTTTTGAGGCAATTTTTGTGGCAATCGGATTCAAATGAGTAGTTTACCCTTGAAACTCTATTCGTGTTCTGACTGGTTGTGTCAGTGTAACCACAGTCAATCGACCCCTCGACTAGGGGTGTAACAATATATCGTGTCACAATATATCGCAATGCCAAAATGTGTATGGTGGATAGTGACAATATGTATTGTGTGTAGTTCACCCAAAATGAAAATTACCCTGTGAGAAAAAATTCAAGTCTACAGAGTTTTAGTGTCAGTACTGCATTAAACTGTTCAAATAATGTTGAATATAATGTATAACAATGCAATGGGGGAATATCTGTGGGTCCTGATAATGCCAAATGACTGACAGTGACAGAGTTCAAGCATGTTCTTCTAAAATAATCCTGTATTTTCAGCTTCAGAATCATGAATATTTTTATTCTAGTGTCACCATTGTCCTTTGCATTGGGTTTGCAGCACCAAGTCCAAGCCTATTACTTTACACCCCCAATGCAATACTAAAATTGTGCATTTTAATGAACAGTATACATTTTTTGTTAACCTTTTACAATATGTCTTGGAGTATCGCAAGAATATTTGATCTCATCCAAACGAACACACTAAGGGTGCTTTCACACTAGGTTCGATTGCCTGGTCTGAACCCGAGATCGATTGCTCCCCTGCCCCGGCTGGAATGTGTTCAGATTATATTATTTGGGTCCGATTTGGGTGTTTACCCCATTACTTGGTAACGACGGCGCAGGAGAAGGTGGCAAAAATGCATAGCAATGCCTCACTTTTATATTTTTACATACTTTTACACACCAAAAGTGCTAGTGTAAAAGCACCAGAACTCCTGCCCTCCGCCTCCCCAGCACCACCTGTCTGGATCTGCTACGGGGGTCTAAACCACATATGCTGTTTGAAATCTGATTAAAGCCCAAAATTTTATGACATTGGCATGCAAACAGCATGTTTGAGTTCAGCTGTTCGAATTGAGCTGTGTTTGAATACGATCGTTTTTTCTCTCATATAGTGAACAATGTGACATTCACTAGTGAGTCAGCGAGTTGGAAACAATACATGCATGAATTCCTCTGTTGCTTCTTTCATCAAGCGTTTCATGAGTGCAGTGGGATCTGGGATGTCATGATAGACATCAACAGAGGCAAAGTGTACACAATACCCCTATTTTCTGGCATTTATTTGGTTTCGTGAAAGCGGTCGATAGCCTAACATTAGTGACTGACAGGAAGAATCCTTTAATTCGCATGCCTCACTCAATGTGCATGTCAGTGATGTGTTGACAAGAAGTTATTTCTGTTCTATTCATACAGCAAATACTCCCTGTCAGTCCTGAAAATGTAACTAAAATAAATATGCCAAAATAAGGCATACTGTAGACATCAATTATAGAATTTTTCAATCCAAATTGTGAATGAATATTAACACAGCAAAATATGAGAAGATAACCAAACCACAGTCCAGGGAGAAAATGCTTTAATTCAACATAAACTTTTTTCTTTTCTTTTGCGTGAATCACTTAAACCTGGACCATATGTGTTGAAAGAAAAGAATCCCCTAACACGATGTGTGAAGGAAAATGCTTTTACACACATGTTTCTCTTCTAGCTCTCATGTTTGTAATGTATGTCTGCTGGTGCTCCATCAGTCATGTTTAACAGAAAGTAATCCTCTGTAATGAAATAAAAGTATTAGTCCAGTCATTTTATGAAAAAAAGTTGAATAAATTGCAACAGAAGCAAACTCAACTGATTTTGTATCCTCAATATGTCCTGAGTAAGGAAAAAAAAAGTCCCGAAGAATCCCATTAGGGGAAAGTTTCGAAAAAGACCCAAATATAGCCTATTCATACGCCTATTCATTCTTTTTCTTACGTGAATAGAGTAAAAATTTTAACCTTTAGATATCACCATGAAAATTACTGAGTTGATTACTTACATCAAGACAAACAAAAAATGTATTACAAGTTTTTAAAATTGTTTGTTAACATGGACAAATGGAGCATAATCTAATTACCTATATGCTAATTTGCATAAATACCACAACAGATCTAAACATTGGGTCTAGGCAGGTGAAAATGTCTTGCTGAATCTTGTTGACACATACAGTAAAATACGTAATGTTAAGGTCTGAATGAACCCATTTAGGCTACCCATGAACATTAATACATAGAGGCAGGAAGAAGTACTTTAAACCAGCCTTTATTCACTTTTAAGAGATTGGGTTTGGGGCTGGGTCCGTGGGACTGTTTCTGGGGATTCACTTTTTATTTTATCTACCTTTTGTCTTCTGCATTCTCCTTACCATTGTCTCCTGTTCTTCCCACAGAAACAGTCCCACGGACCCAGCCCCAAACCCAATCTCTTAATAAAGGCTAAAGTACTTCTTCCTGCCTCTATGTATTAATGCTCATGGGTAGCCTAAATGGGTTCCATTCAGACCTTAACATTAAGTATTTTACTGTTATATGTCAACAAGATTCAACAAGACATTTTCACCTGGCAAGACCCAATGTTTAGATCTGTTGTGGTATTTATGCAAATTAGCACATACATAATTAGATTATGCACCGTTTGTCCATGTTAACAAACAATTTCAAAAAACTACATACAACTATACATTTTTTGTTTGTCTTGATGTAAGTAATCAAGTCAGTAATTTTCATGGTGATATCTAAAGGTAAAAAATTTTACTCTATTCACGTGAGAAAAAGAATGAATAGGCGTATGAATAGGCTATATTTGGGTCTTTTTCTAAACTTTCCCCTAATGGGATTCTTTGGGACTTTTTTTTTTTCCTTACTCAGGACATATTGAGGATACAAAATCAGTTGAGTTTGCTTCTGTTGCAGTTTGTTCAAGGTTGACCCCCATTTTGGCTTAAAATGACTGGACTAGGCTATATCTCTAGATTTCTTCTTTCAGTCAAATTATTGTTTAAAACGCTTTGAGATCTTGATGAATTAACCAAGAATAGAATAGAATAGAATGGTTACACTTTATTTTAAGGTGTCCTTACAGTGTAATTATACATTTAAGTACTGAGTAAGATTAATTAACTATGTGTACTTACTATAGGGTTATGGTTAGGACTAGGTTTGTTGTAGGGTTAGTTGCATGTAATCATGCATAATTTATAGTTATTACTATAGTAACTACATGTAATATGTAAAAAAGACACTGTAAAATAAAGTGTTGCCTAGAATGCTAAGGTAAATGTTAACTCTGAGTCAGTGATTTACATTAGTAATGATTATTATAGCACTCAAACTCAATGCATGTTTGTTCTGGAGAATGGGACTATTAAAGAAATAGTTAACACTTTAAGGTTATATGTTAACAGCAGTTAATGCAATAATAACTATCATGACATTTCTTTTTGCTCTTGTGTGTTGCAAAATAAAAGATGATCTGCTCTTCTGAATCGGGTACTGAGTGATGTCTCAACTTGATCAGGTACTGACCCACATGACTCACCTGTCCTGAATCAGATGAATCACCTGTCCTAAAACATGACTCACTTAAATCAAATACTGACTTCTGAATTGACCAATGTGCTTCATCGTATGGAGAACAATAATAATTTACCTAAATTACCCACAGAGTCTTGAACTAGACGTTAAGCAGGTACTGAAAGCTGATTTAACCACTATAATCCACTAACATAGCCTACTGAGTTATACAGGATACCTTATCGTTCTGGTTTTGATCCGAATGAAATGCTTGACTCAAATGACTCGGCTGAATCAGGCACCGAGTTTAGAATTAGCAAATATGCCTCAAATAAATTGTGTACCGCGTCCTGTGGATTACAGAATACGAAATCTCATACTTGAGTTCCGAATTAAAACATGACTGAAACGACTCACCTGAATCAGGTACCGAGTCCTGAGCGTCACCAGCCCACAGGAGCACGCTGATCAAAACACACGTGAGCGCTTTTCTGACCTCCATGGTTGACTTTTATGTCAAAATTATAGTCAATTTTGCACGTTTTAACGCGTCTACATCGCCTAGCACAATTTCTATTCGCTTTATATGTCTAAAATCCTCACGGTTCACTTTAAAAGTCTCATTCAATGCAGGCAGTCACCAGAACTGCAATAAAACGTGCAGCTGCAGCACCTGCGCGACGAGGCGACTCTACATTCTGCGCGTCGAGATCGAAATAAACACGAAACTTTCTGCCCTGCCATAAACTGCTCAGTGTGGATCAAAAGCAGTTTCGGATTAAAAGCCTCTCTCTCTCATAGCTACTGAATGCATCATGTTCCTCCCGCCCTCGGTGAACTGCGCACTCCTCCTCTAGTACTTTAGACGGGTCCCAGCGTCACCATCTTGAACCTGTGCCCGGTTTCTGGTCCTTCTGATCTTTATGTTACAGTTATTTTCTTGCTAGGGAATGGTCATATAATATGTATCATTATGGGTAACTAGAACTGGCCACTTGAGAGTTCAGTTGTTCGTTATTTCAGTAGAGCTTTTTAGTTGACACTAATGCATATGGTCCCATGACACTATTTTTTTCTTTACACATATATAGTGATGATATGCGTTTTGGTCATGCATTTGGGTCAATGCATACTTCTAAAGTATACTTAAATATAATTAAATATAGGCCTGATTATAATGCATCATAATAATATCATTTGCAATAAATAAATATGAATATTTGATTAAAGAAATACAGTAAAAACAGTAATATTGTGAAATATTATTACAATTTGAAATAACTGTTTTCTATTTTAATATATTGTAAAAATGTAATTTATTCCCGCGATCAAAGCTCAATTTTCAGCATCATTACTCCAGACCTCAGTGTCACATGATGCTTCAGAAATCATGATAATATTATGATTTGCTGCTCAAGAAAAAAATCTGATTATTATCAATGTTGAAAGCCGCATTTATTTGAAATATAAATCTTTTGTAACATTTTAAGTCTTTACTGTCACATTAATGCATCTTTGTCGAATAAAGCTATTGAAGGACAAAAATAGCTGAAAATTCATCTTTGCATCAGAGGAATAAGTTATATTTTATAGAAAACACTTATTTTAAATTGTAATAATATTTTACAATAGTGTTTTCACAGTATTTTTCAAAGAAATTCAGCCTTCTTGAGGATAGTACATTAACTAAAAAGATATTTAGCAATGCATGCTTCAACTGATATTTTCAGTTTCTTTCTGGAAGATATGCAGATGGTGAAGTGTTATCTTGATAACAATGTACTTGTGAACATGGCTTCGTTTTATTGTGTTTGCCTTACAGGTACACACTTCCAGACGCACCTAATAATAGACACACACGTGAGTCACTTCAATCTGAGGAGATGAGATAAAGTCTTAGAGTAAGTATAAGGAAGTAGTAAAGACAACTTTCGACCAAACATTGTATTGGACCACATGCAGCAAATTTCGTATATACAGTGTAAAAAAAATCCCATAAGCTGAGTTCACCATTACACACCTACTAAGCAAACAGATATGATATGACGTTTGCGGCGCTGAATTTACATTCAGTAACTTAACCGCAATTCTTCCTTTGAACTATCCCTGGGCAAACCCTGTGGAGAGTTCAAAACCTCTGCAGAGATTGTAAAATGAATGACTGGATATTGCAATTCATATTACAAACGTGATCGTGCAACACAGTGTCGGGACAGTGTTGTGCATTGCACCCAACCAGTACAGACACGCACCCTCATAAGACTGTCATCATTTGTACACTGTCCAGTCTTTGAATCGTTCAATAAATCAGGTGCATCTGTGCACCTGGAAAAATGTTGCTCTGGAAGGAAAAATGTTGCTCTGGAATGTGTGCATACAGCTTTTTGCATTGACTTGCAAAGCAAGTTGTCCAGCGATACTCTGTTATTCTCATCGAAGGTGAGGTAATATCATTCCAGAGAGTGTCGAGAGTGGAAATAAAGTGGGAGGAGAGTGATTTGAATATCAAATAGCGCTGCAGAGCAGATTTTAATCAAGGACCAAGTCAAAAAGCTTGGACTTTCCACTTGAGGTGTGTTGAATTTCAAGAGCGCTTCATGAAAACACAAATAGGTGTCTGAGTTCTCAGCCAAAATGGCTAATGGCTGTTCAAGTGAGCATTGTCCTGGGAACTGCATGGTCACATGATCTCAGTATAGGGCTTTTATTAACTGATTGAGTCATTGGATGTGAGTGGGTATGAGGGTAGGGTACAGGCATGGCACTCAGAGCTCCTCTGAGACGGCTCAGTTTTCTTAATGTGGACCAACATATGTTGCTTTGAATGCCGGTTTGCTGCTGTCTCTATCAGGCTTTACTAACAAGAATTTAATGACTAAAAAGATCAAGCTGGTTGGTTGAGTAGATACTGTTAGTTTCAGCATGGCTATGGTGCGTCACCAGCTGGAAGAGTTGGAGTCTTGCTGAGATGTTGCTGCAAGAAGGAGCGGAAGTTATTTAGATTAAAGATTACGAGGCACATGGATTTCAAATAAATAATCATGATGTGCACGGATAGATCATTTATATTAAATACTGCAATATGCCATTAAAAAAAATAAGAATTGTCCATTTTGATTTCATGGTTACTTAAAGCTCCAATAAACTCACCATTTTCTTTATTTAAAATGAAAAGTGACTAGCTGGTTCTGGATCTGGAGGGTTTGTTATTGACTTGCATAAATCAGGCACAATCGAATTCACTCTGGTTTAAGCCGGCCTCTTCAGCGGTGAAGTGTACTGTAACCGTAAACCGTTCCCTCGGAAAAGAGTATGTAATTGTGGATAATACTATTTTTTGGGTGAATCAAAACTGCCATTTCAGTTTTGTGCACAATATGCGCTCTCAGCTGTCAGACTCAGGGCCCTATTTTAAGGATCTAAGTGCATGGTCTAAAGCGCACGGCGCAAGCGCACTTAGGACGTGTCCGAATCCACTTTTGCTAGTTTAATGACGGGAAAAATTTTCGATGCACCCGTTTCATGATCTAAAAGGGTTGTCCCTATTCTATTAATGAGTGGGTGTGTTTTGGGCGTAACGTGCAAAAAAACAATCAGAGTCTGATCTCCCGATCTCCCGCTCGCGCCATGGCGGATTCGCTATTTACATGCAAGCGGAAAAACTGAACGCTTCTCCAGAGAGGAAACGGATCTACGGGACAAAGTGTATGTGCGTTTTGGAGCCGCCTATAGGCGCATATTACTAATGCGCTCTTTAAATAACAAAAACAATACTGCGCTATTGACTTTAGACCAGGTTTCAGTTGGTCATTAGCACAGTCTATTTCAGATGCCTCAACACGCCAACAATGCGCCCGAACACACCTCGTTTTCAGACCAGCACGCCCATGGGCGCAAATGCATTTGCTATTTAAACAACGTTTCGCAGGACGTGAAAATGATAACTGCGTCGGGCTGAAACTTGCAAAAAAAACCACTTGCGTCGCGCCTGGTGTGTATGATAGGGCCCAAAGTCTTCAAGTTGAACGCAGCACTGTTATCGCAGGCATGAGAATAAACAAAGCTGTTATCAGTTATCTGATTTCTGTTATCTGTGCGCAGAAATGCAGGCAAGGCAAGTTGAGATGCGATAATCAGAAGCACTCATGGAGCCCGTGAGGCCCGCGTTCACTAATGAGGACCAGACAGAAGACATAAATGATCACCTTTCACGCAAACACTAAAAATACTGTGGGAACGCAGAGGGGTTTCCCATGCATCCCGTATTTGTAAAGAGCTGCCTTCCTGACCCTAAGTGTGTGTCTTCAGTACCTGCGTCACTTTAACTTCCCTCTTTGTGGTCTGAATGACCTGACTTCCATTCCCTGCCATGCTCAAGGTTTGTCACGAGGGTTTGTTTGTGCACTACACATTTTTTATGGCTTCCCATATGGGCCCCATGTGTAGGTATGTGTCTCCGCCTGTACATGGCTGGTAATCTGTGTTCGTTTACCACCATGTACATGTCATTGCATGTTTTGTATCTATAGCAATCAGTAGGCAATCATGGGCGTTATAGAGGTAATGCTGTTTTTCCATCCCTATAAGTTTCAGGAAAAAAGTAGTGGTTTCATCACAATTTCAGCACTCAGAGTTTCCCAATTTTATAGCGCCAACACCCACTTTACAACTTTTCCATGCAGCGCTCCCACACCGCATCTCCCTGCCAGCTGTACCGCTGCATCTCAAGAAATCAATCCATCACATCCATCGCAACAATCATGACACTGCACTGCAACGAGAGTCCCTCGTGTATTTACAGCATTCCTAAAAGCGTGGAAAGAATTCCTCAGTGGAAAAGGAATTTCCACAAAAAAAAAACAGCTATTATATCCATACAATGAGGCCCTTGTGTCCTCATCTGGTGTCCGCTGAAGGATCCTTTATTAGAGCGTGTTTGTGCTAGAACTGATCGTTTTGAATGGAAACCACATAATGTCGGGTGTTAAAACTAGTAAAGCGCACGTGATCTTTTTCATTCATCTCGGATTTAGTCATCCGTTCGTGTGAGTAAGTGTGGATAAAGGGCACTGCATGGGCGGACCGGCGGACTTAATGTCAATGGGTGACAGCTTATTTTCCCATGAGAAGCAGCAGCAGAGACTGCATGCATTGAAGTCAAAGGAGAGTCTCGATCCCGACGGATGTTTGTAAATGCGCCGCACATGCAGAGGGATTATGGTGTCAGCTTAATGATGTTTTCTGTTTAAATACTTTCTTGGTTCAGTTTCATTTAAGCTTTGTCGACAGCATTTGAGGCATAATGTTGGTTAGCATACACAAATCTAAAAAAAAAAAAAACATTTAAATAATTAATAATAATAATAATGAAAACAATAAAAACAAATAAAAATAATGATGATTTTTTTTAAAAGAAATTATACCTTCACACTCTGGTTTTGTGATTTATTTTACTTTATTAGTTTATGGTTTATTTTATTAGTTTAGTTTAGTTATTTTATTTAGTTTAGTTATTTTATTTAGTTTAGTTGTTTTATTTTATTTAGTATATTTTATTTTATTAGTTTAGTTTAGTTGTTTTGTTTTATTTTATTTAGTATATTTTATTTTATTAGTTTAGTTTATTATTTATATTATTTTATTAATTTAGTTTAGTTTAGTTGTTTTATTATTTTATTTTATTTAGTATATTTTATTTTATTAGTTTAGTTTATTATTTATTTTATTTTATTTTATTAGTTTAGTTTAGTTGTTTTATTATTTTATTTTGTTTAGTGTATTTTATTTTATTAGTTTATATTATTATTTATTTTTTTATTAGTTTAGTTTAGTTTAGTTATTTTATTTAGTTTAGTTGTTTTATTATTTTATTTTATTTAGTATATTTTATTTTATTTTATTAGCTTAGTTTATTATTTATTTTATTTTATTAGTTTAGTTTAGTTGTTTTATTATTTTATTTTGTTTAGTGTATTTTATTTTATTAGTTTAGATTATTATTTATTTTTTTATTAGTTTAGTTTAGTTATTTTATTTAGTTTAGTTGTTTTATTATTTTATTTTATTTAGTATATTTTATTTTATTTTATTAGCTTAGTTTAAAGTTGTAAAATTTGATATAACGTTACACAGCAAAGGTTAGTTGCAGTTTCCATGCTAACACTCATATTGTTGGCTTGTGGCTATACTTTTGAATAAGTGAGTATTTGAACATGTTGTAATCATCATTATGCCACAAGTGCTGCTGATTCAGCGCAATCTGCAAAAAAATTCTTCCTCAGTATTTTTGTCTTGTTTTCCAGTACAAATATAAACATTCAAGACACATTTACTGGAGAAGCTAAATGGCTTAAAATATTAAGTTTTGTATGCTAAAAAATGATCAAAATGAATAAATAAAAAATATCTTCCAAAGGAGTCTTAAAGGAATTTAAAGGGAAAACAAGATTATTTTTTCAATATTCGATATTTTTTTCTTGTTTTAAGCATAAACTCACTTAAAATAGATATGTTTCAGCATACAAGACAAGTCATTTTGCTTGAAAATCATTTTTGCAGTGTAACTCTGTGAGCTTTGAATATTCCTTTTCTCTGATAACATTTTAGGCATAAATGGGAAAATTGTTGACGTATAGTCAGAGTTATTGACATATAGCTATAAAACTAATATGGCTAGCAGCTCGACTAATTTGGTCTTGGAAGAATTCGATGAGAAATGTTTGAGATCTGTATGTTTTATTACAGACTGAAATCTTTGCACATTCGAGCACAGTTTGAGCCAAAGATGTGACAAACAATAAAGAGTCTCTTTACCCAAAGAAGCAAAAGTCTCCACTGATCTATAGGAGAAATATTAAAGAAACCTGTTTTTTGCATTCCTCCCATTCCCCCAAGTCATCGTTAGTTCCTCATGCGTTTCAATGCATTTAAGCATTTTCCCGTGTTGGCGGCAGTCTTATACAGCTGCGGTTTTCTTTTACATCTCTCTTTAGACATATCCTGACCTACTCTTCCACTCCCACCCCCATCATTCCCAAAAGACTGTCCAGCTGCCCTTCTTTCCATAGAAACACACATATACACAATCACACACAAAAGTCTCTTTCTACACGTGCGTAAGAAGGCCAGACAGGCCTTGTGTGTTGGTACAAGGCCGGTGGTTGTTTCGAGCGCATGTTTGTGTGCTGCGAATGATCTTTTTGAGTTTGTTTACCTTATCCGACTGAGCGGATGTCAAGAGGGTGTATTCAGTTTATATTGCCTTTGATTGGGCGCCAAATTCCCCAAGAATCCCCCTGTTTCTGTGAGGCCTGTCTCGACAGATTCGCCTGCGGATGTACTGAAAACACACACTTAATGTAGAACAATGCTTGCTAAGACAGATCTTTATAAGTGTGTGTGCGTGTGTCTGCTCTGCTATCTCTCGACAGATGTGGGGAGCTCTTGATGACAGCAGACCTTTAGCTTTGAGCAAACAGCTTTAGCACCTGAGCTCGGTTAGACGAGTCTCTCGTCGGGCTGATGGGAATGAGATGGAGAAGGTGAGGAGCAGTGAATCACTAAACCACAGTCTGTCTGTCCAAACTGATATATCTGAATATCTGAGAAAAGAAAATAATCTCAGTCAACAAACTTAAGCTCAACTAAACAAACAATGCTAAAGTTAGCCAATAAGATAAGATGCTACAGATAATAGAGATGCATAACAAATAACTAGACATTTGACAAGAAACCAGAAAGGGTTTAATTATTATTTACTATTTTACTCTGAATATTATTTATTTATTTATTTATTTTAACGTCATAAAACAATACGCCTGTATTTATTTATAATTTGTTCAGTTTAACATAAGAAAATATAAATATTTTATGTTAAATAAAAAATAAAGTATCTATTATAGATAGAATACAATAATAATAATAATTATTATTATTATTTAAAAGTAATATAATATTTTTTTTACAATATTTACAATTTAATAATAATATTAATAATTATGTATCATTATTATTATTATTATGTAATAGTGGTATGATAATAATTGTATTATAATAAATTATTATTACTATAATATTAAGTATAATCATTATTATTGTTTTTAAATATATTTATATAATAATTAAAAATATTGCATTGTAAAATGAAATATGTCATTATAATAGTATTATTAAATATATAACAATTATTATTATTATCATTCAAATGTAATAAAATATAATATATTTGATAGATGGTAATAATATTTATCATAATAACAATGTATTATTATTATTATTTAATTGTGGTATAATAATAATATGAATAATTTAATTTTGTATTGTTATATAATAATGATAATTTAGTATAATATTATGTGTAATAATAATAATAAAAAAGTAGTTATTATTATTGTTAATATTATTATAATTATTTAAAAGTAATATATTTAATAGATGATAATAATAATAATATTGTATTGTGATATGAAATATATAATTACAACAATAATAAGTATTATTGTTATTAATATTAATATTAGTATTATTATGTAATTTATTCAAATGAACATCTATATTTTGTCCACGGCTAATGTTTCTAATTAAGGGAACGTAATGTGAACATCATGTGAATGCTGGAACTGTTGTGCTCAGATGGTTTTACATTAAAGGAAAATGGAAAGAATGACATGTCGTGCTCTGTATCTCTCTCAGGCAGGTCGCATACAAACTTCTCAAGTGGAAATGGAGAAAGAAGTACAAATAAAGACGTCTGTAACACACACTGATGTATAAACAGGACGTTTTGACCTCAAACACAAAGGTAAGATTCTTCACTGCATTTGTTTACATGAATGAAGGAGCAGGGTTTGCATTACTGTAACTCTGACGGCTAGTTCTTCCTCTCTCTTCGAGTCTTGACCTCATAACCTCTGTAAAGAGACGGTACCAGGCAGAGAGAGAGAGAGACACACAGGAGAGAAATACAGACATGACACACACACACATTCTCTTGTTACGAATGTCAGTTACATGTTGTGAAAGGAATTTAAAAAGACGTGAGTCTGTGTACAGACTTGTGAAGCTGTAAAGACATGTTCATATTTAGCCGATGCTCCTATTGAGATTGGTAATCACACACCAGATATGCTTTTTTGGTTTTTGGAAAATTATGTAATCATGCATTTCACAAACTGTTCTCCTGGATCATCCCAAGTATGGGCTTTTAGTGGAAAAAGCAACAAGACACAGCAGCAGCTCCTCGTAGACTTTATATAACAACAGGAGCCGTCAAGATCGTAATGCAAAGGATACGAATCAGAATGAATCTAAAAATACCAGTAGGTGTCAAAAAGTGAGCTATTGTTTGCAATGCGAATTATGTAACTCAGACAAATTGCTATAATCAATCAAAGACGGGTAATTACTGATAAAATGATATATTCAGGGATGATTATGTCATTTTATAGCTACATACATACCAGTCAAATGTTTTGGATCGGTAAGATTTTTTATGTTTTTGAAAGAAGTCTCTTCTGCTCACCAAGGCTGCATTTATTTGATTAAAAATACTGTAAATACAGTAATATTGTGAAATATTATTACAATTTTAAAACAGCTGTTTTCTATGTGAATGTATTGTAAAATGTGATGTATTCCTGTAATGTAAAGCTGAATTTCATCAAGAAAAATGTCTCATTATTGTCAATGTTGAAAACAGTTATTTACATTTTTATTTCAGGATTCTTTGATGAATAGAAAGTTCAAAAGAACAGCATTTATCTGAAATATAAAGATTTTGTAACATTAAACACTACCGTTCAAAAGTTTGGGGTCAGTACGAATTTATTTTATTTTTTGGGGCAAAATAAATAAAAGAAATCAATACTTTTATTCATCAAGGATTAATTAAACTGATCAAAAGTTACAGTAAAGACATTTATAATGTTACAAAAGATTCTATTTCAAATAAATGCAGGTCTTTTTAACTTTGTATTCATCAAAGAATCCTGAATTTTTTTTTGTACAACTGTTTTCAACATTGATAATAATAATGAATGTTTCTTGAGCATCAAATCATCATATTAGAATGATTTCTGAAGGATCATGTGACACTGAAGACTGGAGTAATGATGCTGAAAATTCAGCTTTGATCACAGGGATAAATTACATTTTAAAATATATTAAAAAAGGAAACAGTTATTTTAAATGGTCATAATATTTCACAATATTAAAAAAAAAAATAATAATTGTTATTGTTGTTGTTGTATTTGTAATCAAATAAATGCAGCCTTGGTGAGCAGAAGAGACTTCTTTTAAAAACATTAAAAATCACACCGATTCAAAACTTTTGACTGGTAGTGTATATACAACTGGGTATTATATGAATGCAGTTTTATATGGACCTCTAGTGAGCTCTGCCGGCCGCAAATGGCACTTCAACAATATATTTACTATATTCAGTCTCCTATTACACAAAGAGAAGGGCTGATTGATTACATTTATGAGGCACAACATCAACAATTAAAAACATAAATCTTCCTCAAAACATAAAATCATGTTTAAATGATATATTCTAAGAAGACGACTCAGCTTATGAATATTAATGAATCATTAAGGTTATGCAGTCTTTGCTTTGTAACCTCCCTAGGGCGTCAAGACAGGGAACCCAATTAATATTAATACTCGACGATATCTCTAGCCAGAGGAAATACTTTTTTCATTCAATCCCAAGACAGTTTATACACAAATAGCTTAAATTTGTCAGGCAAAACGTCGACATTAATAACATTAATTATTAATTGCCATCATCAGAGCGTTTCAAATAAATCTACAATCGTCACGGGGCAATTTTGAGTTTTAATCAGTGATCTATATAAATTTTTTTTTTTTATGATTTATAGATCAGTGTTTTTAATCCAGTCTTTCCGATAACATTCCGATACTAGTTACCTCATTAATATTCATAAGCCAGCTGACGACGCCAAAATGACTCCTCTGTGACCAACGTCTGCCAACGTGCCGTTTCTCATTAATATTCATAAGCCAATCCTTCGCTTTTAGGATTCGCTTATTTGCCAGTTGAATAGCGGAAACCTCACCAACTCTTGCAGTTCAGCCAATCGGTTAGGCCAGCTGGACGAACGTAACGTTGCGTAATGAATATTCATAAGCGAGTCCTTCATATGATTGGTGAATTGATTTGACCAATAGGGGGCGTTGCTGCATACAAGACAACTTTGTGCTGAACTTTCATCTGTCACGACAACAAAGTAACAACTTTCCTACATGGATTGAACAAATCTGCTGTTATTTACTGTAGGGATAAACTAATGGAACCAACAAATAACAACAGCGAGGACCCGAAATTAACTCCAGGTACTCATAGACTTCACTAAGAGTGCAGTTTCATTTTTTAAAGGACTTTGAAAAGATTTGAGTTTTGCCCAACGGCGTAACTTACAACAAAATAAGAGTCTTTGGTTTTCTTACTCCTAACTCTTATTAGTTATTGTTCGTTATGTTTTATTGTATTTCATTTTTATAAGGAGGCTTATATGTATTATTTTGATGTTGTTTTCTAATTATCGTATTTACATGCGTGTGTAACATCTGCTTAGTGTTCAGTTCAGCTTTAATCACAGATGCAGGATAAGATCAAGGCCTAAAATATGTTTTGGTTAAACAAGGGACATTTTAAGTTGCGTAATAATAACACACGCAGATCTGATGTATTTCCCAGGGCTGTTTACTGAAGAAAGCTCGAGACCATTGAGTTAAATTACATATTGCATACATTTACAGTGTCATAGATTGCCACATGTTTGTGCAAATTCTCTATGCAAAGTAATAATTTTGTGTGGTCTGTATCGTCAGAAAACATGCAAATGAAGTTTGCAAATATTAAGACCACAAATATTAAGCATTGCACAAGCACAAAACGAGACTAATGCACAGTTCTTCATGAGAAGAGGAGTGTGTGTTATATTTTAAGACTGTGGCTCAAAAGGGTCAAAAGGGTTAAGTGATTATATTTTAAAATGATGGACTGGTTGCTATGCAATCACAACATTAATGCATACCATAATTATGATTAAGTTAATTTGTAATGTTTAAAAAAAGAACAAACATTTCTGATTGGACCTCTATAATAAGCCATGTAATGAAAATGTGGAGAACTGGATTTCTGTATCTATGCGCACACATTCTTCACAGGCACTTTTTTGTGTTTTTTCTTTTTCTTGTGACAGACCCAGGAGGACAGAAGAAAAAGCAGTCACCAGTAGAGAACGTGTTTGGCCGCCAGCTGAGTGAACCAGGGAGGTTTGCGTACGCTGGGTTATGTGGCGTGTCCCTGGGACAGCTCTTTCACGGACACGAGCAAAAGTAAAACATTTAACAACACTTTAATGGACCGAAAGTTTGGGGTCATTATGTTCTTCATTATGCCTGTATGTTTCAGTTTAGTTTAGTTCACTGGGTTTTGGGCACCATGAAAGTGGCTCGGCTTTTAGCTACATTCATTGCGATAGTAACTTGCGCTTCACGGCTAACCTTTTTCTTACTGACCCCAAACCTTTGAATGGTAATGTACTTCCAGCATGTTGAGGTTTGGGGTTGTGACGCTTCACTGTGATGTTTTCCCAATGCAGACGTTTTCGCGAGGCGTATCTGGAGGGTCTGGTTCAGTGGCTGAATCTCGATGAGTCGGTCATGCCGGTTATGCAAGCTTTCCTGACGGGACTCGGGTTCGAAGGCTCTGACACCTTCCTGTCCATTTTGCACGCAGAGCCGCTGCTCCGAGCCGGAGCTTTACCCATCACTCATGTACGCATGTGACATGAACATAGCTGGATGATTGCATTGACATATACTGTAGATGCTCGTGCAACTCACTGTTTGTGACGGTCTCTTTTGTAACACTGTTTTTCAGGATCTCGTGTCTTTCTCTGTCAAAGATGGTGAGCTGTCGGTTCTTAGTTAGTTTTTTTTTTTTTTTTTTTTTTTTTTGCATTGGCATGCATAAAAAAATATTATTTAAAATGATGAATAATAAATAAATGTCCAGAAAAAATGCGAAATTTGCATAAAGAAAATTAATCCTGTTTCATTAGCATGAATTTCAACTTCTCGCACAATTAAGCACATTCACATCCCAATGCTTCTTATTTTAAATTATTATTTAAATTGTAAAAAAAAAATTATACATCACAATATTATTTATTCTGCTACATTACTTGTGAATGTAAACAAAAACTTGAATTACATTTTGTACTTTCAGTAGTAACGTCACGATACAAAACATGTAAATGATCCTAAAAAGTCTATTTTCTTTATGCAAAATATTACTTTTTTCTTTAAAATGAACTGAACTTTTCTTTCACATTATCTTTGAGATTCATCTCTGTGTTATTTTAATATAATTGAGATACTATTAAGTTTTTATGAATATTTTGAATTCGATTTTGTGTTTATGTTTTGTTTTAATTTTAAAATCAGTTGAAGTTTTAGTAATTTTGGCAACACTTTACATTTCAGTTGTTAACATTAGTTAACTTTAACTAGCAATGAAAAATACTTCTAAAGCATTTATTAATCTCAGTTAATGTTAATTTCAACATTTACTAATACATATTCAAATCTAAAGTTGCATCTGTTAATACTATTTAAAGGAATAGTTCACTTTAAAATGAATATTCTGTCATCATATACTCACCCTCATGTTGTTTCAAACCTGTATGAATTTCTTTCTTCTGCTGAACAGAAAGGAAGATATTTGTCAGTATAATGTCAGTAACCAGACAGTTTCTGGGTCCCATTGACTTCCATAGTAGGAAAAAAATATACTATGGAAGTCAATCAGACCAGAAACTGTCTGGTTACTGATATTCTTCTAAATATCTTCCTTTCTGTTCAGCAGAAGAAAGAAATTCATACAGGTTTGAAACAACATGAGGGTGAGTATATGATGACAGAATATTCATTTTAAAGTGAACTATTCCTTTAATAGACCTGAGCTGACATGAAGTTGTATTTTGTATTAACTAACATTAACAAAGATTCATTGTTAGTTAATGCATCATATACCAATAACTTATAAAACCTTATTGTAAAGTGTTACCGTAATTTTGTTGTTTTTGTCTTTTTTGTCATTGTTTATATAGTTTTTATTAATTTTTATTACCTAAATTAAAATGGGAAATTGCCTTTTTTTTATTTGATTTCAGCTAACGGTTTATTTTATTCAGAATAAAAAATGTTTTTTAATGTTTTTAGTTTTAGTCTCAGTTCTAATAGTAGCAACCCTGATTGATCTGTCACTCTTGTTTTGTGTGTGATGAGCATTTCTGAATTTCTTCTCATGTAGGGCATTATGATGCCAGGGCTCGTGTTCTGATCCGACATGTCAGCTGTCTCCTGCGTGTGACCCAACAGCAGCTGGAGGATTTTGAAGAGACTCTCGGAGAGAAATTGAGAGAGGCAGGAGAGGAGAGCGAGTGAGTGAAACTTCCTCCGATGCTCAGCTGCTGCCTCTTTATGGGCTTTTTGCGAGTTTATCCTCATGTCTCTGAGAAACACACACTGGTTTCACTGTTTGATGGATTATTTACATGAGATATTCATTTCTACATACCCCACCTGGGTCATCTGCAGATTCACAAAGGAAAAGTCAATGCAAATCATACAGAAACACTGTGGCACAATCAATATCATTGTAAAATCAAATACTTTTTGACGTGGGGAACGAGCTTTGAATGCATTTGCTGATTTCTGTCTTTTAATGTGTCCTCTGCTGCACGACACGTGATGTGTGCCACACACAGCCGTGAGTATTTTATGTTTTTGCAGTCTAGGTCAAGGTTTTTCCTTTCAGCACGGCGCTTTCATTTTAGTCTTCGTTTTCAATAGAATTTTGCCTCTGCCTAGAAAGACTTCTGAGCTTTCAGCGGCTCCAGTGAACGTGTTATCAATCAAATTGACATTCTCTCAACAGAGAAGAGTCTTCAAGACGGCAGAAGAAAGAGAGAGGTCGTAAATTGCGCCGGTACTTGCTCATCGGACTTGCCACTGTGGGTGGAGGGACAGTAATCGGTGAGTCTAAATGCCACAGGACGTTTGTTTCAATCTACACTGGTCTCGCCGAGGTGATTGGGTCACTATCAATGTCACTGGAAAGTCCATGAAAACGATTTATTTATTATATTTTTTAATGAGAAATTGAATTATTTTCCCTCTGTTTTAATTATATATTTATTTCACACAGTACTGTCAAAAGTTTGGAAACATTAAGGTTTTTAATGTTTTTGAAAGAAGTCTCTTATGATCACCAGAGCTGCATTTATTTGATCAGAAAATACAGTAAAAACAGTAATATTGTGAAATATTATTACAACTTAAAATAACTTGTTTTTTGTTTTAATATAATGCAAAATGTAATTTATTCCTGTGATCAAAGCTGTTTTTTTAGCATCATTACTCCAGTCTTCAGTGTCACATGATCCTTCAGAAATCATTCTAATGTGATTATTTAATGCTCAAGAAACATTTCTGATTAAAAAATCACAATAAATTTATCAAAAGTGACAATAAAGACATTTATAATGTTACAAAAGGTTTCTGTTTCAAATAAATGCTGTTATTTTGAAATGTCTATTCTTCAAAGAATCCAGAAAAAATGCATCATGGTTTCTACAAAAATAATAAGCAACAAAAATGTTTTTCAACTTTGATAAAAATAAGAACCATTATTAATAATCGAGCACCAATAATAATTGAGCGTCAAATCATCATATTAGAATGATTTCTGAGGGATCATGTGACACTGAAGACTGGAGTTTATGTATTTAATTTATATTCACAAAACTTTCATTACTGTAGTGTATCTGGAGGGTTTATTTGTGAATTTTAATGTATGTTCTTTAATTATTTATTTAAATAATTATATAAATTCAAATGTTAAATTGATTTTAATTAAATTCAATATAATAAATGATTTATGATATATACATACTTCACAATTTAAATAATAATAAAATAAATATGGGTATGATAATTTGAGAGGAAATGTGCTTAATTTTCAAAAAAATTGCATATATTATTATTTTTTTAAATAAAAATATAATTTAATTATTAAATTATTAAATTAAAGAATTATCATTATTTATCTCTTAGTTGATGGGTGTAAGTCCAGGACTGATTTCATGAGATTCACCCTCTAATATCAGATGTGTTTCCCTGGTCTGGGGTGAATGATCGTGTGTGTGTGTGTTTTGATCAGGTGTCACAGGAGGGTTGGCGGCTCCTCTGGTGGCTGCCGGGGCAGGAGCGGTGCTTGGAGCGGGAGGAGCCGCTGTTCTGGGATCTGCCACGGGCATCGCCGTCATAGCCTCATTGTTTGGAGCCGCAGGGGCCGGGCTAACAGGTGCTTTACAGAATATAATACATACTGTAGTCGAAAATGTATTGTTTTTCTGACTCTAAAATAGCTGATATATACACTAAAACTATGACCACATATCAGATGTACTGTATATAATATACAGTTTATCTAGTATGTGATCATCGTTTTAGTATATTGTGCTCAGTTGCAGTGATGCTTGGCAACCATACAGTGTACAGTTAGGCTAATTAAATTACTTTCATAATATATTACTATTATAATGAATTGGCAATTATGCTCATAATAACAATAATTATAAAGTAATTAATAAAAATTAAGCAGCAATTTGTAAAACAAATCTTGCTCCATCCTTTATCATTACTCAGAGTAGTAAGAACAACAGGTAATCTGCATTAATAGACAGTTTGAGGTAATAGTGGCCCACAGATGAATAGCACAAGTATTTCAGTAAGACCGTAATAACGTGAGTTAGCCGGAGACCTACTACACAATATAAAACACAAAACTGTATTTTGAACACCTGACATGTACACAACACAGCTACGGCATTTGAGGGAGGAAGATCATCGCAATGAAGATCATAGGCGGGCATTACGCAAATGTGTTACCCAGTGACGTGTAGTCGTAACAAAGTGGGATTTGAATTACCGACGACACGTTTAGGTGGTTCAGAGGTGATTCTTTCTTTTGAGAGATAATAACTTTATTTATCGTGCACTTTCGGCTTTACAACTTTGCAGATCGTTTACATCGCTTACAAACAGCTATATTACACACTGCATGAAAGGGAATATTCGGAAAAGCATAATAAGGGCACTTATTACAATGCATATCACAAGGCTTTGTTAGAGGATTGGTATGTGAGCAGATCAGTTAGCAGACTGACAGTCATACAGTTACCGTCCGTTTTTTGGTTTGAATAGAGCGTTGCTTTTAAGCGGAGCACATTGTCCGCTGCCATTTAAAATGAACTGAGCTCAAGGTTGTTGAAGTTGCTTGGTATTTCTTTTGTGTGTATGTGTGTGTGTGCCTCACATTATCTCTATTTGAATGAATATATTTGCAGATCAAGTTTTCTATATTTTTGTTTAAATCTCTTTTATATATATATATATATATATATATATATATGATATTATTTATATGATATTATTTATATATATTATTTATATTTGTCAGCTGCCATTTAAAATGAACTGAGCTCAAGGTTGTTGAAGTTGCTAAGTATTTCTTCAAATGCAGTTTGTGTGTGTGTGTGCCTCATATTATCTCTATTTGAATGAATGAATGTATTTGCAGATCAAGTTTTCTATATATTTGTTTAAATCTCTTTTCATATATATATATATATATTATATATATACTATTAGAAACCACAAGGTATATTTACTCATTTTTGCATTACTCATCAGGCTATAAAATGAACAAGCGTGTCGGCGCTATACAGGAGTTTGAGTTTCTTCCGATGAGTTCTGGAAAGCATCTGCATCTGACTATAGCTGTGACAGGCTGGTTGTGCAGCGGCAAATACAGTGAGTGCTCAAATTAACCATCATATCACCATCAAAATAGCATTTTCTCAGTTACTATTATGTTTTAAAGGTCCCGTTTTTCATGTTTTTGAAGCTTTGATTGTGTTTACAGTGTGCAATATAACATGTGTTCATGTTTCGCGTGTAAAAAAAAACAGTATTTTTCACACAATTTACTTTCACTGTCCTAAGAACGGGCTGATGACTTCCTTGTTCTATGAAGTCCCTCCTTCAGAAATACGTAACGAGCTCTGATTGTGCCAGCGGTTCCTGTGTTGTGATTCGACAGCAGCTTAGCGCACGCCCCCCTTTTTTTTGGTGTATTCCTGTGGGCGGAGGTTAGTCAAAAAACTGTTCTACTGACGTCATTAAAGAAGGAAGTAGAGGGATGTAGTCCAAACGAGCCGTTCGTTGTAGTCAACTTCTGTTAAATAAAATATCTCGCTTGGCATTGAACTTTGAGCTTTATAAATTCACAGATATTATTTATACTCTAACAACAACATTACACACTAACTAAAGTTTGAAACATGGGATCACGAAGAACGGGACCTTTAAAGTCTCTTGTGTTAGTACTTTAACACGCACTGAATATATGTGGCGTTTATAATTTATTAAAGGGGTCGTATGATGCTATTTTAAAAGTTTATTTTGTTTATTGGGTGTAATAGAATAGGTTAAAGCTATGGTCTACGATTTCAAAGATTGTTCATTATTAATAACCTCGTTTAGATGCTGGTTATGGTTCTACAGTACAATCCTAACAATATGAAGAGAAAAAAGAATGAAAAAAATCCATTCACTCTATTGGGTGTACAGCTGCAGAGAAGTTGACCAATGTAAGCTGTCCGGCCGGACAGCTTACATTGGTCAACTGCTCTCATCCAATCCCCCGCTCCTCTTGACGCTCGCGTCTCCACCCCACCGCACCCCACCCCGCCCCCCTCCTGCGTCATGAAATTTCGCGGGCAAGCAGCTGACAGTCTATGGTAGCTAGCAAAGTAGCATCAGCTCAGCAATGGAGAAAAAACAAAACAAAAAAAACGACGCTGACACGGCTGACTTTTTGTTGAGCAGGTAAGCATTTATTTTTTACTTTTATGGTGTGAGGTGTTACATAATAGCTTTTTATCAGTCTGACAACATGCTTATGCTGCCGGTCGGCATTGGAATGTTAGCCGTTTAGCATCGCCTATCACGGGTCAAAGTGATTATATTTCTTGAAGTGCTTGAATATATTTCAGTATATATTCAGTTTCTGTTCGAGCCGATCGGAATTTGAACAAGATGCGCCAATGTTTACTACCGGTGATCACAGCTTGACTGAGTGACGTTGTTTAGGTCGTTTCCCGGTGGGAGGGATCAGGTAGCACAGAAGGGAGGGGGGTGTGTGTGGAGGGGCGGGATGAGTTTTTTAAAACTTCACAACTGTCTCAGGCTTTCTCGACCGATTTTCAACATCGTAGACTACAGCTTTAACATGCTTGGATGTTCAAAAAACATTATTTTTCACATACTGTACATTTATTGAAGCTCCTCTATTCCCAGTCTGTCTGAAACGCACTGATTTCTACAAAACCCCTCCTTCCAAAAAGCTCAGAGTGCTCTGATTGGCCAGCTGAACCAGTGCGTTGTGATTGGCCAAACACCTCAGGAGTGTCAGAAATGTAACCACCCTTAAAGGTGCAGTGTGTGATTTTTAGCGGCATCTAGTGGTGAGGTTGCGAATTGCAACCAACAGAAGTTACGGTGGCCGACAGGAAAAGATGTCGTCATCCGAGACAGCAGAGAGTAGCCAGTTAAGCAATGAGGTTTCTTTACAAAGATAGAAGTAAGAAATTATGTTTACTTAATTATTTAGTAAAACAAAATGTTATTGCGAATATTGTAGTGACATGTTCATCATTGTGTCAGTGTTTTATTCGCTGACTTTAGCTAGCTCTCTGTTAGATAGAATAAGGCAAATATTTAAAAGCATCATATGACCCCTTTAATGTAAAAAGCCAGAAATAGCCATGAAATATTGTTCACACTAAGGTTTAGTTTCGATTGCCCATCATAGGTTCGTTCCAGGCTCCCTGGTCCAGTCTAGGAGCGTGTGGCGAGCAGTACTGTCTGAAATGGGAGTCGCGTTATTTATTGGACCTGGGCTCTATTCTGGACTCATTATGGGACGGGCTTGTTAGTGTCTTTGCCCAGGAGGCCCTCAAATACACAGTGCTCTCAGGTATGTCTGCTTTACTATACCAATGCTGTTAAGCTATAAAAAGGTAGTACCTCATGGTTTGAGGAAAACAGAAAGTCACCTGTACGTTATCTGACCTTATGTGAGTATTGAACTGTGCAGTCATATTAATTCACTTAAGTCTAATCTGATTGGACCATCTTTCACAGTCGTCCTGGCAGGAATGTGTCTAATACAGAGAAAGTGTCTCTAATAGTCATATTGGTGTTTCTGTTTCTTTCATGTGTGTGTTATCATGAATGACAGTCCAGTGCTGGAATTTGTATTGTTTGGCTGAGTGGCCATTGCATTTCTCTCACATACTTTCAGACTCACGCTTCAGTCTTTTTGCTGTGCATTCTCGTAGAATCATAAAATGAAAAATGTGCTACTCTTTTTTTTTTTTTTTTTTTTTTTTTTTTTTTTCTATTATTATTATTATTATTATTATTATTATTATTATTCAAATGTAGAACCCAGAACCTCTCATACTCAATGTGAAAATATTATCCATTCTGCTATATATATATATATATATATATATATATATATATATATATATATATATATACACGCACGCACGCACGCACACACACACACACACACTGCCGTTCAAAAGTTTGGGATCGGTAACATTTTTTAAAATGTTTTTAAAAGAAATTTCTTATGCTCACCAAGGCTGCATTTATTTGATTAAAATACAAAAAAACAGTAATATTGTAAAATATTATTTACAATTTAAAATAACTGTTTTCTATTTTAATATATTTCAAAATGAAATTTATTTCTGTGATATGCAGAGCATTCGCAGCTTATATGGGCCACACGCCTCTGATATATACAATTATGGGCTTGAGCTTCTAATAGATACACAGATAGATGCTGTGAGGATGTAATAAATGCTGCTGCTGCATGAATAGACATACATAAATCCTGTAGCAGATCTAGGCAGGTGGAGCTGGGGGAGGTGGAGGGGTTCAGAGGAACTCTGCAGGACTAGCTTACAGCAAACAATGATCCAGACTATTTAAATGTTGAGCACTGCAGGATCAGCAGAGGCCAATCAGCTTGTGCCATGCTGTAATGATATGATTGCTTGCAGATTGCATGTAAAGGATCTATCAGCCTTGCAAAAAAAAGAAAAAAAAGATTATGAAATAAACCGGCTTGTATAATATTTTGTCTGTCCTCCTGAGGTTGACAGTCAACAAAGTAAATGTTATACCCTGTTTATTGAGAATACCTCCACATTGCTCCATTTTAATTGTAGCATAATGAAATAATGATTTGTCACACATTGCTTTACGGTGTCCAGAATAACCACATTGCTGATTGTCTTGTTCATGCTCAGGCATAGTCACCGCTCTGACATGGCCTGCCTCTCTGCTGGCTGTGGCCAGTGTGATCGACAACCCCTGGGGAGTGTGTCTGAGTCGCTCAGCGGAGGTGGGAAAACACCTCGCACAGGTGCTCCGGAGCCGACAGCAGGTCAGAGTCCAGACAATGAGTTCTTCTAGATTCAGCACAACTTATAATGACTAATTCAAGAAATGTTACAGGTCACATTCAATTATGTCAATTAGTCAATTATAATAGACAGCCGTTTAGACTCGTCTCTTAGAAACAAAATGTGTGAGCAGAAATGCGTTTACAGTACATTGGACGTTTGCCCTATAGACTTCTATTGTAACTGCATGACATGCCAAGTTTTAGTTAGAGGTGTAAAACCATAAAAATGCAATGCTCATGGCAGGATGCTCAAAAACATTGTGACATATGGTGCAACATCCAAAGACGTTTGTGTGAATGCATGTAGCTGAAGAATAGATGATTTAAAGGGGACTTAAAGTCCCCCTGTAGTCAATAATTGTATCCCTTAAAACTCATCTTTGATCACCAAAATTACATATTTAAACATAAAAATTCTTCATGCCTTAAAATAGCTTGAATGTGACTCTACACCCTTGCCTCATTTAGTATAGGCGGTTCTATGAATATGCAAATGAGCCCCGCCTCCACTCACTCAAAGCAGCTCAGAGATCCATTTGTTGATGATCACACGTTGATCTGATTGGTAATTTGTGTCGGCAAAAACACCAGTGATTTCAAACCGCAAATTTAAGACTGTTTGGTTTACTGCCGTTTTAAGAATAAAATACTCTTCGAATTTACACATGGTTTGACTTAAAGCACATAAAAACACCACATAGACATATACACAACATTAAAAGCTTGATTTTCACCACAGGGCGACTTTAACCTCGAAGATAACAGCATGCTTTCAGCATACTAATTAACCCTGCAAATCCTGACTTATGAAATAAGTCAGAAAAATCAGAAAAATTAAACCTTTAGACAAAATGAAAAAAAAAGAAAAAAAGTTTGCATGCGTTTTTTGTTGAATATCATATTTGATAGGCTTTTATGATTCATATAGTGTGATATAGGAGAATATGGGTCTAATAATCGAGGAAGAAAAACACCTCAATTTTATTCAGAGATCGAAACTGAGCAAAAATATGCAATTTGGTGCAGTTGCTGATATTTATTGGGCAGAAAAGTACATTGAAATTCTGATAGCATATAATGTAAATCTTATACCAGTATACTGTAGCAGACTACTTACATATAGTGACTGATAATATGCAATTTATCTCCCAATAATGTTTTAGTATTTTAAATGATTATTTTTATGATCAAAGCTCTGTAGTTCTTATTGTGGAGGCAAAACATATAATGCAATGTAATACAATGATGAACAAATCAACATTTCTCAAAAGCCTGATGGATCATATTTGATACTCGCATTATAACATGATTTTTCAAAAAAATTATGTATGGATAGTAACTTCAACTTAAGTTGCTTCAGTCCCTTCTTGAAATATTGAAACGATTTAAGGTATTTTTTTTTGTTTACTTTAGAAAAATCAGTAAAGATTTCACTGCAAAAACCCTGAAGGTTGGCTTTTTTATGCCTTCTACATGCTTAAAAAAGTATAAATTGTCAATCAGATTACAGAATGCATGTAATAGATTGAGTGCAAAAGATTTTTCAGTAAAGTTTTGATCATGTTGATGATTATTTAGAGGCCTTCAAATATGATAAATATATTGTATACTGCTAGAAATGTTCAAATTAATACGATAACCCTGGATTATTTTCTTCAAATGTGTTTAATTATCTTCCTTTTTTCATCTTTGTGCAGGGAAAGCGCCCTGTCAATCTAATTGGCTTTAGCCTTGGAGCTCGTGTCATATACTTCTGTCTAGAAGAGCTCGCTAATGATCAAGGTAGGCTTTCTATTCATTGTACGGACTGGGTGAGCGATGAGTGAACATCCTTTTGTCTTTAAGTAAGACCTTTGCGTCTCAAGAAGTGTCGACTTGAGAGAGCTGGACATGGCCAAGCCAGACTGAGTCATTTTCTCTTTATCAGCCTAATGAAAGATGAAATCGGAGAGGTGTGAGACTGTAAATGAGAATCTGTTCGCATGGAGCCGGTTGAAAGACATTCTGTCTCTTATTATCGGGCAGGTAGTGAAGGTGTGGTGGAAGATGTGGTGCTGCTGGGGGCCCCTGTGGACGGCTCCGAGAAAGCATGGAAGAGACTCTCCAGGGTAGTGGCGGGGAAGATTGTTAATGGATATTGCAGGTAAGACACTATTAGTGTTACTTCTGTCCTGAATGATTTTAAGGATCGGGGCCGATGAAGCTTTTTTTTTTAACTGATCGGTATCGGCAATCCTAAGCCCAATCCTTTATTTTTCATCAGCTGTCATGCTGGTTTTGCCAACTGGCGACGTCCATTAAAAGTAAAAGAAGAAGCTCAAATGTGCGTGCGTGCGTGAACCGCAAGAACCAACGTTCTAGCGCCTCGCACCCAAGGTCAAGGTTCCATGTTTAGCATATTTGATGCGCACTTTTGTAAGGAATCACTCAAAGTCATTTATTTACTATTTTTTTAATCTTCCATCAGACTATACGAGACGTCATTGCCATAACGCGTTGCATCTTGCTTCGGACTTGACTAACAGATGGCAGTCTGACACCACGAGGGTCGTGTTTTCTATCCTTAAATCCACTTTTTTTCCCTTTATGTTGCAATTAATCTGCTTACTGTACATATAAACTACAAGAAGTTTGTATCAGAAGTCCCATATTCATAATTGTGACCACACAGTCTGTCTACCATTGTAACGTACTATTTTGCATCTACCAATGTCAATATATTAGGACTATATATAGAGAGAGAGAGAGCATACTGTATCTTTTTATTAGAATATATATACATGTATCAGATTGGCAAATACTCAATATTCATCGACTCGGATCGGATCGGGTGCAGAAAAACCCTGATTGGGACATCCCTACATCTTAGGTATTAAAATTTGCCATTATGGTTTTAGCAGTTTACCCAAATGAACTCTCTTTTTCTCTTATACAAAATGTTTTTAAAATAATATTACAATTTAAAATAAAGAACCATTTCTTTAATATTATCAATTTTGAAAACAGTTGTTTCAGGATTTTTTTTTTCATTAACAGAAAGTCTTTTGTAACATTATAAATGTATTTACTGTCACATTTGATTAATTCAGCAAGGATGCATTAAATTGAAGTATTAATTCATTTCAAAAACATCTTACTGACCCCTAAACATTTGAACAGTAGTGTTTGTTCACAGTTTGTGCAATATCATTCATTAAGTTCATAGTGGCAGATTTTCTGCTTATGAACTCAGACATCCATTCAGATGGGAATTAAATTACCACATATTCTGCTTTCAGCATTTAGAGGCACTAGTTGGCAAATTTTACATGTCATTGGTTTTCTTGCATTGATGAAGACTAAGCAACCAGAAAAGGGCTTAAGTAACTTTTTAGATTATTACATATGTTTAATTAAGAATTAGATTGTAATGGGTAATTAATTTACAAATCTAACTGAAATTAGACATGTAACAAATTACAGTCATTTTAGTCCACCAGATGTAATATTAGAATTGACACTTTATTTATTTATTTATTAAAAAGTTACAGAATGTCTTGAAATGTTAATTTTATTGTTTTAACCAGATTTATTTATTTTGATTTAATTATTCTTCCTTTTAGTAAATATTTGTGTTTTTTTTGTGTCATTATTGGTTTAGAGGGGATTGGCTTCTTGGATTCCTGTATAGAAGTTCATCTGTCCAGCTGTCTGTTGCTGGGCTTCAGCCAATCAGTTCGCAAGACCGCAAAATAATCAATGTGGATCTGTCCTCAGTGGTAAGCAAATGCGTGTGTGCATTGAGTATGTTCGTTTTAAATGTTCTTGGTGTCTGTGAGATGCATTTAGATTCACATTCAATTTACTGTCTGTGAGAGTAACTATTCAACACAACTTCACGACATTACATTAGAGTAGAGTCAAAGTTTAATTTCCTTCAGATGACTTCAAACCTTAACCAACTGAAAGCTACTTTTTATAGACAAAAGTGATTTAATGCTTTTTGCTGAACACCCCCTTACATGAATCGAAAGGGCATTGTTAAATTGTCAGCCACAAAAGACCACAATTACTGTAATTACTGTCGCGGGAAGTTCCTCCTCGTTAATATTCAAGTGGAGTCATTAAATCCAGCAATGTTACCTCATAAAAAAACACTCAAAAATGTGTCGTTTTATGCAATGCACAAATGTAAAAAGATATAGACACTTCAACTTAAAATGATCCATTCATAACAATCCCTTCTAAGTTACACAGAGCAACAGATAGTCTGTACATCTCGACAGAGGTCGCCAGGCCCGCCATCCATGTGATGTATTGTAAACAAAGGACTGAATCTGAGATATTCCTTATCTCACAGACACAGAATACAGGTGGCATCACATCGGCCCCTCAATCCAGGACAAAAAAAGACATGCTTGTGGTATCTTTGTGAAAGAAGTTATTCATAAAAATGTAATTACACAGCTTAGATAAATTGGCAGAAGATATGGCAAGGTATTGGTTTTGCGACTGCAATGTGAGGCATGTGAAGAATTGCACCTTCATTCGGCATGTGAAGAACTGTTAGTAAGCAATTAAATTAGCATTTCCTGAAATAAATACCAGTGCTTGTGAGGCAGCGCTAGAATAGTGTTACAGTTTTAAGGACTAATTTAGGCTTATCAGAGCCACTTTAATCTTTACATACAAACTCAGCAGATGTTACATAATGTCAAGGCAGCTATAGTTAAATAAATCAATTAAATAGACCAGTTCAGTATGCAAATATTGCAGTGACACCAAATAGTGGACATTAGTCAATTGGAGATTATCAAAATTAAGTCTTAAATTTCATAGAAGTATAAAGTTCCCAACCTAAGAATTAGATTATTAGCGTTTTTTATATGTGTGTTAAATTTGAGCTTGGAACAGCATGCATTCTGTGATGTTAGGGATCATGCACACCTGAGTTATGCGCCAAAGCTTGATTTTTCTGAAAAGTTAGCAAGCACCACTAAAATTAAAATGAGGATATTAATATAGTAATGCATTGCAATTTTTTTTTTTAACTTGCTTTATGAATACTGACTATGTTCTGTCCAACTTTTAGGTAAAAGGACACCTGGACTACATGCGTCAGATGGACACCATCCTAGTAGCAGTGGGGGTTCCTACTAGGGAAGAGGCTGGAGCCATGAGTAGCAAATTACAGCTTGTTCATTTATCTCAGGAAAAACCAGGCACTCCAGAACCAGCTGGTCAGAGCACAGTCAAAGGGGAACCATCCATGGACATTTCAAACAAAGATACTTTAGATGTCCCATCATCAAATGTAGATCAATACGAGAGGAAGGACTCTGAGAATGGCTGGGATATCCCTGATATATCCGATTTACTGGATTCCATCAGTGAATGTGATGGCATCCTTGAATCCTGTCAAGGTAATGCTGATTCACAGTGTGCTCTTGAAGGCGAGAACCATGTTGAACCATCTCAGGACCAAAGCAAAATAGACAGAGATAATGAAAGTAATACAGACTTTGAGCACACGTCCTGGGACTGGGACGACACGAACTGGACTGCTGAACACACAAACACAACCAACCAATCGCACACTGGAGCACAGAACCAATTAACCAATGGCAAACCTGATTGTTCTGAGCCAAGATGACATTTCCATGGCTCACTCACAGAATGAATGGGTCTAGATGGTAAACCTCGCTCCGAGAAACTCTCCATGGAGTCACATTTGCTGCTACCAAGATGAGGGTTGGGGACTCAAATAAACACAGTGTTTGAATATCGCATGTGAGACTTTTAGCAGAAGAAGGGTTACCATCTAGACACCACCCAGAATATAAAATAGCAATATAAGCTAGAACTTACTGGAACCTTGGCTTTTTGCCAGTCAGGAATCGCCTAATAATCTCATTAAGTTATTACTGGATATCATCTGTAATTAATATCAACACTGCTGAATGTGATTTGTGATAAACCGCTATGTGAAAACTGTCAGTATTCTGTGTATACCATTTGCCCCCTTCATTAGAAGTGGTTTGTTGTTTAATTAAGATGTGAATTACAGCCCCACAGACAAACCACTTGACGTTGTGTGAGGTATTAGTGAGATTTCTTTCGCTCTCGTCTGCTTTATCCATCTGTTGTTTTGGTTGTTATGGTAATGAATGAAGTGGGATGCGTGTTGAGGCCGTACTAAATGTACAATCTCTGTGATCTGCCTTAAGGAACGATGCAGGTTTATGCACGACTAACCCATTAACACATATCCCATTGATTTTTTTTTTTTTAGCACGGTATGTTTTAACACATTTTCTCACAAACCTATAATAAGTCACACATCTTGCAGTCCACAGTATATTGCATTTCTTTTGTAGTCTCTACGGTGCATCAATCGTCCAGCGCATCGACCTGGTTGGGCAGCAGCAGAGGCAGGTCGATCCCGGCGTGTTCAGCGTCAAGAAGGTTAACGGCGTCCGTGGCCGTCGCTGGTAGTTGAGGCGGGTCAGACACGAGGGAGGGGGGTTCGGTGGGCAGTTGCGGTTCTCCTGAGTTGCGCAGAGAAAGGGAAAGTGGCAGTGATGGCCTACGAGGGGCTTGAGATGAAGAACAGCAGGGTAGAAGCCGTGCCAAAGCCCTCTTGAAATCCCTCATGAACATTGGATATATAATTGGGTTCATGGTGCTGTTACAGTAGCCCAACCAGGTGATGGCGTCGAAGAAGGAAGGTGGTATGCACTCACACACTGCCTGAATGTACAGAATAAAAGGTCTTAGATCACAGCGTGAATACAGAATGTGGTTGAGACACAATACCAAAGAGGTGGGAAAGGTCAAAGATGTCTAGTTCATCGGAAGAGGATGTCAGGGATGCCACGAATGAAGAAAGTGAGAGTAAGAGACAAAGATGGAGTGCTATTCACACACCATATTGTGTGTGAAGGAGGGCTAGAGACAGGCTTGCCCAGAAGCTCAAAATCTGAGCAAAGTGAGGGACACAGATGGGGGGACAGGATCGTTGACAACTTGAGAGCAAGCTCAGGAATAATTGCTCAACTAAATAGGAACATTTCTCTTTGTCAATTTGTCATATTGCAATTAATTTGCCATCCGTTCTGTTTTTTTGTTACATGCTTAAGGTCAAGGTAGGGTTCACTTTCAACGTGAATGAGATGTTTCTTTAAGTGTGATTTGTGGACTGACCTGTGCCATGTTGGTGATAAAAAAGGGAAGCCAGGCACTGAAGAAGAGACCCAGGAGCACTCCCAGGGTTAGGCTGGCTTTCAGAGCTCTCTTCCTTTGCCTGTGTGCCAGTCTGCGCTCGCTGTTCACCGACGACTGAGAACAAGAGATGGGGAGAGAGAGAAGAATATATTCATAGAGATTTCACAGTGATTCGCCTGCCAAGAGATGGGAAATAATGTTACCTTGGCCTGGGGTAATTATTCATGTCTTTCCCTCTCTCAGATGAAAGCTTTTGAGAGTGCCTCACAAGGTCTTTGCTATTGTCTTGAAAAGTTCTACCCTCCCTTTTCGCTCTTCCTTATCTTCGAACGCCTCTCTTTACTTTCTGTTCTAGTCCTTAAAATCAAAATGCCCTTTTCTGCTACATCTTTCACCTTTGTGTTTAAGGTACAAGGATTTCTCTACACTCTCTCCACACAATGCATTGTCAGCGATAGCACAGCCTTCACTTGTATAAATGTTGGGTTTTTGAATGAACAATAGGCCGAAACAGCTTGAGAATGCATTCACTCCAAGTGGCTTAGTTTGTCGAGAGTTCACAGCAAGAATTTGCACACATACATAAAGACATCCATCACAATTTGCATCTAATAACAATTTTTTTTTTGGTACTTGCTACTTCACAAATTGAATTCCTGTCGCATTTCTTTCTCTGACTCAGGACTTCTCACCGGACCATGCCGCAGCACGGGTGGCTCCTGATGGCTGTAGTCGTCTCCGTCATGCACGGCGTGACCGGGAGACGGAGGATGAGATGGTTCACCGTGTGAGTGATGTGGGTAAGGAGGATGAGTAAGTGCCTCCACCTGTCGTGCCTGTCTTCTGGCCGCCAACAGGATCCGGCAGTAGGTGAAACAGATGGCCGTAGAGGGCAAGAAGAAGGTGAGAAAGGTCGCCACGAGGGCGAAGGGGAGAGTCACCCGCAGGCGGCACTGTGTGGACGGCGTCCCTGACGTGGAAAGCTGGAAGTATGAAGAGGGGTAGAAGGAACTCAACGGCGAGACTGTGGCATTGGCGGGATAGTGCTCGGAAAGGTCTTGCACGCGACCCAGGCTGTGCCAGTCCATCTTGATTGGCAGGAAAGACGTAAGCGCTGCCAACCCCCAAGCCCCGCCCACCAGCAGCAAGGCACGGGGCGGGGTCATGTGCTGTTTGTATCGCAATGGAGAGATAATGAGGAGGTAGCGGTCCAGACTGATGACACACAAGTTGAGGATGGAAGCACTACAGCACATCACGTCGAAGCAAAGCCAGACGGGGCAGAATCCAGGCGCCAGCATCCAGGTCCCGCACAGCACGTTGAGCATAGCAGGAGGCATCACGACCAGAGCCACCATCAAGTCTGACAGAAAGAGGGACACCAGGAAGCAATTGGAGGTGCAGCGCAGCGACCGATGTGCGAACACCAAGGCAATCAACAAAATGTTCCCACAAGCTGTCACCAGAATTATGAGGGAAAGCATGACTGCGAGAAGCCAGGGACCGCTCCCACTAATGCTCCAACCATCACCGATAGTACCGCTGTCATTGAAGCTCCTGTGAGCGTTCCAGGGATCTGCACCTGATGCTGCCTCTACTCGAGGGATAGGTGAGCCACTCATCATTGAAGAGTTGAATAGGACTGTGTGCGCTTCCTCAGGTCTCAATGAAGCGAACACACATCCAGGGTTTTTCAAGTGCATTGAGAAAGTGATGCTGAATGTGAAACAGTTGATCTGCGGGTCAGACCACCTCAGGTGGTGAAAAAGATCAAGATGTCCCGTTTATAGTAATCCTTTCCATCTTTCCCTTTGGCAAGGTTGGTGATTTCACTCCCTCTGTGCGCCTCAGTCACATCAGTGCGAGGATATTCAGCTGCCATCACTCCATTTGTCAACATGAGATGAGCAAAGCAATAAAATGACACATTTCCTTGTCCATAGTCTGGCTTCTTCAATGCTTAGCACCGGAATGAGCAATTCTGTGCCTGTCAGAGTATTTCAAAGCTACGTGTCATGATGACACTCTTTGGGGGAGGGCAACTGAGAGGTGGGTTTCAGTACAAGAGTGTGTGAGAAAGAGAGGGAGTGTTACAAGAGCTAGACTACCATTTAGATATTTTTAGATGAGTGAATTAAAAAACAAACTTATCTCGGTCCGGTTCTTCCAGTCAAGGTGAATTTCTTTTTGCTTTCTATGCATTTTTATGAGCTCATCATTCTTTATTCAGTAATCGTGTGGCTTTAATTGAGTAAAAGGGAGCGGACGAGTGCACTAGAGTTAACTGTGTTGGCGTCTTTGCTGTTCCTTTTGCCCTCCTAATCCCTGTATCGTCCACTTCAGGGTGCCTGCAGGATCCGCACTCTGCCGCTGGGCATAAAGCGTGTCTGAGTATTGTGCTCTTAATGCGACTTTATGCACATTCACAGCCAATCATTATTCAGGGTTAATTGAGGCACGCATTTAACATCTTACAAAAGGCTTATGTAAATGTGTGCAAAAAAAATTTGATTGTTGATGATTAAAATGTTATTTTACAAGAATGTTTTTTCATTCCTGTATCTTATAAAAATGTATATTTTCTTTGTTTTTATTTTGCAATCTGCGAGCTTGTACACGAGTCATTGGTCATAGACTTCCAAATGCATAACTCATCGTTTGTTTTTGGTTTTTCTTTTTACAAACTGATTGTGTTCTGTTGTAATCAACTGCGTGCTATAGTGCTTAATTTGTATGTTTGAATGGACATTTGTAATGTTGTTGATGATCTGAGAATTAGAACTGAGAAAGAATCAAAGGGTTTTGAAATTAAAGTTTATTCCAAAAGAGAAGCTGAAAAGACGGTCTTCTTAAACTGTTGTACAGTTGTGAATACCTTTGACAAATGCAAGAGGTGATACATTTAATTTAATATTTGTAATTTTATGAGCATTAACATGCCTGCAACCATTCACTAAAGACTTAATTCTGAATAATGCATGGGGACGTATTTCGATATGTAGTTCTACCTTTGGATAAAAGGAAACAAAAAAAAAAATGTATTAATTAAAATAAGTGCAATTATTAATAGCACAGCAGAATTTGAAAAAAAAAAAAAAAAAAGTATGCATGTACTTCACAACTGGAGAACTGTCACCATGCCAACACTGCTCTGGACACAAAGCATGTTTTTAGCTTTAAGCATAAGTGCACTAGTTCTGCATGGTTGCCAAAAATCATCTTGGCCTGGGTCAAAAGCTAGATGACAACGTGGGTTGCTATCACTGATTTTTGAAATGATACTGTAGGGTCGTATTAAAAATAAATATATAAATTAAAGAAAAAAAAATCACATTCATGTCATCCTTTGCAAACTTCAAATTTCCTTTATCATTTTATTAAATAACCACAGACTGTCCTGTACAAGAACATATATATTATGGAGAGAAAGACAACCAGACTGACAAAGCAGTCAGGCTTCAAATAAGAAAAGGCAGATGACAGAATCCATAACTGATGCAACTCTACTGCTCCTGAAAGAGAAGAGAAAACAGCTGTCAGGATTTTAAACACTTCAAATGTCTTGAGATTCCATGCATATGATCTTATGTTAAATGACAAACAAATCAGCGTGTAGAAACTGATGTGAAAGACAGCACATACAGTCCAATAAAGAAAAGCATACATACAGATTTTTTGCATTGGTACATTAGATGGCTTGATTCTCAGGTGATTTTAAACAAAGCAAGTGTGTACAGTGATCATCCGCATGCATACAAATATTCATAAATCAAAAGTCTAGTTTGAAGTTATAGCTTTTTGGTATGGCTTTTAGAACTGATTAGGGTGAACAGGATTTAATTTAGTTTGTGTGACTGTATGTAATTGCTTTTGTTGTATTAATTATGCTGGAAAGCACTTTGGTAAACGGCAAGTTGTTTTAAATGTGCTGTAGAAATAAAATTTGCATTGTATTGTATATTACACTGTCACATAACATGCCGTGTTCAGAACATATCCAGTGAATTTCTTTGAATATTTCATTTTAAAAACACATTGTAAGAACTGAACATAATTGAACAAATTATTATATAGATGGGTAAAAGTACCCTTTTGTCAGCGTTATCATTAAACTAAATAAAAAAAACCCATTAAGCTAGCTATTTGCCAAGGAAACATTTCCCATTTTCATTTAAAGTTGAAGTATTAAAATAACAAACTTAATTAAAAACTACAATCCAATTCAAAATATTAACAAAACAATTCATCGAAATGATAAAATAATACTGATTTTATTTCAGAAATTATTCATAAAAATATTTTAATACATTCACATTTAGGATAATTACGGACCAAGCACTGAAAGTGTTTGTTAGTTTTATTCTTTTTATAATAACAATAAATTATAATTATTATTATTATCATTATGGCTGTGGCTATGTACACCAAGTTTATATAGCAAAAGATTCTATTGACACTGTGTAAAATATCAGTATTTTCTTTGCCAGTTAGTTAAATAGTTAGATGCTATTTATACATATAACTACTGGCAGATAGTATTTGCACCTCAGTGTTGTTGTAGATTAAACGGTATGTAATAATAACAGTGTAAATGATTGTTTTTTAAATTATGAAATGGATATCACCTTATTGGGACAATAAAGCCCTCCCTACACCTAACCAATAAACACTTTATTATTAAACACGTTAGACACTTTATTTCCCCTTTTCGAATATTTTCGTCATTTTTATTGAAAATAAAAGCCTTTCCGATCTGATATGTGATGGGAAAAGGGAGTAGAGTGAGTTCGGCAAAAGAAGGATTTTAACTCGGGTCGATTTGCGTCAAAACTTTCTACCACGTGCCTTACCCCTACACTATTGTTACTGTGGACAATCCAGTGTCTTCCGTAATTTTGCCCAATCAGACATCAGTGGGCGGAGTTAGTGTAAATAGCCTCTGCCATCAAGGATACTTTATTACGCATTACGTAAATACGTATTAATTATTCATTTGCCATGGAAGTCAAATAGAAATTGTAGGAAAATTATCAAATTTGGTACACTTATAGAGGTGGTCCTGAATAGTAATCTGACCAACTTTGGGGTCTCTAGTTCTATGCGTGTTTTGACAAATGAGCCCAAGGTCTCCAATGCAAACTGATGATTTTGCCACATGGACATGAACTGCAAGGTGATGCTGAGATTTGATGGTCTCTATAAATCAAAAACAACAAACCTTAGCGACATTACTGTGCAGTACATAATGTGACCTGAAGTCATTCTGGCAGTTGGAATACGCCATGCCAAGACCCAGTCCCGTTCCAAAGGCAATGGGCGACGTCCGGCCTGCAAAAACATCTTGATATATTAAGATGGATGAAGACATATTCTAATAAGTCTGGTTTACATAAGGTATATACTTACGCTTGAAGAATACAACAGAGAACACAATTCCTAGACCCAGCCCGGTACCTACAAGAGAAAACCATTATATTACAAAATGACTCTTGTCTGTGGCACTGTCATGGTGTTAGAGATTGCAATACCATTGTACTTTGAAGGCATTGTATTTTAAGAAAATACCATGATAATATAGAAAAACAGTCCAAAACGCTTCAAACCGTGGATATATCATTGTATCATGTCCAAAATACTACAGTAACTATCCATAGTACCAGTAGTATGTCACTGCCATAGTAACTAACGTTAAGTTATGGCGACTCGAGATTAGAAGAAGGCGGTCCTAATAGGCATTCACATAGTACCTTTTTTAATATAACACAAAAACATTAGTTCTCAAAGCCTAACACGCTGTCAAAACATACCGAGTTACAAACTTAGACAGGATTTATGAGTGTACCGCCGTCTAGTTAGGGAGTTCACAACGTTTTGAGTCAAATCCGATGTGCGAGAGAGCGTCTTATCTGATCAATGACCTGAGTGCCCTACACGGACTTGACCTCCTACCGTGAATTAAGCAGGTTATTGAATAAAACCAATCCTTACCGACTTTAATAGCGCAGTCTGCGAGGCAGCGATCCCACTTTTGGCCGATCTCTTTCTCAGACATGATGACAGCAGACTGGATGACTTTAGCTTGAAGGCTGCACTAGGACGCTGTCATACTTTCCTTCGCCGACAGTGTAAGTATATTCGCGCTGCATGATGGCGCCACCAGCTGGACAGGCGGGGAAATACTGCACGTTTAGTTAAAGGGATAGTTCACCCAAAAATGAAACTTCTGTCATAATTTAAATTTACACACCCTCATGTGGTTTCAAACCGGTACGAGTTTCTTTCTTCTGTTGAACACAAAATAAGATATTTTGAAGAATGTCGGTAACCAAAATGCGTCGGCACGCATTGACTTCCATAGCATTTTTTTTCCTACTATGGAAGTCAATGGTGCATCAACTGTGTGATTACAAATATTCTTCAAAATATCATTGTTTGTGTTCAACAGAAGAAAGAAACTCATACAGGTTCGGATCAACTTAAGGGTTAGTAAGTAATGACACAATTTTAATTTTTGGGTGAACTAACGTTATCCCTTTAATATGATTGACACCCATGTACAAAATTATATCGCGAGGAAAAATAAAATTTTTAATGAAAATTTTGTATTAACCCTCTGATACATTTTGTATTAACCATCTGATTAACCCCCTGTGACCAAAAAATAAAAAAATTAAAAAAATTGCTACTTCATCGGAATGGTACGATACTCGGCGACTTTTGCGATAGTCGCTAAGTGACCAAAAAAATGTAAGCTAAATGGTGGAGAAAAAAAGGTCACTTGTGTCACCTGAGTTGTTCACAGTCAAAAATGACCACCATATGGAATAGGCAAAGAATACGAAAAAAAAAAAAAAAAATTTATAGAATACAAGATTTTTTTTGCAATCTACAAATCAGCCACCATGCAGAAAAAAGTGCACAGCAATGGAGGGGTGACACTCTAACATATCAAGAGTGCAAAATAGAAAAAATATTATAGAACAAAAATATATTACATGATTTTACTGGGGAAAAAAGTTACATTTCAGGTGATCTGTGACTTTTGAGTGCGGACAACACAAGTGTGAAATGAAATCAAGGCATTCTAATTATAGCTTGATAATCAGTCATTTCAATTTATATTCAAAAATAATAATGCATTTTAAGTATTTTAAGCAAGCAAACTAAATTAAATGAGATTTATTTAAATAGCCCCAGTCCTCCAAACTGGCTGTTTTGATACAAAAGCAAATCATACTGTATGCACAAATTATTAAAAGTAATAAAATGCTTGATTTCTGTAGATTAAAAGTTTGTTTTTATAAATATTTAGTGAAATTAACTGTCAATGGTTCCTAAGTTTTGAAAACTACAAAACATTCATAATTATGATTCATCATATAAATATCAACCTTATAATGTAATGTAAAACTCCTGTTTAAACTTGAATATTTAATTTTTTTACATATTGAGTTATACAAAATAACAACTGTGGTGGTACACATGATTGCTTTCCTGAGATGAAAATACAACAATTTACAATAAAAAGAGGATTTTGAGAAGATTCTGGTCACTGTGGAAGTGCGCTGAACATGTGACACGGCGTACAAGATCATCACATCAAACTGTTTACAGATGCGATACTGCAGATACATACAACTTTCTTAACGATACAACCATCTCACGCTGAGGTTAGTTAATAGGTCTGCTAATAATCTGCTTTCACATATACAGAATGCCCCATCAATTCAATCATGTGTCCTAAGAAGACCTATAAACCTGCTAAAGGTAAAGCTACAACTCAATTTAAGCCAAAAAATCTTTTTTTGTTGAAAATGCAAATAGAAATAGAGGCAGATTTGATCTATAATGCACATTTGCTTAAGTGTCTGTTATTAAAACTGAATTTTTCAGAACAAGAACAGCATCAATAACAACAATAAACATCAGAAAGTGCATCATCGGGCAGCAGGACGCTAAACCAGGAGGACACATCACAGATTTTAACGTCAGTGGACGCCAGGTCACCCGACATACACAAACTGCCATCTAAAGCAACATCTCCTCTACTCAGAGTCCTGTTTCTCATCCGTCTCTGGTGGGCTCGTCTCCTCTCTCTTCGGCCTCACGGCGCTGCTGCTGATGGACAGGAGATCCCTCAGCTCCTTGTTTTCAATCTGCATCAACAAAAAGCTGGTTTATTAACATACACTGAATATTCAGCGATATTATTGGTTTGACTGCACTGACACTATCGGGTGAAGCTAAATAACAACACTAGTCTTCTGTAGAGCTAAACTTGTTTCATAATGAACTTTGCAGTTATTGAACTGAACTGAATCAACACTGAACTGACTTGAGCTGAATGATGACTCTATTGTCTTTTTAGAGTTGAACAATTTGAATTAGTCTCATATTTTTTCTCATCATTATTTCTGTTACTTTCAAAACAATTTCTACTGTGTAAAGCGCTATATAAATTAGGGCTGGGTAAAAAATATCGATTTCTCGATTTTAATCGATTCTCATTTTTACTAAACGATATCGATTCTTAAATCCCAAGAATCGATTAGTCACAGTGTTGCCAACTTAGCGCCTTTGTCGATATTTTTAGCGACTTTTCAGACCCCGTTAGCGACATTTTTTCAAAAAAGCGACTAGCGACAAATCTAGCTACTTTTTTGACAAACCTCAGTAACCTCCAAATGTTGCCAGCACAGTCCTGCGAGCGCGAGTTTTGCTTTCTCCTTGCCGTCACACACCTCTCTCTGCGTCTACCCTGTTCAGTGAATGGCTGAGAGAGGAGCAGCTAACAGAGGTGAATGAGCAGTGTTGTTTCCACAGACTTATCACTTATCTTTTGTTTTATATTTAAAGAATTTAGTTTGACCATTTTATTTTATTACTTGTGCTTATCACTTGTAATACTCACTATCACAGTGCTTAGTTCACCCAGTTCCCGAACTCTCTCAATTCAGATAATTTTGCACATATAAAAAAATAGTCATTCAAGCTCTACTCGTTCTATTGTCTGACAAAAAATATATATATAGTAAATGAGAACAGCTTTATTGGACATTCGGTTATATTATATTATATTATATTAAAATACAGTATGTGAGCATGATTTTAATGAGAAAAAACAGGCAGGCAGAACGCAGGTACGCCGCGATGACGTCATGAATATGCTAATTAACGTATGACGTCATCTAGCGACATTTAGCGACTTTTAGGGGAGGCGTTAGCTACTTTACTTTGAAAATAGTTGGCAACACTGATTAGTCATCCTGTTTTCAGTTGATGAATGAATGTAACATGGTTGCGCGCATCCCATCCGATAAATCGCTATAATCTTTGTGCTTTGTTATTATTGATATGAAACAAAGTCTCAGATTTCAAATTACGTCCATTTCCTTATGAAATTCAAAAATATAATTACCGTTTTGGCGCTGTGGCGTGAGATCGCTCTGGCGCAGCTCAAGAGAAGCAGCAGCGCGGAGCGCACGTGATCTTCTCTTCCGCCTTAATAATAATACCAGTTATAGCGCGAAATAAACTTGAATGAGCATCTGAAAGTGTGTTAAAAGATAGAGTACAACTTATCGAAGTCCGTATCATGTGACATGGAATCGCTCAATCAGTGTTTCAACCGTGGAAAGACGTGCAATGTCATGTACTTCACATTTACCTCAGAAAAAACATATCCAGTGACCATAAACTCGTTAGTCAGCTAGAAAAATTTACTCTAGAGAGGAGCATTTTGTTAAATATATGCCCCATATTACATATTCATTATAATTTTTAATGTTCTTCAATATTTAATGCATGTTAGAATAAATCTGGAAAGTTTTTTATGACAGCCACCATTTAAATTTTTATATAATTTCATATAACTTTATTATTATAAAAATAAATAAAAGTGTATTTTAAGTGTTTGTATACAAATCAGTTAATTTTTACCTTCAATATTATAGTAGGCTAATAAAGCCAATAGGCTACAACAACTGACTCCCATAGTTTACAATAATAGTTAAGAGATTTGTTTTCCTTGAGAAAATTTGCAGTGTATTGTACCTGATATCTAAAATAATCAATATTGAATCGAATCGTAATCGAATCGAATTGCAAGCTTGTGAATCGAAATCGAATCGAATTGTGAAATTTGTGTCAATACCCAGCCCTAATATAAATAAAGGTGACTTAAAAATGACATACAAAAGCGTAAATTATAAGTGTCTAATTGGGCAAAATCAAATAAAGCCAATACTTCAAGCTGTGCCAGCCGCTCTTTGACCGAGCAGTAGTGTTGGTCGTCCATGTGTACAGCTTTACGCATAACTTGACCCATTTCACAGATCCGCTCCAACTGGTTTTGAACCTCCTGGGGGGAAAAAAAAGCTTATTTTAGGTTTCATTCTGGCTGATTTTTGAACACACTGAATCAGACTTATTTTAAAGTGCCTCTATTATGCTATGTTAAAGATTGCTGATTTTGTTTTGAAGTCTCCTACAATAGGTTTACATCAAGTCAAAAAACACTTTATTTTTCTCATGCTATCCATTGCAGCATCAGCTCTTTTCTCACAGTGTCTGAAACGGTTCAATAAAGGATTCAGTCTCTCTAAACTCCTCCTTTCCGAGAGCTACTCTGCTCTGATTGGTCAGAAAGCCACGTTTCCATTACCCTTCAAATTGCGCAAATTGAAAATACGCCCAATGGAAACACGTCCATTTCGCAAAAACTCCCATTTATCGCAAAAAAAAGTTTTTACGCTCGCATGAGGTGGTTTTTCATGCAATTCAAAAAATGAAATATTTCGCAAAACTGAAATTTTTGCACATTTACAGGTCACCTGACGTAGTTTGGACAGAATACGAGACAGAGTTCTTTATTAAATTCATATTAAGACAAAAGAATTACAGGAATAACGGATTCTAAAGCTCAAATAAATGCCAAAATCAAGACCTCGAAGCAGATATGAGGGAGAAACACCCAGAAACACCTCATATGTGCCGCTCTCAAGTATAAGGGTTGTTCCTTGCCATTAATGCTGGGAAAACACACACACGTCTCCTTCGATTAATAATAATGGCCAGTGCAGTGGCTGGGATATAGTACATAAACCTACCAACGTCCGTTGACATGGTTTTTGGAATGACTTTACTTATCGCGAGAGGAAAAAATCAAGTTTTAGTCGCATAACATCGTCATTTCGCAATAGTTTTTTGTCGACATTTAGAAAAAATAAATAAATAGAAAAATAAATAACATAAAATCGCAAAAGTTTTGCACAAATCTGTAATGGAAACGCACCTTCAGTCTGTTTTGATTGGTCGACCGCTAACAACGCAGGTCCGAAATCAAACGCTCATTACTATATCTGAATTTCAGCTCTGATCCTCCTCAGCGCTTGATACACAGTGATACGAACGGTAACAATGGCGTTGGTTTTACCGTATTAATTCCAGCGTGAGTCCTCATGCTTTGGAAGTGCAGAAAAATATGCTTTCTCAGCACTGAAAACAGCGTCTTCTCAACATGTCGACACATGAACCAAACTCTTTCAGTCTCAGTTACAACTACAGTGTTTGAGGGTCAAAGTAGACGTAGACACATGGTATTGTTACATTATGTACATTTGTTATAAACCTACGTAGGTTTGTGCAGGAATTGAGACTGGGACACTGAAAGTGAAACACTCTTTGAAACTTTTACATTCACAAACAGCTGTATTACACACTACATGACAGGTAATATTTGAAAAAGCATAACGGGCACTTTAAAGGAAAGACGTCTTATGTAATGAAAACTACTAAGAAATCAAGGGGTTGGCACCTTGGCATGATCCTGGTGAAGGTTGAGCACAGGTTTAGTATCCAGCTCTTTCTTTTCCATCATCAGCTGAAGCATCTGCTTTCGGTATCGGCCCATGATCAGCTCTAAAGCGTACTGGTGCTCCTCCAGAGACAGCCAGAGATCTGTGAACAGCACAAAGAGTTGAATCAAGGATTCACTTCAAAAATGTGAAGAAACTCTATGAAGAAACTCAAGCTGTCTTGCCTCTGTTCTCCTGCTGGAGATCTTTGATTTGGGTGTTCTCCTGGGTCAGCAGGACGTGAGGTTTGTATCTGGACAGCTCCTGATACTCTGTGCCTTCCTCTGTGTACTAAAGACAGGACAAATAGAGCTTCATATTGGGGAGTTATTGTTTATTCTTCATTTGGTGTCAGTAGGGATGCAACATATACAGGGTTCTGGGGCTATACAATAAAACTGCTAATGTAAATAATTAACAAGGATAATAATTGTATGTGTATTTATATATATATATATATATATATATATATATATATATATATATATATATATATATATATACATAGTTTTCGAGAGAGAGAGAAGAATATTTAAATTGATCAAATTAAATCAAGTAAATAAATAACAGAATAATAAATCAAAATGATCATTAGTTATAGGCTTGAAATCAGCATAAATTAAATTTAGTACCAAATGCAAAAAAAAGATATAGATAAAAGAATAGAATAGAACATTAACAATATACTTATAAATATATACTAAAATATACTAAAAATCAACCATCAAAATTATCAAGTTTATTCCTGATTTCACTTTGCGCATGTGTATGTCAACAGTATTTATAAAATCAGACATCATATCAATTATCAGCCATAACACAAAAATAATTATCAGTTATTATCAGTCAAAACTTTAATATTGCATTGCATTCCAACCAAGCTTTTATCCACAGATTGTCCTGGAGTAACCGGAGGCACAGCAAAAATTATGTTCTTACTCTATGTTTTTGTCTTGTTTTAAATTACAAATATCTAAAAATTATTAAATCATCATACATACAAACAAACTCAAGGAAAAAAATGACTTAAGATAAGTCTTGTTTTCTGAAAAATGTATAAAAAGTTAGTTTATTCTTAAAACAAGAAAAACATCTGCCTTTATAATATAAGCCATTGAGTTAAGTTTATTTTTCATACCCCAGTCTTATATTTTTTATTATTAAGCACAGACTTGCTTTTTTTTTTTAGAAGACTCATCTGAAGTCATCTAGCTTCTCAAGTAAAAAACACGAAGTAATAAAATCATTTTTTAGCAGTGTCTACAACAACCTTTGCTCATCAGCCCAGATCTTACACACTATAAGCCACATGCTTTGCAGCAATAAATCATATTGTGCAATGTAACTTACATGCAATAGCATGCAAACAACTGTAATTCATGCAGTGCATGCTTTTTGTCATACTACAGGTGCTCTGTAGGGAGGTCAGTAAGAGATTCATATCATGCCTTGTCAGGGAGAGTGTTTCCGACCTCCTTCATGCTGTGTATCTTCTGGCTGAGGACGCTGGACTGATCGATGAGACCCTCCGCGGCGTTATCGTGTTCCTTCAGCCGCTCCAGGAGAGTCCTCGCGTCGCCGAGCACCTTCTCCAGCGAGCACGACATCCTCAAACTACACCGCTGTGCTTATCGAGCGCGACGCATAACAGTACAACTAGAACAATGTTGAGATATATTACATATTTACTTCCTCATATCGATCACAAAATGTAAGTCTAATAAGAGAATCGATTAAGGAGATCTGTCAACAAACTAACTAAAGGAACTTCCTGTACTAGTCAAAGTCAAATACGTCAACGTCTTTTGAACAATTTATTTTCAAAATAAAAGTCTGTTTGGTAAAAAATAAAAGTACTCTTAACTTGATAAAAATTTCAGCATTCTAAATTTTTAGCATATTTTTTATACTAAAATCAGCATAAATTCAGTCCCAAAAGAAAAACGATGCAATGGATTTAACGTATTTATTCTCTGTAAAATTTAAACGTCAATATTGTATATTATCATGTTTTTATTCCTGAAGACTACAGGTTTAATGTACATGACAACACAGTATAGATCTATTATATTAGCCATCATATCAGTCATATCAACCATGACACAAAAAATATTATCAGTTATCAGGCATAATTGTAATATTAACCTGAGGTTTATACTTCAAAAAAATAAAAAGCCTGTTTGGGTGAAAATAAAAAGTAGTCAAGTGAATTAACATGTTTTCTTTTTATTAATAACATCCTAAAATTACTACTATTACTACTTGTAATAGTATGCAAAATGTACATTGCTAACAAATTAACATCATATGCTTGTAAAAGAAAAATAATTTTTCTAACTTTTAAATTCACATTTGAGGAACAGTATGACTGTGTGTAATTTATGTAAGAGAACAAAACAGTGTTTAAGTTACATTCTTCTGGAGAATTATCCTAAATTGCGTATGCATAGTTGCCTCTGCATAGTACGGTCGAATAGAAGAAAGTATTTCGACATCTAACTATAATAAGTTCGTCAAGACAAACTTTGATGTTGGCTTGAGAAAGCCTGAACAGAAAGTCTGAAAAGCTTGAAGTTTGAAGGTTTTCAGTTTCAAGTCGTTTGAAGTTTAAAGTAGATTTAAAGGTTAAAGTTGGAAGGTTTTGAAGGCAATAGCCTACAGTCTATCAGAAAACAGATTGATAGATAGATAGACAGATAGATAGTTTTTAGCATGTTGTGTAAACATGTTTTACATTGCTAGCATGTTTTAGCATGATTTAGCACATTGCTTTCATGTTTTAAGCATTTGGCTAACATGATTTAACATGTTGCTAGCATGATTTAACATGATACTAACAATTTATAACACAAATTAACACATTGCTAGCATGTTTTAGCATGTTGTTAGCATGAATTAATGCATTACTAGCATGTTTTAACACATTGTTAACATGTTTTAGCATATTTTTAGCATGATTTAACCCAGTGGTTCTCAAACTTTTTTGGTCGCGCCCCCCTTTAAACCTTTAAAAAAGGTTAGCTGGAGAGGTGCTTTTCTATGGCGAGCAACTTCTATGTTGGGCTTGTTCCAACAGTGAAATGTCAACGGTCTGAAGAAAAACGATTCAGTGTAATTGACGTCCGATGCTGCTTTATAAAGGCAGAGCGCTATTCACACACTTGAATTAATAGATTTTTAGTAGACAATAGATTTTTTTCTTTTTCTGCTGATCTCTCCACACTTTGAACCACTACTTTAACCATCTATGATTTTAACATTGTTAGCATGTTTTAGCACATTGCTAGCATGTTTTAGCACATTGTTAGCACGTTTAACATGTTATCATGTTTTAACATGTTGCTAACATGAATTAACAACATGTTGCTAACGTATTTTAACATGCTGTAGGCATGTTGCTTGCATGTTTTAGCACAAAGGTAGTTGCTAGGCTTTGTTAAATCAAGCTAGCAACATGCTATGCTAAATCATGTTATGAACATGTTAAATCATGTTATGAACATGCAATGTCCTTAAACATGCTTGAAAGCTCTAAAATGAGTTTTCAGTCTCAAAAGATGAATATTACAGTTTTTCTCGATTGCTTAAACACTATAACCAGGCTTTTGAACTAAAATTTCAAAACCATAATGCCATTTATCAAAAAGCACACCCATTTCACTAAACTATAAACACTATTCCCTGTTTTGACACATGAGTCAGATTTGTTGAACTGTCACTGCAAAACTCTACACACAAATCCCTTCATTTCTCATTGCTTAGACCATGTTGTCATTTAGAAAGCACTAGCATTCAAAATTGTTCACTCAAGTCAGCACAGCTTCAGCTCAGTTAGCACACAATTACCCAGGTGGAAACACTAAGAGTCAAAATTGAACACACATCAATCAGATCCTTCAATAGATAGATAAAAGGGCCCAAATCCGTTTATTGTGTTTTGGAACAATGGATCCAGAAAGACATGAAGGAAGAGGGATAAGAATGAGGAGGAGGAAGGGCAAGGACAAGAAGACAAGCAGTCTCAGATGAAATTCAAGCCACTCTAGTTGCCCATGTCTTTATCAATGGTATGATTATGAGGGAGGCTCGGCTACGAGTAAGGCCAAATTTGAGTCGCTTTACCGTCGCCTCGAGAACCTTCAGGGAGGTGTGGTGGCAAACAAAATTCTATCACTGAATAAGAGACAAACATTTCCAATAGTCTTTGATGAGGTTTATTTTCTTGCAAGAAAAGGCCAGCAGTCGTACAGTCAGACAGTGTGGCTGCAGAGTGTGACAGTGAAGGGAGGGCTTCCTTTCTCCTTTATAGTCTTGACTCCCAGAATGTTATCTTTCTAGTTATTTCAACCATATGTGGAACATTCTTAGACGTGTCCATCATATTGTATCCTTGAGTGGAGACCCTCCTGTTACGTCCCAACACTCTTTACCATTCCAATACGATTCGAATTCCATATTAGAATATGGTTTGTGTGTGTTCTTTTACTGTCATATGGTGGTCACACACATCTTACTGTAAGTAAATATAAAAAAAAATTTAGAGGAGAGAGTAAAAAAAAAAAAAGTAAAAAAAAAGAGTAAAACAGGAAAAAAAATGTTTTTGTGTGTGTGTTTTCTGTGTATGAATAAAAATGTGCCAATGTATCCACTGGTTGTGTCTTTTGTGTTCATCATGTGAAAAGGTTTGTGAGGGGGGGGGGGGGGGAACCACAAGCAACATAACTTACCAGGAAATGTTGTTTTGAATTTATTGCACCAGTGTCTTAGACTATGTTGTAGTGTGTGTGATTTTGAGGGCTTGTGTGTCCTGTCTGAGGGCAAAGTTTGGTTTTTCAGCAAGAGTGAATGGTTTTGAGTGTAGAGCTTCATTTTGACCTGAAAATAGGATGTTTGGGGAATTGGGTGAGACGTTATGGATTTGTGTTTATAGTTTTGAGAATACGAGGCATAGTTTCAAGAAATGTGTTTAAGCAATCGAGAAAAACTGTAAATAGCACAACAGTATGTTGGCTTTCTCAAGCCAACATAATAAACAACACACACTTCACCTTTAACACTATACTTTACAGTAAGAACCCCACGGTGAACTGTAATTTAGAGATGATTATTGCAAAATTATCTTTTACAACCAGGGTAAAATAAACGTCAAATATGTCAGTCCAGGAGTGAGAGTGTAGAAGAAACCATAGATACAAACATGTCATTTATTTAATGTTTTGCATAGATCACAGCAGATTCACAATATGAGGCATGCATTAAAAGAACCATGGAACTGTATTCAAATGTGAACCATCACTGTAACATCCCTTTATGGTAAGGTATGACAACATTTGGTCTAATTTGCCAAAACTCATTTCTATTAACAAAGAACATAATCCTACATTCAAAACCGGTCTAAAAGATTTGGTGTTATGATGGCTTCCAGCAGCTGACGCTTGTCACACAGTCACCATTATGTCACCGAGGTCCTTGCGTTTGAGGTCAGGCACTTTGGCGTCAGACGCAGGATAGCCAACAGGAAGCAGAATTAGAAGCTTCTCATTGGCTGGTCGCTGGAGGAGGGACCTCAACTGTGGACCACAGTTCAAAGGAGTGGTCGTCACGGTAACCAGCCCAACATTCTAAACCCACAAAATGGAATATCACATGAAATTCAAATTCAAAGATCCACAAATGTTTGATGTGTGCGTTTCCGAGTCTCACCTGCAGGGCGGCCAGCAGAATCCCACAGGAAATCGACACACTGATTTCATTGTAATAGTGAGTCTTTTTCTTGCCGTTGGGCAGAAGTCCATGTGTCTGCTTAAACACTAGGATCAGATACGGAGCCACATCCAAATACTCCTTCACCCAGTTTGTCCTGTGAAAGAGAGCATTATAAATATTATCACTTCTTCTTCTTATTATATTACTCTGTATAGCATTAACAACAACAAAAACTTATCATATAACAATGTATAGTATTATAGTGTTATCAACTTTATTATTTCTAATAAATATTGCATTATATTACTGTGTGTTGTACATTATTATAAAAATGACAATAATAATAATAATAATAACAAATTGAATTATTATTATTATATTATAGTGTATCATATTATAAATATATTTTAATTTTATAAATATTATAGTATTATAAATATTATTTCTTATATATTATTATTATATCACTGTGTATACCATTACAACAACAAAAACAACAATAATAATAATTATTATTATTATATTAGTGTATAGTATTATACAAATATTATTTAAATCTTAATTATTATAGTATTATAAACATTATAATTTCTAATAAATATTATTATATTACTGTGAACAGTATTACAACAACAACAAAAATATTAACAATAATTATTATACAAAATCTGTGTAAAGTATTACAATAATAATAATAAAACATTTAATTATTAATATATTATAATGGATCACATTATAAATATATATATATTTAGAATTTTATATTATAGTATTATAAATATTATTGTTTCTTATAAATAATATTAATAAATGACTGTATATTGTATTATAATCATAATAATTTCATATATATATATATATTTTTTTTTATTTTTTTTTATGTGACCTGTTTGAAACATTAACCATGGTAAAAAAGAGATAGAAAAAAGTAACCACAAGGGGGCACTAATATCATAGCTAAATTAGTTTATCAACTCATATTACTATTATTATGTGTCTGTAATTGTTATATTAAATTATAATACATAATATATAACGTATAGTACAGAAAAATAAAACTAATAAACATAAAAAAAAAAAAAAATTGTATTTTTGAAGCCTCTTGTCCATTTGAAACACACCGAAGTCTCTTCAGGTCATGGACCCACTTGTCTCCCATCCTTTGCTTGTAGTTGATCTCCTCCTCTTCCTCAACGATCTCTCTGATCTTGTGTTTCACTTCGGCATCAGACACCACCACATACGTCCAGGGCTCAGTGTGAGCTCCACTGGGTGCAGTGCCTTCCCCCCACACACACACACACACACAGACACAGACACACATGAGTGATGAAACGAGGGGCTGGCTTTGAATGGTTTCCATCATGGTTGCATTACCTGCAGTGCGTATGACATTGTCAATCACTTCTTTTGGAACCGGTTCTGGACTGATGAAGCGGACAGACCGTCTCAGATTCATGAGCGAGTAAAACTTCTCCGAGCGTTCCAGCATCTCGGCAGCAGAGTACTGAGCTGGAGTGTACGGGATGTGGACTAAGTTTTCTTCCTCTGTTGTGTCTAGCCAATCATCATCATCCTCTGTGCACAGACAACAGATTTAGCCAACAATGCCAATCAAAAGAAACACAAATTCACATCATGGCAGTCTCATCTGTCTTTTGTTTTTATTGGTCATCAGAAACTGTCATATATGCTAAATTACTTATATGCAATTATTATTAAAATTATTATATTGGGTAGCACTTTGGTTTAGGGTCCAATTCTCACTATTAACTAGTTGCTTATTAGCATGCATATTATGTTTATTAGTACTTATAAAGCACATATTAATGCCTTATTCTGCATGATCATATTCTACATCCCTTAATCCTACCCAATACCTAAACTTAACATCTACCTTACTAACTATTAATAAGCAGTAATTAAGAATTTATTGAGGCAAGTCATAGCTAATACAGAATATGTGTTCCCCAAACTAAAGTGACCAAATATTGCATATAAACAGTGCACTTAATTGTTGAACAGACCAGAAACATTTCTGAATGTGGGCTGTAATCGAGTATGTTGCAACATCTTCAGCAAGACTTTTTTGGACTTGAACCTTTGCATTGGGTTCAAAACTCTGTCCCAGCAAACGTTGAGATCTCTTCAAAAGTTCTGCATCTTCACTTTAAAGCTCTTGTGTGGAGTTTCTGTTTGCTCTCCTCTTGTACTGACTCTAACCATCCAGACAGTTTCAAGTACTCAAGATGACACTGATGATGTTCAACATATTCTTATCTAACCTCCTGAGATCCAGTAATAAATGTTTTGCTCATTGCAGTAATCATCATGTGCTTTATTGTTTAAATACTGGTCTACTTTTTTTTTTTTAATAATAATAATAATCTATATATTTATATCCATGATGGGTTTTGCAAATGTTTGGGGGCATGGCCAGTATCATTACATTATTATATGACATAATATAACAATATTACTATAGTATATACATTAATATGAATTATAATTAGAAAATATGTAATAGTCTAGCATGTATTCAGATTCTGAAACTCTATACTAATGTAAAAATCTATAATGCATCTTGCTGCTTTATGTATTTAAATGTTTACATAATATTTGATTATTAGTATTATTGTAAGTATTATTGCTTTTGTAGACTGGATAATGGGTGAAAAACTCAAATAAAAAGTCAAGTTCCTATCACTTACTACTTTGTTACAGTAAAATATATGAATAGAGTACAGTACCGTTGTGTTTCCTGCTGATTTCTGTGTCGTCCTGCAGATCCTCATCCACCCATGGTCTGGCTGTCTCTCCTGAACTCTTCTGCTTGGATCTGCTCTCTCTCCTCTGGGAGTTTTTGAAGAGAAACCCTATAATAACGCACAAAACCGCCACGAACACCGGAGTAAGAGCCGAAAACACCGCCATGATGGACGAGTCGACTCAGTCTGAAGGAGTTTCACAAAAGCTCAGTGAAAAGGGAGGGACTCACTCACTTATCTCACTTTCTTTCTCCTGTTAATATTCAAACAGCTCAAAGGAAACATAAAACCGCACAGTTGTCTCTACTATCAGTGTGCAAGTCTCGTTTTAACACTAACATTCGTATCTGCATAATAATTTTTTGCATAATAATACAATAATCAATTATTTAATAATAATAATAATAATAATAATGATAGGTTAATACTAATAATAAGCAATGTATTATTGTTGTTGATATTATTATTCAATAAACAATAAAAATGCAATTAAGTGACTGCCCGCTACATCGATCCGTCAGTAGGTGGCGTATTCTGACCGTCTATGAATCATGGAATCATTTATTTAAACGATTTGTTCAAAAACGCTGATTCAGTCAGGAACGAACAATGACGTCTTTATGAATGAGTCGTTGAATCATTCACTCAAAAACGATTCGTTCAAACATGTTGATTCAGTCAGGAATGAATCTCCACACCACCTGTCTGGAAGTGATGCACGGAAACGCGCACAGTCGATTCTGTCGTGACTTCGTTTGGAAATATTTTCGTTGGCGGAACAAAACGGACGAAGTAGGCTAACTGTCTAAAATGTAAGTTAGGCCTTTTTAAAGGTACACTATACCTCTTTTTGTTCAAAATGTACAAAATGTATTTAATGATCCGATCGAGTAGGCTACCTCTACACCATGAATTAATCTTCCCAGCCGTGATTTTGTCTTATCCTGAATTACTACGGTACGCTTATAATAAGTGTTTATATTCGGACTATTTTAGACCAAGCGGGGACAATCACTGCGGAGTAGCCCAGAACCTGGGAACCTGAGTGACTGGTCAAATACTTAACCCTAATATCCTTCACTCGGGTCCTGTAACAAATCCTTCCCTCGCGGGTCAAAATGACCCGAAGCTTATACTTAATTTTTTTTTTTTTTTTTTTTTTTTGTCCAGAAAGCTTATTTTATTTCATTTTGAGAATATATTTTCTATTTTTTAATGCATTTTTTGAGGAGATTTTCTTATTTTATTTACCTTTAAATTACTAGATTTAATCAATAAATAATAAATAAATAGTAATTTAAGCACATTCTTTCAACTTAAATTCAAAATAACTCACAATTTCATGCATACACCTTTTAATTCAGCTCAAAATATCTTACATTGGGTGTCTTTGCCGACCTCTTGTGGAAAAAAATAATATAACATGATATTTCAGGACTCTAGCCACTGGATGGCCAGCTCTAGTCTATTTGGAGCAAATGAGCTTTTCCGCTGGGTCCTAAAGTTAGTTTCTCTTCAGTATGCATTCACATACACAGACATTGTAAAATATGTTTTTTTTTTTGGTAAAGTTTTAGCATTTTTAGTTTGAATTGAGCATTGTTAGGTTTTTCTGTGTACTGAAGCATTCCTCGCATTCCATTCATTCCTGTGGGGGTCAAATTGACCCGCGAGGGAAGGATTTGTTACTTTTTTAAATTTCAACCACAAAACTCCTCAAATCCATTACATTTTTTGTGTATTCGTTGTTCAAGTGCGACAAAAGTCCTGGGGTCTTGGACCCCTCCGATGAACACTAAATTTGTAACATTTAAAAAAAAAAAAAATTTCGGGTCAAAATGACCCGAGGGAAGGATGAGGGAGGGAAGTAGTTCCGGCTACAATGTTCTTCCGCAAGATGCACCTTTAATATGAATTTATTTATTGAACTGTTGTATAAAAGCAATGGATCAGCACTCTTGCTTGTGTGATACTGCTTATATATATGGATATTATTTTTAGACTATTTTGTTGTTGTTGCTGTTATTATTATCTCTATTTATGTTTATAAGAGTGTGTCTGTGTGAAAAAGAAAATCTGGCCCGTTACTGTAATTCGGAGAAAAGAGAGAGAGAGAGAGAGAGAGAGAGAGAGAGAGAGAGAGAGAGAGAGAGAGAGAGAGAAAAGAAAAGGCTTATTGGAGGCACTGCTGTCTCATTTAAATCCTCTTAAAACATTCTCGGCATCAACGTTAACAAACAAATATATTTTTCTTATGAATGCATGTTTCCCAGAAAAGTCATGAATATCCAGTGGGCCTAAACAACATGCTGCAAAGCAAATTACACACGGACAGAATTATTAGACGTTTCAGTGCATATTTCATCTTTACATACATCTTTACATGCTACGCAGCAGCTTTATCTTCAGCAGAAACAAACTAAATATCCAAGCCACAGCACTGCTGACATGAGATTTATTCATTTAATTAGAAATCTTTCTCACTCGCCATGAAATTATAATGCGGCCGTTCACATTTGAATGATTAGCTCGGAGTTAATTTAATGATATCAATCATAATATCAGATTAAAAATAAATAACACAAGTCAAAGGTTCTCTTCATACCACAAAATGAAAATGATGTCATTACTGCACTGTTGCCATAGTGACGACAGTTTCCCTTTGGAAACAAAAGAAAAACTTCTGTTCTGATTTAGCAATTAATGACATGAAGGCTTACTTAGGAATTTATTTTTGGTCATTTAAAGGTCACACAAAGGTCATTTTGTAGTAGATGTTGTTCTGTGGTTGTTTTTATTAAGGAAATCACCTCATTTGTGTCACTGTTTTCCTCACAGACATGAAATAATCAAAACAGATGGCAATATGCCCTGTCTTGACTTTGTCTGGAATAGTATCCTTCTTCTACGGGCAACACACACACACACACACACACAGGCACTTGTTTACGTGCGTGTTTTTAAGAGCTGTTAATCTTCTGTACAGTAGCATCTGTGAGTACACTGACCCTGAACAGCTAGACGACCTATATAAACCAATCAGATCAGTGTATGTCATTAAACACACATGGAGTTCTGCCCATTAAACCAGTCAGATTAGATATGATAACGTGTGTGTTATTCTCAGGAAAGAGGAAACGTGCTATTTGTGTCCCTATGACTTACTAGTGATTTAATTAAGATTATTTGATACATGGCATCTGTTTAGTGTGAATACGAGAGACATTTTAATATACAACATTAGAAACGCAAACAATCTCTGACATTATTTAAAGCACAATGGAAAGTTCAACACATGTTGTTAGTTTTACCGTTTACTGATTCAACACAGTTATGCTGCGATGTTTAGAAGTTCTCAGAAACTCATTTGTGATGATTATATTTCAGTCTCTCAGTCGTGTTTGAAAGGGGCGACGAATTTCTGCCCAGTCAAATTTCAGCATCACACGTCCATATCACAAGCATTTCATGCTTTTCCATCTCAGTTTCACTCGAGAAGGGAAATATGCAACCCGACTGAGCCCAGTAAGAAAGAAAGAGAGGTGGAGAACATATTTTCATATTATGAAGGTCTCAAAATATATTAAATGACACAGTAATGATCAGTGAAATGCAAGTTAAATGTTGAATTGCTGCTGTTCAGTGTGGCTTTGCTAATTGATCTATAATATGACTAAATGACTCGGTTATGGCTAAATACAATATGTCTATTTTATATCCCCTAAAGTTGATACAAAATCCTTTCATTGCCTCTTTAGAGTCATTTTATTGTGTTATTGATACTTAGCCGAGGCCATGGGTTCAGTTTGAAGTGTCTTCATTTACGTACAGTATTCGCACTTTTGACCGTCTGCACTGTTAGAATATAAAATACATACAAAATACTCTTTTCACATAATTTATCTATTTACAATTTCCAACAGTGGACATACAGTACATGATCACAGGAGATTTTCTTTTTCTGAAAAGTCATTCTTTTCTGAAAGTCATTTCCACCATTTGTTGTATTTTATAGGGTTCAATGGTGAAAATTATATTTTTGAAATAAAATGTCAGACTATTTTGTCTTGCTGAGCCCTGAATAAACACAATTAAATAATATTTTCACACTTTTTTTTTTTTTTTTTTTTGCATACTTCAACAAAAATACAGCTTGGTTTGAAATGGCACACTGCAAAAAAATACTTTTCTTACTTAGTATTTTTGTCTAAAAATAGCATAAGATATTGTGTAAAAAAATACAAATAAAGTGAGTTTTTGCTTTAAACAAGCAAAATTATCTGCCAATGGGGTAAGAATTACCCCATTGTAATGTTTCCATTAGAATTAAGATTATTTTTCTTACCCCATTGGCAGATAATTTTGCTTGTAATTTTACATAATATCTTATGCTATTTTACTTGATTTAAGATTTTTTATATTTGGACTGGAAACAAGACAAAAATACTAAGTAAGAAAAGGATTTTTTGCAGTGTATACAATACATACATACAATACAAATATTTTGCTCACAAGCGATATTTACCTTGAATTTTCAAGGACAATGAGTGGATCTCTGAGCTGCTGAGTGAGTGGAGGCGGGGCTCATTTGCATATTCATAGAACCACGTATACTAAATGAGGCAGTAGAGTATAGAGTTACATTCAAACTATTTAAAGGCATGACGAATTATTTTTCAAGAAAAAAAACTTTTAAATATGTAATTTTGGTGATCAAAGATGAGTTTTAAGGGATAAAACGATTGATTACAAGGAGACTTTAAGGGAACATTCCATTTTACCATTTTTTAAACATCATGGCAGTGTAACTTTTGAAGGTTCTCTGAACATTCTGAAACAATATCATTCAAACGTATTATGAATGTCCAACTAAAATGTTTCAGAAAGAAAATGTTCTTTTGAATGAACGTTTTGAGAACATTATTAAAGACCAGATAACTTTGAAGCAACATTCTTTTTATGTGGCTGAAAGAACATTTGTTTATAACTTTGAGAGAACCTTGCCAAAACGTTAGCCTGAGAACTTTCCCTTTTAGCTGGAATAGTAGTAGTGGAGCAGAAGAATTTGAGCATGGCGTTAGTCTAATAATAGTAGCAGTAGTACAAGTGAAGTGAAGGCTGCTGTAATGGCTGTGAAGTGAATGGAGTCTGCAGCAGTGGCTCTGATTGCACTAGAGGTATTCCAGTACTTACATGTCTCTAGAGACAGACTGTGTTTACTGGAGTGAAATAAACCAATTACAGTACACTCACACCATACACACGCAGACCGTCGCGGTCACGTGACAGCAGTGTGATTGTATGTGCGTTCCTGAAGAGCTTTCAGACCCGGGGTTTCTCCACAGATCTGGGTCAATGCTGAGCAAGTCAAACATTAACTAATAAAAACACAAATCTGCCCTTCGCTGCTCAAAATCTACTGGCCACTGCGAGTAAGATTTTCTTCAGAAATAAAGCAGGATTAGAGTTTGTGGTTAACAGTCACACGTTATCTATTCGATTTTATTGTAAATGAGAACAGATACCGAAACACTGTGATTATTGTTCTTGTTTTCATGCTTTCTGTGTATTTTTCTGTGATAAGATGGTGTGTGAAGATCTATGGTGGCTACTGTTCTTTTGATTATCCCAGAATGCACCAGTCTTAAATTCTCTCTTCTTAAATAGAAAATTCTTCTTAGCACAACAAGAAGTTTTAGTTTGGGTGTTCCTCATGAAACCCTGTTTATTCAGTGACTCTTTCTGCGGGTTATAAGTTCGCCAGTAGGTGGCGACAACTGTATGAGTGAGTCATTGTTTCATTCATTAAAACCGATTTGTTCAAAACTTTGATGAATACAGGAACGAAGCAAGTAAGTGTGTTTGACTTGAGGCGCTGCGCAGACCGATCGGTACATGACATCAAAGTACCGCGAGAGCGATTCGGGAAGCATACGGAGGCGTCTGCTTCAAGTCGAATACACCTAGGCTGTGTCGAAATCGCCTCCTATTCCCTCATTCATTATTCGCTTCATTACTCCACTAATTTAGTTCAGTTGAAGGAGTGAATGAAAACACTGAGTGCGCCGGAAGTTCTGCCGCTTTTGCATAGTTTGTCCTTGCTGTTTAAAAATGATTTGACACTTAGCAAACTGGCAACTTGAGTAGAAATGAAAAAATGTATCTTGAAATGTATCCTGTCATGGAAACTAGCGTATATAAACCTTAATTAAACCATTTAATAATCAATTAAGGATCCACAAAAAAGGAGTAGGCCTATCTGTAGCCTATGATATAACGCTGTAGCCACATTGGACCTTTTGGAAAATGAATGAATGGATGATTCAGCTGCGGGCGCCATCTTCTGGTCAGACGTGAGAATTATTTCGGCACGACCCTCACAGTGCATTATGGGTATTCCATAGTTGTTGAGCTGTACATCAGTTGTACATTCATTGCTGCGGTGCATTGTGGGATTGAATGAGAGCACTCAATAATGTCTACTATTGTTTTGGCCACCACTACAAGTGACTGTCCCTTCAGGGTGTGTTCACACTTGGCATGTTTAGTTAAATTAAAACGAACTCTGAAGTGTGAACGCTGCCATCCGAACCCTGATGCGCACCAAACAAGTGGATCAAGACCGCTGAAAAGATGGGTGTCTGTCCGCTTCCTAACGAACTCTGGTGCGCTTCGACTGAAATATGAATGCAACACTAACCAAAAACAGGAAGATGAGACCCTAAAAAGGACAGAAGGCTCCCTCATACCTGTTTTTCTCATCATAGTTGCCCATCACAGTTCGGTACAGGCATCAGAACCATGTTTCCTCACAGTAGATCTTCGTTTGTATATGACGGAGGGATTCTTGCCGCTTTTTTAACTCCTTCACACATTTTCTTCACGAGTTCTCAGCTCAAAACCATCATATCGTCACCTTCCTAAAATAATTGCCATTTTTTGACAAAAATTATTTTTTTTGCATAAGTCATCTTCTCATGATGCTGGCCACCTCTGGTAAAATCGCCCACATCCTCAGTTGAACAGATCATGCATTTCTACCCCTGTAGTATAATGGCCTATGTCAAGAGTGTGACTTAGGCCGTTTTATTTTGCCTAAGTCAAAAGACAATGAGACTTAGGCAATTTTACAAGCTTTTCAAGATGGCAGTTGCATCAAGAAGAACGAAAGTCTACTCGGCCTCTGAAGTTAGGTTCAGTTTTTTGTGTTTTCTGAGAAACCTGAAAAAATTACTTGGGCAATTATTTTAGGAAGGTGACGATATGTGGGCTACGCACATACAACGAATGCATTTGCACGCAGCATTGTTTTGGATGTTCGGTAATTTCCGTCTCAAAATAGGCTATACGTCATAAAAGCCGACCAATCAGGTTGTGAACATATCCCTATGCCTTTACGTTCGGTATCTTTTTTTTGTTTTGTTTTGTTGGTCTGGACCAAACAAATCAAGCGAACTGAACTACAAATGTGAACACACCCTCAAATAGGCGATTTCGGACACAGCCCAGTGACTCTTATTAGCGAGTCATTGAATCATTCACTCAACCAATTTGTTCAAATCACTGATTCATCCAATAACACCATTACCGCGTGTTGCTTAGAGACGTGTAGCGGTTGCTTTGTCTGGAACTATTTTATTTTTGTTGGTGGTATAAATATTGTCCAAAAATGTAACTTGCTCATATTAGCTTTTTGTTTATTGTCTGTTGAATAAAAGCAATATCACACTCGCAATAATGTTGTGTTTACGATAATGAGCTGTGATTACCTGCACTGGATTACCAACAGCACTCTCCTGTGATATGGCTGATATATACATTTATAATCATACAAATATCATCATATATTATAATCATCATAATCATATTTGCTTAGCACTCTAAACCAACAATATCCAATGTGTGTTGTGGTGACATCTCTGGTACTTTGAGGCTGAGGTGGGAAAATATAATTTCTTGGAAATTTAGCAATAAAATGTTAAAATTTTCCAGTTAAATGATGTAACCAAGTGTCTCTGTTTCCTCTCTTCCTCTTTCTATCCTTTTCTGTGTTCTCCCCTGTGGTGTTTGCCTCTCTTCATGGCTGACTGCAGCGTGATGCCAAAGAAAAAAGCGCATTCATTATAAATAGATTGATTTTTAATGATAAATGTAAGCCATGTTTTGATCAATGAATGATTTTTTTTTCTCTTTGTGACAGACAGTTTTCGGAAATGCACAAGTGCATGAATAAATATATATTTGGTCTTCATGATGGGTTTGGGAAATGCAGAGAGGAATGTGTGTTTTAAATTCTGCTTCATGTGGCTTTTTAATCTTCCTCGCATGGCGAATCTCTGATTGCATTGCTGGGTAGCAGATGCTTCAATACTGTCTTCTCCTGTCCTCTGGCACAGGCACACTAACACTGGCATGCTAGATATGAGAGAGTTAAAGAAACAAATGAATGAGAGTAAGGCTGGGATTCAAAGATGAAAGAAAAAAGACATGCCAAGAGGACAACGGTGCACGAAAAGAGCAACAGAGATGTCTGAAGGAAAATGTAGGGGGACGATGAGCATGCTGACCAGTGCTTTTACAGAATACATTTGCTGAAGAGAGTTAAACTGGTCTACTTCAGTCAGCCCACATCACAATCTTAACATGATGCTATAATGGTCGACAACAGCACTGATGACAATCAAATTAGACCTGATTGGATCGTTTACTTGCAGAGAAACCCTGATACCCTTTCAGTCTAGATGGTTGATTGAGCTAAATGGCATTTGAATGGATTGTGTTGCACATCTGGAGGGCGCAGAGCCAGAGCACGCGCCTGTCATCAGGCATTCTCCTCACATGCACCGCCGAGTCTCCCTCGTGAACGCGCCTGCAAAAAGTGGGTCAGGAAATTTAAAGGGGAAGCGTTGCTATGAAGCGATTTCACAGTTCATGTGTTTGTAATGTATCGGTGCTCTTTAAAGAGATGGATCCCTCAAAAATTAAAAATATCATAATTTACTCACCCTCATGTTGTTTTAAACCAGTATTGAGTTTCTTTGTTCTGTTCAATGTGAAAGAAGATATTGATGATCCCCATCATACTATGGAAGGCATTGGGCACCAGAAACCGTTTGGTTGCTAACATTTTTCGAAATATCTTCGTTTGTGTTCAACAGAAGAAAGAAACTCAAAGGTTTAGAACAACTTGAGGGTGAGAAAATGATGACAGAATTCTTTTCATTTTTGAGTGAACTATCCCTTTAACGGAGGCTGTATTTAACATATTGACATAAATGGCATCACTATGTTTTTATTCTCTTGATTAAACCAAATATATATATATATATATATATTTCAATCATGACACCTCAAAAAAATTCCAGACTATTTAAATGCTGTGCAAGCATCTCACTTGCAAGATCAGGAAAAGATAATCATATATATATATATATAACATGAACGATTTAATTGCATAATAACTGCATCGCTGGTGTCATACACATTCTAGAAAACAGAAGGAATATATGTTGGAGAAGAGCATGAAAATGCATTAGAATTACAGACAGATAACAGAATCCTGATAGGGACCACAAGATGAGCGGCCTTAACTGTGGCAATGAAGCGGATTAATACATTTTAAGGATTAATGTGACACGTTCAGTAATTAGATGCAAATTTGTGACTATAACAGCCCAAAGCGAGCGCGTTTTTCACAAATAGGCCTGCTTGTAGTATGATGATGTTTGATATTGTGCATTTGTGTGAGTGTGAATAAAATTAAGCAACACTGATGAATGTGTATTATAACAGTTCAGACATTTTGCCTTTATTAGAACAGCACAAAAAAGACCACACTTTACATATATTTAAAAAACGAAAAACAATTAAAAACACCCAGAACGCAGATATACAGTCCTTAAAAATGAATAAAAAGTGAATTTAATATTTATAAGAGTAATACTTGTAATTATGTATAAAAAGACAAATCATCGCTTTAGTAAGCAATCCAAAAATGTTCCTATCATGCCAATAAAACATGCATAAATAAAGCTTTCGCACACTCAAATACATTTTAGAACAAACTTAATAAACCAAAATAAAGAGATCAGCCTAAACCCTGAATGTTCTTCTCGGAGAGAAGGGTCAAACTCTTTAAAATCCACTATGATACTAGATGCAGGCCGACAGAAACTGCGATATCATAAAAAATAGAAGAGTCTTCCAGAACAAGAGCGAATCTCTATATATTTTTGCACTTTCTCTCTCGGCCTGCAAAACGCATCATCCATCCACGCTGTAGAGCGTTAAAAGTTTAAACAGCACCATAGTTTTTCCCCTGGATTCCTTGTTATACAACTTACACCATCAAACACAAATTTTGACCCATGAGTATGACACCAACCGACATGAAGATTAAATGTTCGTTATAGCCAAACATAATATACCAATTTACACCCATAGCACTTTATAATATACTAATATTCAGCCACTTAACAGTATATTCTTTGGCAGCCTCCGTGTGAAACCGTACGAGGATAAGGAGATAAAAGCCTAGATTTATGTGATTACGATAATGGCTTGAGTCAAACTAGACTTCCTCATCCAGCTATCATTAGACTTGATCATTAGATGAACACTAACCATCATCACAATATGTCTGCTAATAAGATCAACTGTCAGGCAGCCCTTGTTGTCTTTTAGAAGCATGTTCACAATAGCATACTAGAATACTTCATAATAAATAGTTCACTAGTATTTAATTCCGAATATAGCCTTATTTCTTTACTTTCTGGCAGCACATCCCACCCAAAATCTTTAAACTTTCCACATTCTACAATCATATCCACTCAATGAAAGTAGTTATTTTAGCCATGTTGTTTAAACCCAATTTTGGGTCAAATATGGACAAACCCAAATGTTGGGTTAGAAATGTAAGCTAATTTAAAAATGTAACCCAACGGCTGGATTTGTCCATATTTTACCCAAATTTGGGAATTTTTTAGAGACCTGTCAAAAATCAGTTCAACATTCTTGAAAGATTAGCGTTATCAAAATACAATAATGATGGTAATATGACAGACTGATATGTATTCTGGCCAATTATATGACTTAAAAACTGAACATTACACAATTAGTTCATGACCACTTTTGCTCACTGCAAAAAAATGATTTTAGCCTTGTTTTCCAGTGCAATATCTAAACATTCTTAAATCAAGATACATTTACTTGAGAAGCAATGCGATGCTTAAAACAAAAATAAATATCTTCCAATGAGGTCACAAAAAAAATCTTATTTTCCCTTTGACTTAAGATATTAGTTCTTGTTTTAAGCATAAATTCACTTAATTTTGATCAGATACAAGACTCAATATCTTGAATCAAGATCATTTACTTGAAGCAAAATGACTTAAAAATGTTTAGACTGTTTGCAAAATTATGAAAGTCAATTTAACTGGCCAGATATTGGTGAATACTGGCCATCAATACAGGACAGTGATTGGACAAAACCAAAAAAACTATTCTGAGATCAGCAGGAAAGGCCAACAGGTGTCAAAAAGTCTGTTGATTAAGAAACATAATAATACAATTAAAAAATGGTTGTGACTTTAACAACTTTGCTTAAAATAAAGACAATATAAAATATAATTAATAGGCTATATGAAATAGCTTAGCCAGTTGTGGTTTCACACAAATAGCTGTAATACTGCACCAAACAGTGTAATGATGTATTGGGCCTGTGAGACCGACTGAGAGGTCGAGGGCAGGAACATCAGGCTGTCCCGATCGGCTGCTGAGATTGTTTTTAGATTGCGTCCCGGATGAACTTTGCACTCTTGGATTGATTGTGTGATCTATGTAGGTGGTCTGAACAAAGTTGCTTTTTTTGGGATATGGGTCCTTGAAAATTGAAAATGAACTCTGGACTGGTATATTGATTCTGGGCCAGAAAGGAATCCTGGGATATGGAGTCCTTGAGGGTTGTATGTGGACTCTAGACTGAGTGATGGATTGTGGGACCTGTAGTCCATGTAGCTGGATTGTCGTTGGCATTTTCGAGCACTTAAAAGCTTTTCTTCTGCGGAGCGCTGAGTTTTCTCATTCCTCTTATCCTGCCGAGGAGCTCACGCACGAAGACCTGGTGTAGAGAGAAAGAGACAGACTGTGTGTAGTAAAAGTCTACTCATGTTTCCGCATCATTCATTCGCTGTGTAAAGCTTGTGGCTGTAGGTCAGCAACAATGCTGCGGGGTCTTTGATTCACAAACTATGTGCTTGGGTTTGATGCACAATACACACACTCAAACAAGCACGCATGATAGTTTAAGCATCTGTGATTAGATAAGAGAGGATTGTAAGAGTGTGTGTACAGATGCTTTTAATCTAATATAAACACCTATGGCTTGATGAGGACACTTCTGTGTGTCTGTGTTTTATAATTTTACATTTATATAACTTTATTTTATATTGCACACACACACACGGGTGTAAACATGGGTGTTTATATTGGATTAAAAGCATCTGTATCTGTGTGTGTTGGTCAGTGGGTTATTGTGTCTGCTGTCTTATGCATTGTGATTTCCATAATGTTGGATGGATTCTTTGAGCACACACATGTATTCAGGTCAGTGCACACTCATATGAAATCCACTAGCATTTCCTAAAGCTGTGTGTGTGTGTGTGTGTGTGTGTGTGTGTGTAAAAAAAAAAAAAAAAAAAAAAAAAAAAAATTATATATATATATATATATATATATGTCAATGACATGGCGTGTCAATTCTGGTGTCCAAAGCATATTTGCAAGTATAATATCCTTTGTACACCAGAATTGACCCATATTATTTATATATATATATATATATATATATATATATATATATATTTATATATATATATATATATATATTTATATATATATATATATATATAGGCTTTGCTTTGTGAGTGCACCTATGATGCCTTATAATACTCCTTAAAATGCTGTCTACGTAGGCAGCTCACTATGTTTTGGAACAGAGCTGTAGGTTGGTGGCCTATATTTTCTGTTATGACTTACATCAGTGGGCTTGAAGCAGTCTGTCAGTGATTCCTGAGGGACAAAAAAAAAAAAAAAAAAAGATATCATCTGACTGAGACACACACAAACAACTTCAGAAACCTAAACATTTTCAGACAATTACATACACAACGTGAATTTTTGGCTTGGGCATATAGTGTTTGTGTGTTACTGTAGCAGTAAAAACCCTCAAGGAGGTGCTAGAGTTTATCTTAATGTCTCTATCAATAATGCAGATGTTATTATTCAGATAGTATAAAAGCACTTTAAAGAGGACCTTGTTTAGTGTGTGAGGACACATACTTGTTATATATATATATATTGAAAATATACACATTTTTCAACCCTATGCTAGTAGAGCCCATAAACAAAATCAAGACTTTGTAAAAGGGATAATACGGCCTTGAGAACTAATTACTCAGCAAGATTCTCTTAACGCCGCTTTCAGCAGTGCTGGAATGCGAAATGAACATTGCATTATGAATTGCATTCTGATAAATTTCAGAACATCATGAAACCAAGCATAGCTAAAAGTGTTTGCATTCATGTTCAATGTTTTGTCATTAAACTCTAAACTCAGTGTTTAAGGGGCTGTTTACACGACACCTTTTACAACCAAACTCGGAAAACTTGTGCATTTTGACCATTCAGTAACACAACAACGCTGTGTTGGGGGCCTGAAAATGCTAACTTTTGAAAACTAGTTTCAAAGTGCACTTGTTTGAAAACGATAGCGTTATCGTCTCCATGTAAACTACAAAAAAAGCGGCATCGCCAACGACTGGCCTGGCAGAATAATACAGCGTTTTTAGGCATTTTTGCAGATCCGTGTGGACAGGGATCATTTTGACAATGTTGTCGTCTGAACACGAAAAACGCAAAGGAATTTTTTTTCCCCGTTTTTAGTACATCGTTGTTGTGTAAACGTACCCTAACAGAAAAATGCATTATTTTCTAAACACACGCTCACACAGGAGTTTACCTGTAGTTTTACAGCTCTCTCATCTTCACTGTTCACCTCCAGGAGATCATCAATGTCAATCTCCACCTCTGGCATTTCCTCTTCCTGTACAAACAGAGATCACACATAGTAAGTGAGTGGAAGCACATAAAAAAGAAAAAAGAATAAAAATCCCAAATGAGTTTTAAAGAAACATCTGCAAACATCTGATACTTAAATGAAACCACCAAGAGACCTCCAAGTAACTGATTTTCCTTCATTAGTACAGAAATTCTTACAGATTGGATAGATGTGGTCTAGATCAAATCAGCAGCCAAGAAATTGTGAATTATACGTTCATCAGGGCTATTTGGGGAGCGAGAACATCAGGAAACACTCCAGTCACAAGCTGAGGTTAATCTGAAGGCTGTGCCACTGTGATGACAGACAGAGGCACACAGGCACGATGAGATGAGGTCTATAAATACACTCCCCTGTTTAAAGGTGAGAGGAAGAGAGGGGACTATTTTCCATGTGGTAATCGCTTTGCTCGTTTGGCAAATGAGAGAGATAGAATAATATACATCTTCAATATGAAAGCACATATGTCATTATTGTCTGAGTGCCAGTTTGTCAGAGTGTTACAGCCAATTCTGCATTTGCTTGACAGATCCAAGGACAAATCCAGGATTTACTTCCCAGATTTACTCAACTTCATCAAATGTGCATGAATGGTTTTTCGCATGATGTAGGATTTTGTTCAAAGTTTTTTCATATACGTTACTACAATGGCATTGATTTATTTTCAATTTAAAAATTCACACAAACAGCATTACACCAATGCATTATTTTACAGTATTTTTAAAAATGTTAAAAAATAAATAAAATTGTATATATATATATATATACACATATAATACACACAAAAAAGAAAGAACAAAAATTTAGGTGCAGCAGTTCAATTGCACGTTAACACAAATATCTAATCAGCCAATCAGATGGCAGCAACTCAAGGCATTTAGGCATGTAGACATGATCAAGACGATCTGCTGAAGTTCAAGCTGAGCATCAGAACGATGAAGAAAGGGGATTTAAGTGACTGAATGGGGCATGATTGTTGGTGCCAGACTGGCTGGTCTGAGTATTTCAAAGGTCAGAGGAGAATGATCAGACTGGTTCAGCTGATAGAAAGGCAACAGTAACTCAAATAAGGTTCATTACAACCGAGGTCTGCAGAAGAGCATCTCTGAACACACAACGCATCAAACCTTAAAGAAGACGAGCTCCAGCAGCAGAAGACACACACCGGTGATACTGTCAGATGAGAACAGAAACTGAGGCTGTAATTCACACGGCTCAACAAAACTGGACAATAGAAGATTGGAAGAACATTGCTGGTCTGATGAGTCTCCATTTCTGCTTCAGCGTTCAGATGGTCGGGTCAGAATTTGGTGTAAACAACATGAAAGCATGAATCCATCCTGCCTGGTATCAGCGCTTCAGGCTGCTGGTGGTGTAATGATGGTGGGATATTTTCTTGCACACTTTGGGTCTCTTAGTGCCAATTGATCATCGATTAAACTCCACAGCCATCCTGAGTATTGATGCTGATCATGTCCATCCCTTTATGACCACAGTGTATCTTCTTCTGATGGATACTTCTAGCAGGATAACACACCATATCATAAAGCTCAAATCATCTCAAACTGGTTTCTTGATCATGACAGTGAGTTCGCTAAACTCAAACCTCCACAGTCTCCAGATCTCAATCCAATAGAGCAGATTTGGGATGTGTGGAACAGGAGAATCGCATTATAGATGTGCAGCTGATAAATCTGTCAATATGAACCAAAATCTCGGAGGAATGTTCCCAGCACCTCGCTGAATCTGTGCCACGAAGAATTAAGGCAGTTCTGAAGGAAATCCGGTACTAGCAAGATGTACCTAATGAAGTGGCCGGAGAGTGAATATAGGAGCGTGAAAGAGAAACTGATTTAGCGAGAAGCAGGTCAAAATGATTAGTGCTGGTCTGCAGAGTTAATAAGTGTGTGTGTGTGTGTGTGTGTGTGTGTGTGTGTGTGTGTGTGTGTGTGTGTGTGTGTGTGTGTGTGTGTGTGTGTGTGTGTGTGTGTGTGTGTGTGTGTGTGTGTGTGAGATTTCATTACTAGAGAGATAATATTAAAAAAAAATTCCCCCTCTAGAGTTTCTAAAGAGATCTCAATATTATCAAATTATCTTAGCGGTTCTAAGATATACACAAAGATGAATATTGTGAGTTCATGTAAATCTACAATGGGGTGACATTTTCAGAAAGATTATGACACACTTTTACATTTAACGACAAATACAAATCAATATATTAACACTATAAATCTTCAAAAACAGACACACTCTCATATGCGCAACAAATGAAGATTTTGACAAATCATCCTTTTAGAACAACATCATGGCTTCTTATTGGAGCTGTTTGTTAAAATGATGATCCAATCAGTCGCCTGGCTGCTGTCAGATGAGCGAATACATCATGCGTTTATTTTAGACCTTTTTTTTGTCTGTGTCTGTGTGTTCACATGTTCACTCCCGAGTGTCCTAGTCGGGAAAATGGCAAAACAAGATAATGCCAGCCACAAAGACTAAATCAGATAAAGCTAAACCATCAGCAGATCAGTCAAGCTAGCCGCCAAGACATTGCCAATCAATCACAGACTGATCCGACATCAATCAAGATAACCTGACACAGATGCAATCAGCCACCTCAAACAATCATTTCAGTAGCTATATTTCACACCGGTTCACAAAGTCAGTAAGAAACCACTTTGCAACCAGCCAGACCATCCTAGCAACATGCTAAAACCTATCTATCTATCTATCTATCTATCTATCTATCTATCTATCTATCTATCTATCTATCTATCTATCTATCTATCTATCTATCGTTGTTTTATAAAGACTTCTTGTCATTTTTTTTTATTGTTTTGAGCCATCATTAATGGCCACTACAGTATAAAGCATTTTTCATTCCAGCTGTACAAATGTGCTTGCATATAATGTATGTGTATTGTGAATGAAAAGCCCTGCAGGTGGATTGTGGGTACTGAACGTGTGTGCTGTATGAGCTGCAGAACCAGCATAGACACCTTCACTTGACCTATTTGTTCACGGTGCCTGAAAGCGCAGTCGACTGGTGTCTCATCTGCAAACACAAAGCAGAGGGACGCAATCTCTCTCCCTCTCAGAGCAGACATGTCAGACCACTGAGGATTTCAAACAGGCGTTAGTGTGAGAGAGGGCTTGCAGGAAAGTGCGAAAATGTACACACAAACGCCGGCAGCAATGCTCAGAAATCACACACGAACTCCCACACACATAACACCATTTGCATACCAACATAAACAAGCAGATTGTACTGTACTGCGCACATATGTGCTCATAAAACACCATGCGCATGCATATTCTGTGTGTCACAGATGATTTACGATCGGGCTCCTTCAGTTGGCAGAATAAAGATGATAAAATTGCTCTCTACAAGGCAGGAGTGACATGAACCCATTTTTTGAGGTTTTATTAGTGTCACTGGTAAGAAAAAAACATGACTGAAGACAAAAAACAAACAAAAAACAACATAATTTATTATATACAAATAAAATATGTTTCTCTAGTCATACAGTTGATTAGTAAAGGGACCAGAGTTCAAACTTTGACCTAATATGTAGTTTTTAAATAAACTTAGCAAAATTGTTGCATTATGCATTTTATCAAAAAGTCAAATGCTTGGAATTATGATTTTTTGAATGTTTTTGAAAAAACATTCAAATATTCTCACAAAGGCTGCATTTATTTGACCGCAAATGCTGTAAAAACAGTAATATTGTGGAATATTATTACGATTTAAAAATACAGTTTTTATATTTGAATGCATTTTAAAATGTAACTTTTTTCCTGTGATTAAAGCTGAATTTTCAGCATCATTACTCAAGTCTTCAGTGTCACATGATCCTTCAACATATTAGAATGATTTCTGATGGATCATATGACACTAAAGATTGGAGTAATTATGTAAATATAATAGCATTTGCCTATTTAAATCCAAACAACAACTTTTTTGGCCGGGCAGAGTATATAATATAATATAATATAATATAATATAATATAATATAATATAATATAATATAATATAATATAATATAATATAATATAATAAGATACACTTTTTTTTTTACATACAATAATTGTGCTTCTTAATGATCAACATTACAAGAAACAAAAAAGGTACGATGCTTCTGCTACAAGGTCAGATGGAGATTAAAATACAATATAAACAAATGCAGACAGGATCGTCTCTAATACAAAACACAAACACGCTGAATCAATACAAACAGTCGAAGTGAAATGCAATGCAGAGGCCATGATATCAGACAGATAGACAGAGCCCTGAGGCGTTGAGCATCAAAGACGAACCCCTTCCCCCTCGCTGACGAGAAAGACAGCAGAGAGGGGGGTTGTGGGTATCTTTTGCAGACAGGGGCATATTAGCAGAACCCCACTGGGCTGAATGCAGAGGACATATCTCGCTGCTTCTTATGCGGTGTTGTGTGTCAGTACAGAGAGAGGGTTTTGCAGCCATTCTCAAAAAACGTCTCTATGACTCAGTACTGATATAATTAACAGGAGACTGAATTTAGTCACAATATTTGATAGATTGCACTATTTAGTGCATAATGCAAAATAACTGTTTCAAATAAAGAAATGTGATGTCCCATTATATAAGGAAAAAAAAATAAAAATCTAATTCTGCTTAAATTTTGTTTTGATCACGATTAAAATGTAATGCTTTAACTGTATGTATTTTTTTTGGTAACATTCAACACCCAAACAGAATGTAACAGGGTCTGCACAAAACAGGTTTTGAACAATAAAATGTTATGGGCTACCAATTTTTCCCCCCATTATAATGTGATTCATTGTGAAAGTGATTCCAACAGTATAATTTATAATGCTGGCCCGTTATCATTATATTTGTGGTATGGTATGGACTCTGCTATTCTTTTACATTTAGATATATTTTTTTAAAGCGACATTATTACAGTTATCGTCCTTAGTGTGAATGGGCCTCAAGTTTAAAAATCAGCCATAAAAAAAATTGAGCACTAATCTTAATATTTTGGATTAGTATTTAGTCCAGCAGTGTTACTGAATGAGCTTTCACATCCTATCACAGCACTATTCATCCTTGATTCTCACACAGAGAATCTGCATGCTTGCAAACCGCTGCCCTGTGCCTGAAATAGACAGAATCCTCTGCAGAAAACAGCTTAGGCAGCGGTTTGTGACCGTCATTGATTTGAGGACTCCGTTAGACAGAGGACTCCATCATTAGCTCGCACGTAGACCACCTCTTCTCTGTGTTCAATACGCTAATGAACTCCAGATGGACCTGTTTTACTAAAGCAAAGCCCATCAAAGAGCTCTGATACACATGTACATGCAAATTGCAACAAGAAACGTCCTACATTTGTACTTTGTAAGCCTTGTAAGCACAGCTGAGGTGCTGAGGATGCAGAGATCATATGAACACACACTTTTAGTGTTTCTTAGAGGGTTGTTAGTGTGTGCATGAGATGACATGCTGTTTTACTCGAGGCATGAAATTGATTCAATTCCAAGTCCAAAATTGCCTTAATTTCCTTTGTTTTACCGTCCACTAAACGGATCCAATTCTAATTCTATTGTGTTCTTCCTTACTGCTTTTCCATTACTTTCCTCTCATCTTCCGTTCTAATTTCTGTTCTAATTCCTTTTCCCCAATCCTCTTCTCCCAGAAGTCACAGAAATTAACCTCCAAATATCCTGATAACGTTCCACCATTTTTTTCCTTGCTCATCCTTTTTCTCGCTTTCGCTCTGTTGGATACATTCACTCACTGTATGACCACCAAGTTCATCTAATCCACGCTGTGCTGTCACTCATTCTGATCAGTTGGGGTCAGAGGTCAGCTCTGTGACTGAAAGCCTGCGATGTCATAGTCAAGTGATGCTTTAAAGTGTGAGATCTGACGCTGCACCAGGCTCAAATATTAGATCTATGCATTGCAAGCACTGTAATCTGTAAATGCTTAAAGCATTCTTGGATTGTACTCAATGGTGATAGAGCAGCCTTCAAATGGGTGCACTATTAAACCAAATGTTATTGTTCAGGTAGTTAGCTATAAACTAGTAACATGCTAAGCAAGCTGTCTGCTATTAAAGTAGAACAACGACTCTAGAAAGTAGTTTACACTAATGCATGCAGTTCCTCACGCAGCCGAAAGGATAAATGATGATATTTTAAATGCATGCTTGCATTGCATCATGAATTGTATTTTGGCATATTTGGGAATGCAACGACGCATGCAATCAAGTCTGCATTGCTAGAAGCAATTGCAAAAAGCATGTGCAATCATGTACTAGAGAATCAGTTTCAGGCCTCAGGGTTTTGGTTGAATTCTGTCAAACTTCTCTAAATCTAGAAAACCTTCACTGTCAGCAAGTAATCCCATGCTGACCTACTCTTCCTTAAGTAGGTCTATAACGTGTCATCACCTTACACTAACCCTAACGGCCATATTGCACAATGGAGATGTTGTTGTTAGTGAATTGCACGCAAATCCAATCAGCTAAACCTGCTAAACACTTTCCCTTAACTCATTTAGCTGTGTGAGATAGGCATATTTAAATAATTTCAAACAAACTATCGAATATCAACATGGCTTTGGTCATTTTTGCTCAGCCAATTAAAAGAGAGTATAGATGATAATGAGAGCTGCATAAGCGCTAACAAACATGAGATGACATGAAATGGAAGT
>NC_137139.1:29687133-29885957 GCF_949319135.1 Squalius cephalus
CTTATTATACTGAGATATATATTAATAACCATAAACCTAAACCTAATTCTCACAGAAGTCGTTTTTCAAACAGTCATGTTCAGATCATGGAGGCCCAGATGGGACATATACCCTTTACATAGTTTGAAGTTGTGTGAAAATGTACTGTAAATTGGTGCCACCTTCTGGATATGTCATAATATTACATGGAAACCACATAAACACTTGTACCAAAATGTTGGTCGTTCAAGGCTACAGTTGACTACTCAAAAGGCCAGTTTTACAATTAAGCACAATGAATTGAGCAATGAATGCAAGAATAAAATCCTAAAATAAAATGTGGCCATGTCCCATGGGGTTACGCAGTATTTACAAATTAAAGAGCCCATACAACAAGATTTTTATATCTCACATTTCCCAAAGCTTTGGTGTCTTTGATTTACCAACAAATAACATAAAGGTACAATATCCCTAGATGGAAACACATTCACGTAACTGCATGCCAAGTATGTTAATTAAAAATATTTAATGTATTTGTAGATATTCAAATGTTTTTATTAAAATAGCTACGACTAAATTTAATATTCGTAGGCTAATACTTATTATAAGCTAAATAATTAAATAAGCTAATACTTATTATAATAAATAAATAAATAAATAACAATTATAATATAATAAATATAAACGATGGAATAATCAGAAAATATGAAAATATTATAATTAAAGCATTAAACACATGTTATGCAATACAAAATAAAATAAATCATTTAAAATTAAATTAATTTAACATTTCACAAATAACCAAAAAAGTGTCTTAATTAAAAATATTTAATATATTTGTAGGTATTCAAATTTTTTATTAAAATAGCCTTAGTCAAAATACTTATTATAATAAATAAATAAATAAATAACAATTATAATATAATAAATATAAACGATGGAATAATCAGAAAATATGAAAATATTATAATTAAAGCATTAAACACATGTTATGCAATACAAAATAAAATAAATAATTTAAAATTAAATTAACATTTCACAAATAAGCAAAAAAGTGTCTTAATTAAAAATATTTAATATATTTGTAGGTATTCAAATGTTTTATTAAAATAGCCTTAGTCAAAATACTTATTATAATAAATAAATAAATAAATAAATAACAATTATAATAAATATAAACGATGGAATAATCAGAAAATATGAAAATATTATAATTAAAGCATTAAACACATGTTATACAATACAAAATAAAATAACATTTAACATTTAAAAAATAACCAAAAAACATATAATTGTATTTAATGCAGTTTATTACAACTAATAAAAATAATGAATGAAATTGAACATTAGCAAAAAGCTCTTGCAGACGGACAAGATTGATAGACAGACGATGTTTGTTATATTCTGCACCTGTCCGCTAGAGGCATTTGTACTAAGCGCGCGCTCTCTAATCTAATCCTCTCATGTGACGTCGGTGAAATGGCGGATCGGGATGGAAGCGACGTCTGTCAGAGTTCCAGCCAAGGTGAGTTTATTTATATAGTGTAAAGTTTGTCCTAAAGTACTATCCCGCTTCCAAACGAGTGTACCAAACTCTCCTCTATGTTTAAAGCTGGTTGGTTAAACTTGTCACGAAATAACACTTTTTTTAACCTCAGAAGCAGCGCGAGCCGGTCAGAGGAAAGGGATTAAATCAGTAAATCAGCCTAAACGCTGAGCCAAAGCACTGCCAGTTGGTGTTTACATCAGCTTTCACGCAGAAATCACCATTAGTTTATGTTTTTATATGACACTGGCTCTGTATAATTAGTTTAAAGGCGTTAAAATGCCGTTGAAGCAGTTTTGAGCGGAGCACCTGTTACGTGCGCGCGCGCGTGTCCTACGCGATCACATCTGATGTTTTATCTCTGTTACTTGTGCTGTTGTGTTATTTGTACAGTGAAATAAATATAGCGAAACCAGCTCAAAATAGTCAGGTGTAATCATACTATCTTAATGGGTTTTGTTTGTTGAGTGTTAAGTGAATCACGTCTGTAAATGTAATTACCCCGCCCGCGTAATCTTCATTCCCCTCTTATTAATATCTACTATAAAATTGTCTTATTCGTCTTAATCCTGGTGACTAAATATGTCTGATCCAACCCATATCACTTCGAAAAACTACTGAAAATATAAATGAGCTAAGGCAACTTGAGGCAACATCAAAAAATGTTATGGCTTGTATGATATGACATGGTTTGTTTCGGACTAGTTTTGTTTTTGTATTAAGTCAGTAAACCATATTAGATTATGATGAATAAAGTTAGACTGATAGTTTGGTCAGGTAGATATCTGTCCATTCATAGATGAACCTTACCCAATTTTGTCTATTAACAGAGATATTACTTTCCCTTTCTGGCTCCAAACTCTACCTCACAGGGTTTATTTCTCAGTTGATTGTAGGCACAGACAACAACAGTGTTACTAGTTAAAGTGTAAGGTTACTGTCTGTTACTGGGGCTGGAGGGGCAAAGATCAGATTCCTGTGCCACCTCCTTCTCTGTTATGAATTGAGAAAAGTAAGATACACAGAAATCGAGTGATAGAGTAGTTGCATGATAGTGTTTTATAGATCAATTTGCTAAATCTAAAGATATTTGATTATTTTCAGATTATCAACATCAGCTCATAACCCTATTGCTTTGCTGATCAATATAAGCATTAAACGGTTAGTTCACCCAAAAATATCCCATCATTTACTCGCCCTCAAGCCATCCTAGGTGTATATGACGTTCTTCTTTCAGCCAAACACAATCGAAGTGATATTAAAAATATCCTGACTCTTCCAAGCTTTATAATGGGAGTAAATGATACGTCGGCTCTTCCGCCTGAACTAGACTTGTGTACGGCCAGTGATTATAGTTTCTAAAGTTATAAATATGGATTTTTTTTTTTTTACAAAAATGTATTGCTTTAATTCAGAAGGCCTTTATTAACCTGTGCGCCATATGGATTACTTTTATGATGGATTGATGCACTTTTTTGGGCTTAATTTTTTTACCATTCACTCCCATTATAAAGCTACTGTAGGAAGAGCCAGTATATGACTTAATATAACTCAGATTGTGTTTGGTGAAAGTAATGTACTCCAAGGATGGCTTGTTGAGAGTGAGTAAATCATGGGATAATTTTCATTTTGAGGTGAACTAACACTTTAACTATCCCTTGTGTATACAGTTTATAGTTTCCAATGTTTTTAAGTAAATTTCTAGTAAATATTGTGTATTAGGGCGTAAAGGAATCAATTGATTGTGTAATATGACTGAAACATGAGGTGTAGATGATGCTGCATCCTTTTCTATGAGAAGCTCTGATGTCGGCTTCATTGTAGCTATGCTAATTGTACCCCCCCTCACTGAATATTTGAATGAGTTAGCATCTAAATGAATCAGACCTTTCCATTTATGAGTGCTTAATGCAAATTTTTTCCATTTATTTGCTCAGGACAGTAAGCAACGTGAATAAATGACACATGAGTATAAATGCATTCTCAGTGTTACCAGATCTAATCTGAAATGGCCACGCAGTTCAAAAGCTGTTAATCTCACTTTCAGCGTTTGAATACTGTATTTAATGTTTGCCAGTAAAGGTGGATCATTACACGAATCTGTTTGCTTATGCAGTTTTATGGATTCGGTACACATACGTTTAGCAGGTATTGGCTTATTCGTGCAACATGCATTGAAGATTAGTGCTATAGTGCATGTTAAGTGTCTCCTATACAGGTAGATGTGTTAAATACCATATATCACACATGAGTTTCTTAACAGAATATGTGGGAATAATTGTGAGTAGAATTTACTTATAATAGCCTTATTTATATTGGTGGTATAGTGGATTAAAGTTACATTAGCGATTATAGTGGTTGTAAGTGTGTGGGGAAAAAATTATCAGATTGCTGTATTTCATTACTGCATACATAGCAATTTTTATGTTTGTGTGTGAGAGTCATATATGATGCTTTCAGTTTGCAGTAGGTCGTAGGTTGATGATCTTTACGTGTCATTCACCTGTTGGCTGTAAACTGACTATCAGCTGTTTCTCATTCATAAACACACATGCCCTTATCCACTGGCAGTAAAGAGTGGGACACGAGCAATAACTTGTCTGATGGATTCAGTAATTTTTAGACTGATTCAAAAAACATAGCCTAACTTTTCCAATTCATTAAAATTGGTATTTTATACAAATGTCTATCTAATAAACAAACAAACAAAAAGAACTGGCTCATTAGTCGTTTGTTTGTGAATCAGACTGTTTGGATTTGCATGCAGCCAGCAAATACAACACAATGGAAGGATGTTGTCGTACCCAATTCTTTTGACTCATCACATTCAATTTGAGCAAACTCGCAGCTCTTTTGATGTTCAAACACTGTTAGATGACTAGGCGATCATCCCAACCCATCCCTAGTTTGAGCATCATTTGTTTGAGGGCATATGTGAGCCGCATCTAGTGTTTAAAGTACAATGTTAAACACACTTCTTCTCACTGCTAAAGGTGCGGTCACATTAGCGGCATATTGGCAAACTTTTGCTGGCAAAAAGGTCCATTGTATGAAGCACAAAGAAGTCACTTTCAAAACAAGCAGCTTTCTGTTGGATATCCCTAGTCTGTGTATTTGTTTGTGAACATTTGTGAGCTAGTGTTGAAATGTCTGAGGCGGGACGACTGTCTTATGGTGAGGTCGGATTTACCGTTGTTTGATTTCCGTGGGCAAAATCCTGTCATTATCATTTCAGTGGGCTATAATTCATCTCTTTCCAGTCCATTTTATCCCATTTCGCGCGCGATATTCGCCGATGTTTAACGCCTCGTGACTAAACAAAGGGCGCCAATGTGAGTGTGCAAACCGGCGCGAAAAACGGCACGCGTAAAAGCGTCATTTTTTAAAAAACGCCTCGGGTTCGTTTTTTGGTTTGACGCGCCGCGTCAAAAACTATCCGACCAATGAGATTGGCGCTTTTGTTCACGTGTCTGGAGCTTGGGGGCGCTCAAACACAAAACGGTCTTGCCGAGCACTCATACGTAATGGCGAAGAAGATACACATCAAGTAGCGTCTACACTGCCGGGAAGAAATAAGACGAGGAAGATGCAAGGCAAGATGATTGTAGAGCTGCTGGTCTCGTTGGTGTCGGAACATAAAGAACTATATGACAAACGCGACAGCGACTACAAAAATCTTGATAAAAGAGAACTGTTATGGAGTGGTTTCTGTTTTACATTAAGTGCCATCTAATGTCAGGGAATGAATTTGCATGTTCACTCGGCTCATCGTCAGTGAAAATTGCTTGGGTGTGAACACAAAAAACGAGTTGAAAAACGCTGGCGAATAACGCGCGCCGATATTCGTCCCGGTGTGTAGGGCCTATAAGGGTGCTCCGATTGATTGGGCACCGACCGTTATCGGCCGATAATAGCTTATAGTTTGATTTGTGGTCTCTATAAAGGCAGATCAGATGACGCAAAACTCGTGAGACAATTTCGAGACAATTTGAGACAATGGGGAGTTCATCATTAGCCTATTATTCTTAATGAATAACACAACAAGTTGTGTACACAGTACAATGACAAATTTGCTTAAATAGACGCTTTTACATATTGCTTTGACACCAAATATTCCTCCATTATCTCGTCAGTCAGCTCCTCACTCTCGTGATATATGAAATCTTACTCATGCTGCTCATCTGTGCTTCAACTCTCGTTCAGCTCACGATTTATTAAGCAGACATGTTCAGTTTTTTAATTGTAGTGACTGTTCTCTTTGAATTGGATTGGATCTGCGCATTCAGCCTTCGACACGTCGACTTTTTGGGACTTTAGCTTCTTCACCGTATCCCCCAGAGTTAGATAAGTCCATATATACCCTTCTCATCTCCGTGCGTGCCGTAACTGACGCACCCACCGCTAGCCTAGCTTAGCACAAAGACTGGAGGTAAATGGCTCCAGCTAGCATACTGCTCCCAATAAGTGACAAAATAACGCTAACATTTTCCTATTTACATGTTGTGATTTGTATAGTCACAGCGTCTACAAATAACAAGGTCACATGAGACACAGCCATCTTCTAACCGTACACATACTGGGAACTATATTCTCAGAAGGCGAAGCACTGCTAATTGGGCGGAGTGAATTACTCCAACTCTGAGCGAACTCTCTGCTCCTCACCACGGCTTCTCAGGTGATGTGAGCAAATCACTCCGCAGAAGTCACATGGTAGGCATACGGCAAAAACAACAACAACTGAACATGGAGGGGTTTGCAATCAAGATGTTGTCTTATTTAAATTTTACAACATGATAATGTGTAGCCGTGCACTGGACTGTGCGTCCTCTGACGCAGCTGCAGAACCGGAGGCTGGTATGCACAGCTTTTTTCCACGCTGTCTCCATTATATTGTAATTTTCTGCTTGTCTGGCATTTTGTAACGACACAGCATTGTTTCGGCAGCGACTTTCAGCATGTTTACTATAACAAAGTCTGACGTTTACATTTTACAAAGTCACACAAACCACGCAAAATCCGATCATAGTGGTCAGACTGAAACGGATTTCCAGTATTACGATTTGAATAGGATTTCAAACCACATATGGATGTAGCTTGAAGCGGATTTTTACATTTCATGTAATTTTTATTTATTTTTTCTTTGCTGTTCACATTAGCTAATTCTGATCGGATTTCAAGTCGGATATGCACAAAAATCGGATTTTGACTGATAGTCTGAACGTAGCCAAAGAAAAAAAATCATTCACTGCTATTTAAGAGGGTTAGTCTATATTTACTTTTTACAGTGAAGACTATGCAGTGTTGTTTTACATTTGATTACTTTCTGTTGAAAAAGTCTGTTCTGTTATTATTATTATTATTATTATTATTATTAATATTATTATTATTAATAATAATAATAATTTTACAGGAATGCTATATTTGTTAAGCTCTAAGCTGTATAATCACCTCAAAAAAAGGGAATGGAATATATTACACATGTTGCTTGCCAATAAATAAAGAGTTGCCAATTCATGATAATCTCTTATTTTGTATGTACTCAAAATACGTTGGTGTTAAGAATAGTTGGCCTATTATTTATTTTGGTGATCGATATCGGCCAATACTGCTTCCAGTGATCGGTAATCATTGATTGGACCCAAAAATCCCGTTCGGAGCACCTTTACTATTCTGTGTGCCATAGCTGTCATGGTGTCCGTTAATCGGCTGGATCACCTTGCTGGTCTTCATACTGAATATTTCAGTAGGAAACAGAGAGCTGTGTGCGTGTGTAAGGCAGTGTTTCAGTGTATTTGTCAGTCTGTGTTACTTTCTCTACAAGGGCCTGAGAGAGAGCGAGAGAGAGAGAGAGAGAGAGGGCGAGACAGACCTGTAGAGAGACAGTGTCAGCATCAGCAACTGGAGCAGTCGTGTCTCTCAGGCTTAAGGAGGAAGAGAGCCGGCCGTTTCTGTGGATTACAGGAGCGTCAGTAAGCTGGGCTGCACTGGAAGAGTTTTGGCTCATCTCTCTCTTTCCTTTCAATCTGTCTTGCCGCATCTTGCAGCTTTTACTGTGTCTGTCACTCTTCCCACCGCATGCTGTATTATCTGAGGAGATTCAGAGGAGATGTGTGGGGTGTTAGCTGTTAGCAGCACTGAGTACTGAGAGAGAGAGGAGAAGAGGGGAGAATGCCGGCCCCCCTCAGGATGAGAAGGGGGGCTTGTAGGTCGGCTATCCCGTCTCTCTCCACCATCGCTGAGGAAGAGGAGGGACAGCGCAGTCGCAAGAGACGCAGGAAAGGAGGAGGTATGTGGGAGGTCAGGATAGGAAAGATTAAAAAAGCTGATACAAGTCTCTCTGGGGTTTTGCTCTCAGGGGTGCTAAGCTAATAATTGGCCTATTAAGATGGTTTGATTGCATGTTTTGGTATCAGCTTTTGTTGTTAAAAGTTGTATGTTTGACTTTGAACTGGTTGGTAGGATCAGATAACGGCATAGAAGTGCAGGGTTAAAGATGTGTGAATATTTATTATATTTTATTATGCTTAATTAAACTTATGATGATAAATTCTGTATAATTAGTACATTTGTTTGTTATTTTGAGAGACTACATGGAATATATCTTTTAAATGTACTTGTCACTATTGTAAAAGTGCAAAAAAACTAAAAGGTGATTTAAAATGGTGAAACTTTGAAACCGTGAATAGTTACATCATCTAAATAATTTCTATACATTTTAGTCTTGATGAAAACCATACAAAGTGCATACAATTCAAAATCTCTTGAGAATTCAGGACAACCTCATTTTAGAGCCCTGAATAATGTGCGTAATGAAAGTGTGGCCTTTAATATTCATTTGCTAATGTTTTGTGTCTGTCTGCATCGGCATTTCTTTTAGTCTATGGCTGTGTGTCAAAACTAAGTGAGCTACCAGCCGAGACAGCAGTTGTGGACATCAAAGATGTGAAGCTTAAAATGGCATTCTAGTTAGGCAGCTCACAAGGCTTTGAGATTGAGACACACCCTTTGCTCTTAACCACTCATGCGTTTGACCTAAATACAAAAATGCTTTGTTTATATTAAAATGGTTTTTTTACTTAGGTTATATTAAAATTAGGGTTTTTTAGTATCCTTGTAAGCTAATTTTTGCTAGTATCTGTGCACAAACACAAATATCATTGTTAGTTTTGTGAGTACAGAGTACAGAAAATTATGTCAGTCTATGGTGAGCGTTAACATCATATCTATTACACTGAAGAGGCGAAAAACACATTTATCCATTTTGAGTGTCTAGTGTTTCAGCACAACTTCAACTGATTAGGAAAAGATTTTTGCTCTCTTTTTTTTTTTGTTAGGTGTGGCTGTTTTGCCCCACCCATTGTCGCCACAGTGGCAGATGACTGTCAAGTTGAACTGGATGTCCTAGGCTGTGGGTGGGTCACATGACCACCGGTAGGAGGAATGTAAACAGCAGCTCGGTTGGCTGACTGGAAGGCTCAACATAAAGGTGGATGCTGTAATAATTATGGATGTAGATTAATGCCAGTATTCAATATTTACATTTCTAAATCTGAAATGACAGATCTCTTTTTATAGAAGAATCATGTAAGCTTTCTAATGACAATTAGCCTAAACCACCTCACATTTAAAATGTAAATCAAACACAAGTGCATGTGGATGTTAGCTCTTCAACCTTTGAGGAATGACTCTTCACATGCTCTGATTTTGGTCACAAGACTGTGCAGTGTGGCTCAGCTGGGTCAAAAATCCCTCAGATCTCAAAACGCTGCCTCACTGGAGCTAATGCTTCTGTTGCTCAACCCTTTCGTCTCCATTGTCCACAATAATATTTGAAGGCAACTTGAGTTTTCCGGTTATTTGTGATAGTATTGCCGAGGTTTATACTGAATGGGCATTTCGGAATATAAAGATAAGAATGAAACGCTCTCTTCTTCACTCAAATTGTCACAGTTTCAGTCAGCATTTGACATTTTTCTTCTCAAATGCTGAATTTACTGTTTATATGGCCTACAAATGCAGTGTTTACGTGACTGTCCAAAGCACAGAAATATGAGTACACGATTGTTTCTGTTGCTAGCTGTAACATTCTGACACCGCATCGTTTCACACTGTACAAGTTTGGCCCTGCAATGCAGGGTTAACACTGCAAAAGTGGTTGGGTTTCATAACCCTGGGTAAAAAGCATTGCTAAACATTGCTAAGTGTGAAACATTCCTTTACCCGGGGTTAAAAGTGGTGTTAGAACGACGATAACCTGAGGTTAAGTGCATTGTGAAAAGTCCTAGAGTGCCTCATTATGCAGTTAAAGTACTCCACATGAACTCATCTCTGCATGTGCAGTGACTTTGGGTCACTTATAATGTGCATTTGAGAACACAGCATGTGCCAACCATCTTCCAAAACTTCTAATGAAAAGCACTTGTAAACCAGCTGTTGTCAACAAGAGAGAAGCTAGTGGTTTTCTACCAAAATAAAAGATTAATGGTTTAATGTTTGAAAATGAAGAAATGTAGGCCTAATTAAGCCATAGGCATAAATATTAGTATTGTTCCACTGAAAAAAAACATTTATTTTTATTTAATTTTTCTTAAATACTTAAATATTATACAGTAAAATAGTAAAAGTGTTTATTTTTTCATAATATTTGATTTTATTTCTATTTAATAATTTAATAATTCTTTAGTTTTACAATAATTGATAAAGGACAGGTATTTGAGCTACTTCTGTTAGCTGTTGTATGACCAGGACATTCCTAGAATCACGCTTGTTAGTATGCAGTTGTCAACCCCAAATACTGAATGTTAACATAGCCTTGTTATTCTTTGTTGGTATGCTACGGTTTCTCTCTTGTTCAATTCCCAAAGTGTTCACTGGATAAACTAGCACCCTGTTGTTTAGCAGGGGAGGAAGGGCAGTAAATCTGGTCAGTGCACTAAATGTGTCTAAGCTGGTCATTGATCACTTGCTGAGAGAAAAACTGCATTCAACATAAGATTCAAATATTACAGACAAAAAGATAGGTCTACTTTATTGATCCCCATGTCAAAATCCAACTCAAAATGACTGTCATTTCACATTGTTTTGATGAGTCATAACTGAGAGGCCTGAATATTTGTTGGCTTAAAATCCTGCAGATGTTGTCACACATGCTCTGGAATAACGAATAGGGCCCTATCTTACACCCCGGCGCAATGCAATGTTTTTTGCTGGTTTCAGCCCGACGCAATTATCATTTTCATGTCCTGCGCCACGTTGTTTAAATAGCTATGCATTTGCGCCCATTTGTGCGCCCATGGGCTGGTCTGAAAACGAGGTGTGTTCTGGCTATTTTGAGGCAACAGAAATAGACTGCGCAATATTTTTTTTTTGTTATTTAAAGAACATGTTATTAATGTGCGCCTATAGGCAGGTCCACAACGCGTGTACACTCTGCTTATTATTAAATACACAGGGACGCACAGCAGCACACAAACATGCCAAATATTAAAATGAAAAGGATTACAATGTAAAAAATTATTATTGTGTACATAAAGATATGGTGGAATCCCATAGATGGTCTGTTAGCACACTTTAACCTCGCGCACGAGCAGATCCGTTTGTGCTCTGGAGACGCGTTCGGCCTTTCCACTATTAAATTCCGTCATGTAAATAGCGAATCTGCCATGGCGCGAGTGCAACTGGCATTTAAAGGGAATGGGATATGAGACTCTGATTGGTTTAATGCATGTAAATCCCAAAACACACCCATTACTCATTATGAGAATAGGGAATAGTGGATGAACTTGCGCCTTGCGCTTTAGACCATGCGCTTAGATCGTTAAAATAGGGCCCATAGTGTTAAATTGCGTTTTTTCTGAATTGTCTTGTACTGGTTGGTGAGGGTAATGCTCTCTCTTCCTCTCTCTGTAAGCTTAGCATTAGCCACTGCTAAGCTGCTCAGATCTCTGAGCCTTCCCGCTCCAATACACTCAAACACACACACACACTCTCACACACATACATACACACTTATCCTGGTGCCATGTGGAGAATTGCACGCTAATCGCTGATCTCTCTCTCTCTCTCTCTCTCTCTCTCTCTCTCTCTCTCTCTCTCTCTCTCTCTCTCTCTCTCTCTCTCTCTCTCTCTCTCTCTCTCTCTCTCTCTCTCTCTCTCTCTCTCTCTAATCTTGCTTTTTTTTCTCTGCACTGCACATACAGCAATCACACACAATTGTGATTTGTAATCTGACTTTTACATGCTCAAAGCGGGGGATCTACTGTCTCCTCTCGATCAGTCTCAGATTGAAGGGGTGTGGTGAAAGTCTCATCCATGTCTCCATCACATATTCCTCTCTTTTATTTGTCAATGAATCAGCACACACATTTTCGTCAGCCTGTGATGGATGTCACGTCCTTTGGACTTTTGTGTATGCGTGAGGCTTGGGTCTGATGTATTGGATTAGGATTTCTTCCTTGGCAATGTAGACGAGTTTTGCATGGGGTTTTCCAAAATTCTCCAAAACCATGAGTGAAATTCAAGGTAAGAGCTGTCAGTGATGTGCAGTTCACTGTTTCTTAGAGCAGGGGTTTAAGCTTTTTAATACCAAGATCCCCCAATTATGAAACTCTTCCTAAAATATAAAGGCTAGGCTATATTTGCATACAGACCCATTTAATATTGTGTGTGGACAAATCGTAAAAGCATAAACAACAATTGGCTATTTTTTGTAATTGTGAAAATTATTCTTTTAAATATATATATTGTAATTTCACAATATAATTTCTGAAAAACATTTTTGTAATGCTTTTCATTTAGAATATGCATATTTTGGTTATTTTTTTTGCTGTTAAAGTGCATTAAAAAAATAAAGTTTTCTGTGGACCCCCTAAACCTTGAGGTCCTCTTTGAAAACCCCTGTGATAAAGAAGTTAACTGATTCTTTGGTCTTGTGTAGGTCATGAAGGTCAACAGAAGTTATTAAGGTTGAGCTTTCTAGCACTAAACGAAGCAGTATGTTTCTCATAAAAATGAAACATGTAAGTGATCAAGTTTAACTGTTTAGTTGAGTTGGTTGCTAACGTTAATCAAACAGAAGGTGCCTCAGTCCTGTTGGAGTCAGGATTGTGTTTGTAGACATGATTGTTTAAAGGCTTGGTTACAAGGTGTGTATAATTTAAACTTCCTTATTAAATAACTCCACCAACAGTAGCTGTTCAGTTTGGATACCTTGCACTCTCCTTCCAGTCTCTTCTGAACTCTTCCCTCTCTTCATTAAAGCTCCAGGTGAAGGGTTGCCAGTAGGGTTGTAACGATACCCTCATGTCACAATTTGATACATATCACGATAGTGAACTCACAATAATATATTATTGCGATACTCTAAAGACATAAGGTAAAAGGTTAACAAAAAAATATAAGAAATAATCGGCCAACTGATCGATTATCAAAATAATCATTAGTTGCAGCCACTTTGAATGAACTGTTTAATTCGGTGTATTAATATTTTGCTCATTGCACCCTCTTTGTGGCCTCAGGAGACAGGCCAAAAGCTTTTTTCCCCCTAACTGAAATTATGCCTCTTAAAGGTATAGCGGAGGATTTTCCCGAATTTTAGAAAAGAACCGCCCTCTCCACTTTTTGAAAAAATGCACATGCGCAACACTCTACCTGCTCCCGAGAGGGAACGCCTATTAAACGGGTGCACGAGAGAGCATGCACGAGCTAATCATAGCTTACATTAACTTTTACTAGCAGTGATTTTAAATGGATTTCTCCAAATAGCATGCCAAACTTTACCTGTCAAGTAGAAACTTCGCGACTGAGGCATCAGTGGGAAGCTCAACCTGTGTTTTGAGCGCACGCCATCGCGTGAATCGTGTGCATGAGCACGTACGATGGCCTTACGTAAACATATCACCAGAATGATCAACGCATTCTCATCCTAGGGCGTCATATACTGATGTTTTTGACATTTCGTCTACATCGAACGCACATGGCACCACAGAGCTTTGTTCGGTTATGGGTAGGTTTAGGTCTGGGGTAGGGTTAGGGTTAGACCGCTAGGAGGCGCCTTCTGGCCCATATCTATCTGCGTCTCATATTGACACTAAAGGGTGCCATGTGCGTTCGATGTAGACGAAATGTCAAAAGCATCAGTATATGACACCTTGGGATGAGAACGGGCTGGAATGATTGACACTTAGGAGGACCAATAGTCTTGATGATCCACCCGGAAAAAGAAAATCCTCCGCTATACCTTTAATATAATTATATAGGGGTGGGCGCTATATCGGTATGAATGTGACTACCGGTATTATGTTGTGCCATGATATGGATTTTGCTATACCGTGAATACCGTTACATATTCGCCAAACCGACAGAGCGCAATAGAATAGGAGCAAAATAATTCTGACTAAAATATACATATTGCTGAAATATTTGTTGTTGGACAATAAATGTGCCATATGTTGAATGTTGAATTTTAAACTACAAGTAAGTGTATTTTTATGATAGCAGTAACTCTAAGGTGACTATTGTAATGGGGGTAATCAAATGTAGGTTAATTAGTCTGTGCTTTTGATTTGTATTTATTTTTATTTTTAGTGTAGTGAATTTAAAAATAAAACAATGTTAGAATGTTAGAATGTAATGTGATTTTTGCACATAATATACCAGAGCCTACATGGTTTACTATATTTGTTTTCACAGCCTTCAATATGAACATTGTTTGTAGGACAACATTGGGCAGGATATGAAATAAAAAAATAAATACAGATATTTTCTTTTAATCCAAGATGAAAAATTGATAAAATACAGAGTTATATACATACCATATACCGCCATTCAACCTAAAAAATACAGAGATATGATTTTTGGCCATATCGCCCAGCCCTATAAATATATATATAATATAATTCAAAAATTTGTATAATAATTCAAATTTAGTTAAAACATGAAGATGTTTGCCATTTACCTGGATTAAATATGTGCCGACTAGAAGACATGTTATTGGTTGCATTTGATTTCAGAGTCTGTCTGCTCACAAACAAGTGAACTCAAGTTCAGCGACACTAGGCTCAACTCTGACCTTTGCCCTTAAAGTCGTATCATCTAACACCTGGGAGACGCTCCTGGACACCATATTCCTTTGCAATGCTACGTTCAGCACATTGTTATTTGTGATGCATTAATCCTAATCTCTGATATTATTTCGGCTGGATTGTGTGCAAATTGGGATGTTTTCCATCTCATTTTGCAGCACATTCAACATTGTCTAGTAAGATGGTAAACAAGCGTTTGGTTTTAACAGGTATTTCTTTCTCTTCCTCCCTTCATATATTATCTTGTGTATCAAAAGCAGTCTCCTGATTTACATAGTATTTATCTGATGCTTTGTCTTCGGACCTCGGCTTCACTCTGACTCCAGCAGTTCTGCTTCGCTACACACACTGGCATGGAAACCGTTCACAAGAGCCAAGATGAACAACCTTGACAGGAGTAGAAAACAAGACTATTGCTATAGAGTGTCACACCGGATGTGTTCCTGTATTTGTGTTTTAGTTTGCATATCTGTCTGTTTGTTTTTATTTGATTATCAGAGAGCCCGAAGGGAGACTACAACTACATAGTCTACATTTCGGCACACTATGGACATTTTTTTTTTTTTGTGAATAAAAAAGAAAAAGAAAAAAGTGATTAATTTGGCTGTTACTTTGTATATATAAAGTATATCGTCAAACATATGAGATATTAACTAGCTAAACAAAGCCTGTAAGTCAAAGTCCAAGAAGTGTTGTTAGCGCGCATTGACTCTATGGGTTAGAGTCTAGGGTTAGGTTAGGGTTACCCTAACTCTATGGGTCTAACCCTGACTCTACCAGTGTCTCATCAGAGATTTTGCATAGTACTACGGTATGTAAATATGTAAGCCTGTATGCCGTCATATCATGAGCCCTGTTCATCATTATCATTCTGCGTATTTGTTGTCTAAACAATCGTTCAAAAGTTTGTGTAACTACCTCAAGATGATGATTTCATTAATGCTGTTTTGCTGCTGTAGATGGTTGGTGTCTGTGGATCTTTCTGTTTGTTCTGTTCTGCCGTCACTATATACTTAACCGGCCTGTTCAGCCCTGCATTCAGGACACAGATTAGTAAGCTAATCAGGCATGGGCCTCAGACCAAAGTTTCATGAGCTGGTATGTTCTGTGCAGGAATGGAGAGAAAATGCTTAAGGGAAAGTCCAAAACCTGCTGGAAGGGGCTCAGCTCATGCATTTTGTGTCTAATCTCTCGAGAGGAAAGATGTGATTGTAACTATGTACAGTAGCCTATCTTTTGTCATCTCAAAAGAATGTATAGACTAGATAACATTGACTTCATTCTGAGATTTTATTGTTTTTGCACCCCTTGGGCATTTGAGTAAATGCTATGCATCAAGTGAAAAGCCTTTACTAGCGAGCTACATCAAGGCAAAATCAGCTGTTCACACAAACACACCCCACAGGTGTCATGTTAAAGTTTCACCGCCACAATAGCCTGAGGTTTGTTTAGATGGTGCACATATCGGATGATTTCAGCCTCGTTTGGCTTCCGTTAGAGGCATTCAACAAAGATCAAACCATTTAAGGTGCAGCGATGTAGGATATGTGTGTAGGATTGTCTTTTGCAAGTGGCGCAGTACAATATGTTGGAGCATGAAGTGTCCATTTCACTTGGGCATGTGGGCTTATGATTCACTGTCAGGTATTTTCTAGGTTAAACACCACTGGGTGCCCCTCACCGATAAGTAATGAACCGCTCACACACACACACACACACACACGCACACACACACACGCACACACACACACACACACACAATTTTTTTGGCTTTACATTCTCTTAGGGATTTATAAACCTGTATTCTGCGTTTTAATAAATCTCAGTAGAGAACTGATGACTCTAGATTAGATTGTATAACTGTAGTATTGAAGTCTGTGTGTGTCTGTTCAGGGCTGGTAGAAACTGAGTGTATTCTGACTGGCTGAAATATGAAACAATGAAGAATTTCATCAATGTCCCTTTTTCTGGAATATAATGATTTCAGAAATTGCCCTCAGTAATCATTTGAGACCTTGCCCATTGTTTGTCTCAGAAAGGTGATATCCTGCGTTTTCGGTAAGTGGGTAAATTGGGTCGGATGGAGTTTGGCCTGGGATAAATCAGGAGCAACATCGTCCTGAAATCTAGAGCAAGTGCCGGCCGTCGCCTCCTCAGGGATCACACACGGAAATAGATTGAATAATATCACAATGGCTCTGCTCCAACGCATAACAAGCTGCCTGTGTAGGCAGTTCATGAATTCAGAGACATTAGTGTGCAACAGATCACAAAACTCACAGTTCTGATCATTTTTATGGTTTCTGAGTTACGGATCAAATCATTTTTTGGATCAGCAAAAAAAAAAAGGGGGGGGGGGGGTAACTTTTCTTTTCATTTATTACTTAAAGTTCACTTTAAGTACTTTGATACCACAGCAAAAACTACTAGCCTAACTAATAAAGTTCAAACATCAAGTGAACAGTCAGTAATAAAATAAGAACAAATACAAAAATGACAAGCTTATATAACAAAGTTACTAACAGTAGTATTCAGGTACAGAGATTTCATAGTTAGGCCTAAATGTAAAATAACACTATTTGTTTACTGTAGAAATTAAATAGGTTCATCTTTGTTAAAGCTGTATTATTTTATTTGATTAACATTAATGACACAGACAACAGCAGGAATATTAGGCTGCCGTCACTTTAAGACCGAATATACTGACACACATCCGGTTTCTTTCTCAACTGTTCACTAATGACATAACCGAGAGAATACTTGTCGAGACGGGTATTTTGACATAATTTTGTGTCCATTTAAGCGCAAATAAATGTGAAAGAGGAATCAATTCGGTGTTTGAGCGCTGTCTGAAACGCATCTTTATCTCTGTGTGCGCGCTTCGACTGTGTGCGGCTGTGCGCAGAGATTACAGCGCGCGAGTCCCGATTTTTGCCTCTTCTTCTGTATTTAAAATCGTTTGAATGTGTAAATTGGCAAGAAAAAACACGTCTAGATGATAGTTTCACTCTATGATGGTTAAACTTAGCAGTTAATCCGCGAATCACATGCGTGCCGAACCCTGAGTCCTGATCGTTGCACCACTACCGAACATTCATTTTTAAATAGCTTTTTGCTGTTTAATATTCACAGATCACGATTCGATTAATTGCTCAGCCCTACTTTTAATTTATTCATCCAAAATTTGCCAAATTCTGTGACATTCTGCATTTTACAGTAAATTCCATTTTTGTCATTGAACTCTTCATGTTTTCCTGTGTATTTCGAGTATTATGTAGAATAGGGTGTTTTTGTTTTTGGCCAATGGTCGTCAATGACTTTTGCTAAAATGCAGTGACTTATGTCTTTGCTTGTTGTGATTGTTTTTGTCCTTTATCCATTCCCCCCTCGTCTAGACGCACCATCTGCCCATAGCTTGTTTATCCCCTCCTCCCCCACAGTGGAATGATGGGTAGCACTCTTTAAAGATCAGTATTGGTGGGAGCCATAATACATGCTATTATGTGGGTGATGTCATGTAAAGGATGGCAATAGTTTTCTTTTTTGCCATTGAATCTTCCTTTTAGGGCTGCACGATATTGAAGAAAAATGCGATAACTAATTAAATAATGCGATATTCGATACGCGATACGATAATGCTTAAAGTGTGTAAAATAAACTTAAATTATCTTTAAAATAAATTTTAAATTATATAACCTGCATGTGTTTCACATTCTTTTTTTGACAAGAAAACTTCCCTACAGCTTCTGAAAGTGAACAGCAGTGTTTTACTGCAGCATAAGAAGTGTTATTTTAACTTCAGTGTAAACCACAGGGTTTAGGGTTTCAGGTAGGCGTACATTAGGTTTATTTAACAACAGAAACTGAATAATTAAATGTTAAAATAAAACACTGCTTAGTTTTCACTGCATGAATTGCTGCTTCTTATTAAAGCTACTAAAGTTATTCAGCCAAGAGCAGTGAGTGATTTTCTCTTTGTCTTTTGTTCATGACCCCAGTTATTGCAAGCTGTTGCGATATGCATATCGTGATATATACATTTGCGATATTTCGATAATTTCGATATATTCGTGCAGCCCTACTTCCTTTACAGCAATCCGATGACTTTTTACTCTCACGATTGCTACAGAAATGTGCCTCATTTCCAAAAGCATCATTTGGGATATGTCAGATGCCTAACCTTAACGGAATTGAGGAACATTGTGCCTGCAATTTCTGTATTATAAGTTTGGATTAAACGAGCATAATGTATAACAAGAAAACATAACTAGGCCTATTATTGATTGGTGTGTGAGATGACGCACACAGCAGGAGACTGATTGGTTTTAGTGCAGGAATCAATAACAGTTTAACCAGATTGCTGATTCTGATGTGCTGTTTGCTTCAGTATCTGTCACTGGTCACAGGATGCTTGCAGATGTAGAGACCTGATTATAGGTACACTACTAACACACTTTCTGTCTGTGGATGGTTAAACATCTCAAGCCATATATTTTATGTTTACCCATGGATTCATAAGCCTATTTGGCATCTGTTTTCAAGGAATTGTTTTTTTCAGGCTGAGATCTGTCAGGTCATAAACCTTCTCACAGTCACTTCCTAAAAGAGTGTGTGAGGGGGAATGATCTCAGGTGCTTAAGTAAATCAACATGATGTAGAGCAAACAACTTTGACTTTTTGCAGCTTCTTTAATACCGTCTTGTGTATATCACTGTGCAAATAAAAAAATACATTTGATGTACAATATGAGACTAGTATGTGTTTGTTTACACCTGTATAAATATTGGATATCTCTTCATGGTTGGCATGTTAACTTTATGAAATCAAAGTATGTTTACAGTTTGTGAAAGTTGTAAAAACATTTCTTGGTTACAATTTACTGTTTTAATATATATCATAAATATTTAGTATTTTAAAATATTTGAGATAATATATATAATATATATTATTTTAATACAATTATATTGTATTATTTTTAATGGTAATTTAATATTTTTTGTTTAATAATTTTAAATCTCAAAACAATATAAATATTTTTGTTTCATATTTTAAAATGAATTTAATATTCATTAATATTATTATTCATATTAAAATTTATTTATTTTGTGTAATTTATTATTGATCAAAATTATGTAGTAATATTTAATATAAATAAATGGTTTATATTCCTATTGTATCCCCTTTTTAAATGATATGATGTCTTAAGAGGACCAATACAGTTGACCGCGATATACCTAGATGTTTCAAAAAGAAATAAAGCACTTTGTATTTTCTGATGAATAAACAGTTTGGGTTTTTCCCCCTTCCCTCTATCTGTGTCATTCAGGCTCTGACTACCTTCCCAGAGCAGATGAGAAGTCGTCATCATGGAGTCGCCCGGACTCATCTGTCTCGGGACAGTACACCTACACCATTCCCAGCCCTACAGAAACAAACATCATTACCAGACCAGGTCACTCACACACACAGACACACAGACACAGACACACAGACACAGACACAGACACAGACACAGACACAGACACAGACACACACACACACACACACACACACACACACACACACACACACACACACACACACACACACACACACACACACACACACACACACACACACACACACACACACACACACACACACACACACACACACACACAGCCTGTGCTCTAGTGTTAGTTGTATATATGCAAACATCACCTCCCAGCTTTACTGCCTGAACTCATCCAGCATGTGTGCTTGTGTTTGCAGAGCCTCTCATGCAGAAGATCGATGAAAGGCAGAGACTCGCACGTGAACGGAGGGAGGAGCTGGAGAAGCAGAATGGTAGGACAAACACACACATTGTTATTAAAGACAATGTCAGAGTGCCTTTGCAACACATTTAACTTCCATAACGTGACACATTTCAGAATGAAGCAGTATATTCAATGTTCAATTGGGTGGACGGGACTTTTTACCATGATTTGATTGGCATTTGAATGTTAAGCTTTGTTTACTGTTAATAGTTTTTTGACAACTTAATTTTTCTCTTTTTAAAGGACAAGTTCGGTATTTTACACTTAAAGCCCTGTTTACAGATCGTTTCTGATGAAATAGAACGGTTAAAATTAAATTTTGGACAAATGCTGCTGTCCTGAGAATTTTAGGTTTCTTTCGTTTTCCCCCCCACCAGTAGACTGGGTGTATAGGTGCACTCGAACACTCCTTCCTAAAACACATTAAACTTTCGTTTACAAAGACGTGAAACTCACCGAGTGGTCAGGGGTGTCCACTGATATGCTCACACAAAAATCACTGCAAAAGATGCTTTCCAACAGGTGTTTTACCATTCGTTGTAAAACTGTGGACCTATTTTTCCAAACGCCTCACACCCGAACTTCTTCCGTTGAGAGCTTGAATAATAGACACTCCAGCCCAGTTGGTGGCGATAATGCACCTTTGCAAGCAAACCACTGGCATTTCATTGTTTGCGATCCGCTGTAAAAAAAAAAAAAACACGAAGAAGAAGAAGAAAACAACCCCTGAACCCCATTTCAGTTTCCGGCGCGGAGTAATACCGTACCTCACAGCACATCCAATGCAAGTCAATGGAGGAGACAAAAACTACGATAAAACCTGTTGGAAAGCATCTTTTGCAGTGATTTTTGTGTGTGCATATCAGTGAATACCCCTGACCACTCGGTGAGTTTCACGTCTTTGTAAACGAAAGTTTAATGTGTTTTAGGAAGGAGTGTTCGAGTGCACCTATACACCCAGTCTACTGGTGGGGGGGAAAGCGAAAGAAACCTAAAATTCTCGGGACAGCAGCATTTGTCCAAAGTTTAATCTTAACCGTTCTATTTCATCAGAAACGATCTGTAAACAGGGCTTTAAGTGTAAAATACCGAACTTGTCCTTTAACTTCTTAAAGGGATGGTTCGGAGTAATTTCAACCTAGGGTCCTTTGCACCATGACCTTGAGCCAAACCCCCCTATTTAAATAAACTCCTGATGTACTTACAAACTTTCCAATGCCTCGTTTTATGAGTACAGAACCTATTTGTACTACTGTAGAAGTTTGGTACCATTCTGGGCATTATTAGTGGGGTAATTTACAAGATGCAACCTTGGATCCATTAGCGCCTGCACTAAGCCATTTGGCTGATATCTCTAAATAAGCTCTAACTTGAATAATGTTCGACCAAGGGAAAAACAGGCTTCTGGGGGGGGGGTGTTTGGCTCGAGGTCATGGTACAGAGGACCCTAGGTTGATTTTACTCAGAACCATCCCTTTAACAAAAACACATTTTCTTTGAGGTACTACATACAAAACCAGGGTTTCCGCGGGGTTGTAAAAGGTAGTAAAAGGTAGTAAATTAAATTATGCCAAATTAAGGCCAGTAAAAAGTAGTAAACGTCATCTGACGAGGTAGTAAATTTTCGAAGCCCCATCTAACTGGGTCTATATCATGGGTGTCCAAACTACGGCCCGCGGTCCAGTTTTTATTGGCCCGCAGCCAGGGTCCGAAATTAACAAGCGCCAAGTGTGGTTAGATTTTCCGTTTGGCGAGTAAATCTCAAAAGGCTATCCGCCACACTGGCGGGTGAATGTTCATCATACCAAAATAGTAATAAAAAAATATTACAATTGCCTTTTGTAATGTTATGATGCCTGGAAATTAGTTCAAATCTCCTGCGAATCTAGAACGAGCGAGCGAGCAAAAGCGCGCATGCGCACGGCAGAGAGGGAGAGACCTTGCGTGTGTCTCTCTCTCTCTCTCTCTCTCTCTCTCTCTCTCTCTCTCTCTCTCTCTCTCTCTCTCTCTCTCTCTCTCTCTCTCATGCAGTGGTGACGCGTTCATATAAACGGCACCTAAACGCTGTAAAAAAAAAAAAATATTATGCCATTTTAATTGTTTATTAATAAACAAGTGTTTCTGTGACAGCTGCAAAGATGAAGTTGACACTGACTCGCGATCTTCGCAGTAGTGAATGCGCCGGAGAAAAATGCATTTCTTACGGATTAGCCTATAGCCTACTTTTATTTAGTTTTGAATGGTTCTGTTTAAAAGTAGAAATTTCAAGCTTTCTGTAGATAATAGATATAGGATATTTCTAATTTGTTTAGGTCTGTGAGGCGAGTAGCCTAGGCTACCTATACGCTGAGTTTCGGTTCATGTCTGAACGTGTTGTGATTATACAAAATAATGAAACATGGATTAAAATTAAGATAAAATTAATACAAAACGAAATTCGTTTCAAAGAGAGGCTTTGTGTTTTCTGTTTGATGTCTCTGTGAAAGTTTTAAAAGCATCCTTAATGGAGAACGAACGGTTAGGCTACATAACATGTTTTTTTCCTCAAATGCAAACACGAAATAAAAGACAAAATACTTTTTAAAAAGACAAACCATCAATTTTTGGGGGAAAAATATGGATTTATAGCTTTTGAAAAAAATATGGATGGATTAATAGCGTTTTGGAAAAAAATATGGATGGATTTTTTAGCGTTTTGAAAAAAAAATCTGGATGGATTTTTTAGCGTTTTGGAAAAAAATATGGATGGAAAGATATTTCATGTCTTGTCACTTTACTTAACACTTAACACTGCTACAGTTGAAGTTTGAAGCCGTGTTGGTAGTAAAAATATTGTGATGGTAGTAAAATAGGTGGTAAAAAGGTAGTAAATTCAATTTAAGAATCTCTGTATAAACCCTGAAAACAGAAACAAATGACAAAGGATGCATATTTAGTATGTACTGTAAGTGATGCTTTGTTTTTTATAATTCTTGTTTTGCATCGGAGAATGATGGGAAATGTAGTTTAGTCATGCAAGACTGTCATCTCATAAATAATATAAATGAGTAGTGCTTTCTAGCAAGCTTCATCCAGTTACAGTACACAAAATGTAAAAAATAAATAAATAATAATCTGCTAAAAATTATGAATAATATCAATTAGCTTTTGTTACATATTCTTTAACAGAGGTATTACATTTGCTGACTTGACTCGAATGCATCTTAAGAACGGGGTGGTTATTAAGATGTACATGGGTTCAGTTTTGATTTCATGGTGGAGTGTCAGTGGTTTACTATGCAAACACACGGATACTGTTGAACTGACCTTTGATCAGAGACTCACTCAGTCATAATGAATTATCAGTTTAGTGTAAAAAGCAGTTACATGTTCACGTGTTGTTCTAGTTATTTCTGTGAGTTGCTGGAATGTGTCAATCATGTGAATTTGTCAAATCAAACCTTCACCATGTAAAGCTCAGGGTTACACTTCTTGCACTTTTTCCTGATCTTGCCTTTTTTACACATTTTGCTCTTTCTTGTGTCTGTCTGTTTTCCCTGTTTGTAACTGCATGACTAACTTGAAGGGGCAGGTTGCTGTGGCGAGGTGCAGTTGTTTTGTGAACTCTTGGCAAGGTTGTTACCAGGACACCCAGTTTTATGTAAGGGGTTATAGGCACAGACAGAGAGGCCAGAGAGAGATTGGCGGATTAATTTTGCTCGCTTTCGATTACTGGAGTGCTTGGTTGCAAATAAAATTGATAATCCACAATGTTGACTTTTAACTTCTTATAGCTTTAGCATTACACTTTATATTTAAAGGGATAGTTCACCCAGAAATAAAAATTCTGTCATCATTTACTCACCATCGTGCCGTTCCAAACCCATAAGACTTTAAAAATATCTTAATTTGTGTTTCAAAGATATATTTTCACACCAGTATATAAACTTGAGACAACACTGGTATTGCCAATGTCACCGGATGCTGACCGACTACTGCAGCAAGATTAAAGGTATAGTGGAGGATCTTTCCGAATTTTAGATAAGACCCGCCCTCTCCACTTTTTGAACAAGTTTGATTGATTCACCAGAATGATTGACAATTAGGAGGACCAATAGTATAGGTGATCCACCCGGAAGTAAAAAATACTCCACTATACCTTTAAATAACAGATTTCAATTTTGGGGGTAAATATCCCTTTAAAGACTTGTTATAATCTGCTAATCTCTGTGAAATTAGTCACAATTCTTACAGGTTTTGAGGTCCAATATAGTTGTGTTGCCCTGTCCATCAATGACAGCCTCTTTGCAAATCTTAAATATGACTGGTTGAACTTACATTATCAGGGATCCCTCTTTCATTTTGGGATCCTCATCCAGGAACAGACCATATTTGGTAGGGCATTCACACATCTAGATACCAGCTGGGCTGTTTAGGAATTATGTTATCCTTCCTTCCTTCCTTCCTTCCTTCCTTCCTTCCTTCCTTCCTTCCTTCCTTCCTTCCTTCCTTCCTTCCTTCCTTCCTTCCTTCCTTCCTTCCTTCCTTCCTTCCTTCCTTCCTTCCTTCCTTCCTTCCTTCCTTCCTTCCTTCCTTCCTTCCTTCCTTCCTTCCTTCCTTCCTTCCTTCCTTCCTTCCTTCCTTCCTTCCTTCCTTCCTTCCTTGTTCCAGTAGTCATGACAAAAATGGTGATTTCCAGACCTTCTTAAGTTACACTGGAAAAGTTGTGTTAGAGTTGAAATTATAAATAAATACTATGCATAAGTCTTTCTGAATTTGGAGTATATGTTATAGGGCCAGCAAAAAATCCACGACTTGACTAAGAGAATTCATTGTGTGTGTGTGTGTGTGTGTGCAGCTGCACGGGGGTCCAAGTGGTTGGAGAGAGAGGAGAGAGCCCGACAGTTTCATGAGAGACAGCTGGAGGAGCGCAGGAAAAGGATGGAGGAGCAGCGGGTGAAGGAGGAGAGAAGACGAGCTGCTGTGGAGGAGAAACGACGGCAGAAACTGGAGGAGGAGAAGGTGAGGACATCGGGAAAAACCCTTCTCTGGAGTTGAATTTATTCAGCTGTTTGATATATTCACACCCTATACATTTAGTTTTCATTATTTATCTTCATATTTCTCATCAGTCATTTTTAAAGCACAATTACATCAGTGGTTCTCAACAGTTTTGACTGCAAGACTCCTAGCCCCTGTTTGACCACGACTATATTTGAATGCCATGTTACAGTATCTAAGCCCCTCTGGTACTTCTGTTGTAATAAAAATAAACATAGCTTTTTTTTAAATAGCATTTTTATCTTTATTATGCTTTTTCAACTTTAGTTAGTGTTTAATATTGCCGTTTGAGCATAAAAAAGATCTGCAAGGTTACAAAACTCAAAGTCCACTCCAAAGGGAGTTTTATTTAACAGAATCCACTTCTACAACGCGTTTTTTCCGGGCTTTATGAAGTCACAATGTTACTCATTTAAATAATACCCCCCCCCCCCCCCAATAATCCGCACAAAAGGGGACGAGGCCTGGTTGAGCTGCTGCTATGTCTAAGCTGTTTTTTCAACCCCTTTTCCAAAACTCATTTGTTTGATCTTCCTAAGGCTGAAGACAACTTAGATTTTAAATAAAATTTATTTTAAACACTGTTCCTGCACATTGCAATGTTTATCTGTCCTGTGAACGTCCTGTGAAATCCGAGCTTGAAATCCGTTCTGTACGATCCTCTTGTTCATTAACGTTGTCAGGGTCTGAATCAGGCTCGAATTGGATTGAAATTGCCGCCATCCTTTAGCCTGGGAAGCCAGACCTACATCAAGATGTTAGGTGTGGCAACTCACCATAGACACGGCTCAATCCGAGGGGCGGGATAAACGGCTGTCTTTCAAATTCCCTCGGCACGCAGTAGGATAGCGCTTCAACCAACCAGAGCGTTTTCCCAACAGTGGAGCTAACGTTAGTTGATAGATTCAACTTTTGCCATATCTGGCCGGCAAAACTACGAACACATCTTCCTTTTTTTAAGAATGACTTAAGTGCCGTTCTTTGCTCTTTTCTCCAAGAAAAACTTAACTCCAAGTCCTCCAGAGTCGCGGCCAAAGCCGATTTGAAAGACTGTTCTTCAGCCGCCATTCTTTGTTTTCAAGTAGCAGGGAACCGTCGCAACTCTGCCGTCATTATGTTAAGCCCACCCCGCCTACTCTATACACAATGTGATTGGCCTGACCCAATTTAGGTTTTTGCTGCTCGAAAGTCAATGGAGAGTTGCTAGACTACCCTGGCTGCAAAATACATTTTGCTGCTGCTAGGGTGCGTCTAGATTTCTAGGCTAGCCATCCTTAATATTTACACTAGAGCAGAACTCACAGTTATGGAAGGGCGGGACATTTGCGTTTATCCAATAAAATGCTCTCTGGAAAGAAAATGTCCTTGTGTGTTTCAGGCACGGTATGAGGCTGTTATCAGGAGGACCATGGAGAGGGGTCAGAGAGCCAGGCCGAAGTCGAACCGCTGGAGCTGGGGTGGAACGATCTCCGCTAGCACGTCACACAACAGCGGTAAACACACATGTGCACAGAATTATTCAGGGTGTGTAGAAAACCTACTACGATTAATAGTGGTTCCCTGATACAAGCTCACTTTAGCCTGGTTTTCAGGATTTGAAGTTCTAATATAGTGTTTAAATATAAATTGAATGGGTTTATGTATGCAGAACAACACATTTATTTTATTCTCTGCTCACATTTGCTGACTCAGAGCCATGAGCTCACTGCACACCCCCTTTGTTTCCTTTATTTTCTGCTCCATCAATATCTCTCTCACTCTCTCTGTGTATGGTTCTGCATTTCTCTCCTTCCCTCTTCCTTTCACTGCTCTCTCTCTCTCTCTCTCTCTCTCTCTCTCTCTCTCTCTCTCTCTCTCTCTCTCTCTCTCTCTCTCTCTCTCTCTCTCTCTCTCTCTCTCTCTCTCTCTCAGGTCTTGATGATTCTGCTCTCTTTCCATTGGATCTAGCTGGGCTGGAGCACTATCATGGTGTTTTCAGCTTAACACGTCAGCAGCAGTTTCGCTCTCAATGTGAATATAACCGGCAGTGTAGAGCAGCCGACTAGCACCATTAGCTAGAACTTGTAGCATAACCTATAAATGATTAGTTTCCTTTCCCGTAAGCAGTTAGCATGGAGCCAGAAACATAAACAAACTGGTTAACAGTAGTATGTTAGATGACTCATAGCCATTTTGTAGTTTCTGTTTTAAAGGGGACATGTATCTCTTTGTCACATTTTTTGCTTATAGTCCACTTTTTTGCACCAACAGCTTTTTTTTTTGCTTTTACACATTTAAGATTTTGTAGAAAAAACAAACTTCAAGTATTAAGCCTTTAGATCACTTTAAAACACCCAACATTTCAGGTGTGTCCAAACTTTTGACTAGTTCAGTACATCAAAAGTCTTTTTAAAGGGATAGTTCGCCCAAAAATGAAAATTCTGTGATCATTTACTCTCCCTCAAGTTGTTCCAAACCTGTATGACTTTCTTTCTTCTGCTGAACACAAAAGAAGATATTTTGAAGAAAGCTGGTAACCAAATGTCTGATGGACCCCATTGACTTCCATAGTAGGAAAAAAAGAATACTATGGAAGTCAATGGGGACCTGCAACTGTTTAATTACCAACCTTCTTTAAAATATCTTCTTTTGTGTTCAGCAGAAGAAAGAAAGTCATACAGGTTTGGAACAACTTGAGGGAGAGTAAATGATCACAGAATTTTCATTTTTGGGCGAACTATCCCTTTAAGTCTTTGAGCAAGAAACATCCTATTGTCCATAATATGACCCCTTTAAAATCAGGTAATATCAATATAGGTGATATTAGATCACAGATGTCCTGTTAGTTTTAAAGTCGTCAATGTGTCTGTCCATTTTGGGACACATATGGTAGACAGGTTGAGATAGTGCCGTCATCCTCAGTAGTCTTTAGTACACGTAGCTAAGCTTTTAAATATTAGCATCAATTAGCTGCTTCAAGCATACACACAGTAGAAAAGGTCTCAGTAAAGCCTCTTATGCCCTCTTCCCCATTTTCTATCTTTCTTTAGTCCTTTCTTCAGTGCATTTTTCTGTATTACGCCTTTAAGTTGTATTAAGTTTTGCATCTCATGTTGTATTTTTGTCTGTGTGTGTTTGTAGATGCTGACAGAAGGTCTGTCTCCACTATGAATCTGTCCAAACACACAGATCCAGTCATTTCCAAACGCCTGTCATCTTCCTCGGCCACCTTGCTGAATTCCCCAGATAGAGGTAAAAAAATCTTTACACAATCTCATAGCCAAACAAGTCCCTTTTTAGATGAATAATTTACCAAGGATCCCCTTTTTGAATTGACCCATAATTGATATTTTTTGTGTGTGTGTTTTTGTGTGATTTTGCTGTACCGTCCAAGCCTTACAGAAGCGGACATCTCTCTCGTCATCTTGCTTGATTAAAAAAACGCTATCTAAATCCCAAATATCCAGAGAAAAGATCCCTCAGGACAAACCAACAGGTGGATTTTAGAAATCCAGAAGTCTTTTTTTCTCTTTAACTGGGTTCAAACCTGTGCTACCCAGGGCTTCAGACTAAATGAAGTAACAAGCATGAATGAACAGTTAAAAATAGAAGATCATTAGCGACAAATTACAGAACCTTTGTTTTGATATGTGACTTCAATTGAACATAAGTTTATTCTGTTTCAATCTAGGCACAACCATAGAGTGCAATAGTGCCCACTTTTTCAGTGGCATTGGTTCTGGAGTATTTTTTTATTTTGGTATTGGTATTTAAGCCATTGGTGTTATAAGCCATGAATCAAACCAATCGCTATGAGGCGAATCATAACATTACAAACTTTAATTTGTAGCAAAAAAGTATTTGATATTTGGACAAAACAGCAAAGATAACACTGTGTACTTAACGGCTTTAATGAGGGAAAGAAATTTAATCCCATGAAGCATTGCAAATTACATAATCGAATTAAAAGTAATGATGAGATATAAAAAATATTCAGAGTTGTTGATTATACCTACAGAAACAATATAATTTAAGTGTACTGAAAAATATGTATGTGTATGCTTTTAACAAAAGCATATATTATTGATTTAATAACCTCTGAACTCACAATAAGTCTGTCTTTAAATGTTTGAGTTGTCGTTAAAAATCTATTTCCATATGGAGAAAATGTTGCACTTTATTGCATCCACACAGTGTAAGCATGACCAAGTGCTTCTAAACAAAATAATAGCAAATCTATAATCATGCAGTTCTGTAATTTGTCGTGTTTAGTCTTGAGCCCTGAGTCATGCAGTCTCTTCCAGCATTATTGCATGTTAAAGTTTGTGTAAGGTTTAAAGGGTTTATACATTAGCGAATAATCGTTAAGCTATAAAAATAGTGAGGAAGAGATGTACTGTGTGTGCATTGCTGCATGCTTTATTTGAGGGCTTCACTGGCATTTGACTGTGTATTGTTTTTGATATTTAGTTCTTGCATGTTTTTTAAAACTTTTTTTAAAGACAACATGAAAACAAAACATTTATTTACTTTTTTTTATTTTATGTTATTGTGCACAATTAATCAGTGCATGTTATTTTAAAGGAACAATTTGTTTTCAGCAATTTAATGTAGTAACTGTTTTTTGCTGCGCGACTGGCTATGTGCGGTGGTCAAAATAATATTAATTCCATAGCTGACTTTTCATAATCCAGTCAAATCATAATGGATGAAACGAAGTCCCACCCTGAAATATTATTTCATTTAGACAATAAATGGGGTGTTATTGCAGTTTCATGTTGTCTTTCCACTGGTGGTTATGTTTAGGGTTACTAACTCTGTTTTTCCTTGATTGGTTGGTCTTGCTTAACTCAAAACATTTTAAAACATGCATGATTCACTGTCACCAGCAGATGATGCAAATGGGTAACCTAATCTGGGCATATGAAGTTATGAATGCATGTGATGGGATTCATGTGTGTCAAGTGCTTTACTTTTGGATGTTTAACCTGCTTATTTAGGACTTTTGTTGAGAATGTGCTTGTGTGTGTTGTCCAGGTACGCGTCGCATGCCTCTTACCCCATGGGAGAATACAATGATCACGCGACTACAGACACCAACACACTCCTACCTGGCCAGGAGTCGCAGCGCCATGTCTTTGTCTGGAGAAGCAGGTAGAACACAAACACTTGCACAGCATGAAACAATCTAATACACTTATTTTAATGTTAATTTTGGTCACAGATAGGGTGGGAAATTAACTTTTTTGCCTATCAGCTGGTGAATGGCCAATTTAATTTTATATTCATTCAAATGTATAAAATAACATGCTACAAACCTGAAATTGAATTGTGCATGTGTTGCTTTAAATTCTTGTTAAATGTTAAGCTAAGAGACATCTTACTGGTTTCCTGTCATGTTGTTCGGTACATAAGCAAAATGACCTGACACTGCACAAAAAGTGCCTGCATTTGTCTGGTGGCAAGTGTTAATTTTACACCCTAGCAGGCCTAGCTAGTGAAGCGTTCTGTCAGACCTGACCAGTGTTGAAGTACAATTGTTTCTTATTTAACCATGTTTTAAAAATAGTATAGCTTTTCAAGCTATCTTCTGAGAAGTTTCGATGAGGTGTGACTAGAAAAGAGAAAAAAATATTATAAAATACATAGTTTTTTTGTCATATAAAAGCTATACTATTTTTTTTTTTAAACAACTGAGTTACTGTTATGCTTCTAAAAAAAATGTATATAGCTTCAGTGTTATTAACTAAACTTTTTGATAGTAACTTGTAGAATAGCTAGAAAGTATGAGAAGCTCATAGCTTGACAAGATGCATTTTCAAAGTAGCTTTTACTTATACAATAGCTGAACTTCAAGATGTTCAGTGTGAAAACACATTTACAAGGAAAGAGAGCAGAGAAAGAGTGTTGGAGAACTGTGAGCTGTTTCTGGCGAGGCTCCTGTCTTAAAACAAAACACCTCTTTTAGACACACTTCTTTCTGCAACAGCTTTGCCCAGTTACTGCCCTCTGCATCTAAAAACTGGTGTGTTTGTGTGTGTGCGTGCACAAATAGAGCTGATGCTAATCTCTTGTGTGTATTTATATGTTCTGCCTTTTTCTTGCTAATTGTTTGGGGTTTTTTTTCTCTGTTTGGGGATTCTGTTATCAACTGATTAAATTAAAGGCTTCTAAAATGGGCAACTGCATCATCATTTGACTATGAGGAATTGAATTGTCTGCATTCAGAATGAAATACTACCCTACTGCATGCTGTGCCATACTTTTCACTGCCTGCTGTTTTCATAATAGTGTGTGAAACACTTTGCAGTGCAAAAACAAAAAGTATGCTACGTTGTTGTCAACCTAATAATTTGTGAGACATCCAGTTTTTGTTTAGGAATTAAAAATATTTTTTGCAGTTTTATTACAATTTAAGTTCACATTTAGATAAATGCAATGCTTTGCATACAGTAAATGTACAAATTAAACAGTATACATAATGCATACTGCAAAAATTGAATGGTAGTATGCCATTACGAACATGCTCTCAGATTGTCCTCCATCAGTGATGATCAGCATTGCCTAATTTCTGTCTAGACTCTAGAGCTTTGTAGATACTAATACACACTTTCTTCTTCTTCCCTTTCCACTTTTCCACCACTCATTCATCCCTTTTTTAACCTTTTTCTTTTGCGCACCCTACTTGCTGTCACTCCTCTTGTCCATAATGGATCAATTTAATTTTTTCATAATACACCCTGGTTGGTTAAACTTGATCGTGGTACAGTGACCCCCGTTTGTCCTCGCTCAGCCTCCTGTCACCCAATGAGCACCATGTCCTTCAAGTCCATCCAGTCACGCAGCGCCGAGCGACCAATCAAAGCAGGCCTTAATTTTGAGAGACCAATCAGAGCAGGGTTCATCCCTTCGGACGGCAGCTCTCGCAGAAAGACCACCCAGAATATCCTGGTATGGTATTGGTGTAAAAATGTACTTAAGAGTCTGTGTAGGGCAATTGCAACGTGTTGATCTTTGTATAATGTAGTATGGGAGTACTGTGTATAGATTCGTGCCTCTGTGTATAGATTGACAGGAAGGATAAGGACTATGTGAGGAAGTCATGGAGTAACCTGTCATATCCCACTCAAAGTCTGAGCCTGTTCACACCCAAGAGATCTCCCTCTCCTGCCAGTGATCGCAGCAGGGTCACCAATCCATCCCCCAACAGGTATAAGCACCTTTATAAGATGAGGAATAAGAGTATATTCAGTATGTCATTCTGTCTGAAGGTGTATCTAATTTTCACAACCAAGAGGGGTTTTTATGCTGATAATTTGTGGAAATATTTGCACAATTTGTCTTTATTTTTTATGTTTTGTTGGGTAAACAGTCAACCAGGGTTAGTAAATTAAAAAACAAAAATAAATATAGCTGCGAGCAGCGATTACGGGCCCAAGCCGGTGGCACCGCAACCCTGTTGCCTTTAGTTACCTAAAGGCACCGGGGTGGCGGTGCCACCGGCTTTGGCCCTTCATCGCTGCTCGCAGCTATATTTTTATATATATATATATATATATATATATATATATATATATATATATATATATATATATATATATATATATATATATATATATAAGACAGAAACCTTATTACCTTATTCTGATTTTATGATACACTCAAAATATTCCACAACAAATCTTTTAAATTTAATGTAAAAATAAAAACGAAAGTAAGCACTGTTGGGCTCACGTAACCCTCTCATTAGAATCAAAATGTTTCAGCATTTGCGATGTATTTGGATGCTAAACTATTCTTTATTATAGGCTTTGTTCTTCACTCGTGTTCCAATATCGACGGAAAAAATCATCCTCTTCACACGCGCAAAAATGTGCTTGAAACATCACAGTGGTGCGGTGCTTACTGTGAATGTACGAATTGTACTACTGACTATTTAGAGCAGTGTAATTTTTATATGTTAGGTTAACTATTTTATTATTATATTTTATTAAGGCTATAATGAACAGGCTGCGATGTCAAGATTGCAATACTGGAATGTGTGTTTGTGTGTTTGTGTGTGTGTGTGTGTGTGTGTGTGTGTGTGTGTGTGTGTGTATATGTGTGTTCATGTTTTTCTATCCCGGTGGGGACTTCAACCTGAATGCACACAGACTCATGGGGACTCATGTCACAGTGGGGACCTAAATAGAGGTCCCCATGGGTAAACAAGCTTATAAATCATACAGAATGAGTTTTTTTGGAAATGTAAAAATGCAGAAAGTTTTCTGGGATAGGTAGGTTTAGGGGTAGGGTTAGTGTGAGGAGATAGAATATACAGTTTGTACAGTATAAAACCATTAAGTCTATGGAGAGTCCCCACAAAGATAGTAAACCGTGTGTGTGTGTGTGTGGCGTGGGCGCGATTGAACAGTGGACACATAAAAACATACTCCGTCATTATACAGGACGACATTCAAACTGCAAAGTGTTAACTTATATGTGTGTACAGTCGCAATAAAACACAACATTGTGCTTTTGTAAAATAATTTCAAGCAATCCACCCCCCGAAAGGCGCTAATTGTAAAATTAAACTAAAATGCTCATGGCTGCACGGGCATTCATAACGGTGCGCATCCACGGCGAGGAACGAGCAGAACAGAGTGAATGTTTTTCAGTTAATTCCTACTTCCATAGGAATTCATTTGAAACGCTCGCTCAACCACTATCAATGTCAGTGTGGACGAGCATATTTTACTTTCGTTTTTAAGTTGGCGATTCAAAAGCCCCCAGCGGTGTCACACATAGATTAACCAGTGGTAAAATATTCTCACCGTCACAAACCTAGTATATTTTTATGTAGATACAATAGGCCTACCTGATTTTGAACACAAGAGGGCAGTATAGCCCTATGTATGACTTGACTTTTATGGGACTAAATAGTACAATTACTATTTTTAAACTTATAAATAATTATTAAATTGGAAAAGAAAAGAATAAAATGGGTTTAGTTGTGATATTTTTATACTTTTATATAGAAATAAATGGTTTAATTACATTTTTAGAAGATGAGGCTTTAAGTGTTACTTTACTTTAGTCCCTCACTATAGCAAAACCATTTGAGATGTTTAATATCCGTTCACAATTTAGCATCTTTAATGTATTTTCATCATTTTGAAAAAGTTTGGTGTGAATAAAATAAACCAGTTAGGAAGAGTAGCTAAAAACTCAGAGTCTGAAATATCCAAAAAATCCACATTCAAACCAAAATATCTGACTTCCTTTTGCTCTGAGCTAATAACTGTAAATTAGAAAGTTGTCCGGCTCGGTGAGACCAATATATATACTGATTTTTGTAACTGTTGGTAAAACTAACCCACCCACTTTTGTCAAACGCATGTTGAAAGTGACACACTTCCTGCTGCCAGTTGGTGGCGCTATAACTTTGACTCACGATAGTTACATCCATCTGATCTGCCTCTTACCACGAACACACTGCTAAAGTTTCATCAAGATCAGTTAATGTATGCAGAAGTTATAACACTTCGTCTCCTCTCTTTTCTCGCCATAAATTTGTTTCCTCGCCACGGCCAAACCGTTCGAGATATCAAAAATCCGTCCGCAATTTAGCATTCTCAATGTCTTGACTTCATGCTGACTGAGTTTGGAGGTGATTGAATGAATTCTCTAGGAGGAGTACATCGCATTCCACAGCAAGCGTTTTCCAAACAACCCATAATAGCCGACTTCCTGTTGGGCTGGCGTGAAACTTGACAGAGGGAAAGTTGTTCAGCCCGATGAAATCTATATGTGTACCGAGTTTCATATTAATTCATGCAAGCGTGTTTGATATATGGACCAAGTTTTCAGACCCTGTTCAAGAGGGCGCTGTTGAGCCCCCCTGCCACGCCCGTTTCTGAAACTTTTCACATGTCTACTGGCTAATAAGTGTTATGTGTCTGTCGAGTTTCATCCAATTTCAAGCATGCTAAGAGTTTCAAACGCATCCGAAAAGAATATTAAAATTTGATGCGTTGCCACGGCAACAGTATCTAAGATATCAATAATCCTTTCACAGGTCTACATCTGCCGTGTGTTTACATTATACACATAAAGTTTGAAGCAAATCGGGTAAAAGTAAGAGGGTGACTTCAAAGCATTTTGAAAGTGACACACTTCCTGCTGCCAGTTGGTGGCGCTATAACTTTGACTCACAATAGTCACATCCATGTGATCGGCCTCTTACAACGAATACACTGCTGAAGTTTCATCAAGATCAGATAATGTATGCAGAAGTTATAACACACTTCCTGTGTCCCATTATTCGCCATAAATTAGTTTCCTCGCCACGGCCAAACCGTTCGAGATATCAAAAATCTGTTCGCAAGAATTCATCCTCAATGTCTTGACTTTATTCTCACCGAGTTTGGTGGCGATCGGATGAAATCCCTAGGAGGAGTATTTCACATTCCATTGTATGCGTTTTCCAAACAACGTATAATAACCGACTTCCTGTTGGGCTTTTGTAAAACTTAGAGCACGAAAGTTGTTCGGCCCGATGAGATCTATATGTGTACTGAGTTTCATATTATTACATGCAAGCGTGTTTGATTTATGGACCAAGTTTTCGGACCCCATTCCAGGGGGCGCCGTCGAGCCCCCCTGCCACGCCCCGGTACCAGCTTCAGCCCGGCCCTGATGGCCGCGGGTTCTGACGTGTGTGCAAAATTTCAAGAGTTTTTGAGCGTGTTAAGGGCCCCAAAAGTGTCAAAAAGGCAAAAAAAAAAATAATGAAGAAAAAAAAAAAAAATAATCCTTACGGAAACAATAGGGCCTTCGCCCTTTCAGGGCTTGGGCCCTAATTACAAAACTTCATAAATCATCCTATGTTAGAACCAATCTCTGATTTCTATCATTACGAACATATATATCAGTTGTATATACAAAGTTTTATTGGACAGAATGAAAAAAATGGATAAAACACTTTTCATGTACCAATTCAGTATTTAGCAATCTTGATGTTAGAGATCCTCTTGGTGGCTTATTTTATTTATAAGCAAGTAAATAATTCTGGAAATGTCTCAACTCATTTAAAGCATAATTACTAATAAATATATATATATAGTTATGTTATGTTATGTTATGTTATGTTATGTTATGTTATGTTATGTTATGTTATGTTATGTTATGTTATGTTATGTTATGTTATGTTATGTTATGTTATGTTATGTTATGTTATGTTATGTTATGTTATGTTATAAAAATAGTAGTATAAATATACATTTGTGACCTCAACTTTGCTGTGAGTTTTGCTGGACAGAATGAAAAGGACTAAAACTTCTCCCTCACTGATTAATTTTTTTTTTTTTTGTCTGTTCCTCAGGGCCTCCACTGCTAAACCCTCTCAGAAGACGTTTAACCCCAAAAAGTCCAGGTCTCCTCCTCCCCCAGCATCAATTCCACTGTCTCCTAGTAATCCCTCCTTATTGCCAGGCAATCTCAGGCCCAACAGAGTCACATCAGAGAGCCCGAAAGTTACCCCAGAACGAGAGGGGGGCAAAAAAGAGGACGTTGAACCTCCTAAAATTGAACCAGAGGCTCCTGCAACTAAACCAGAGCCTTCTGCTGGTCTGTAATACTGCCAACCATACATGAACCATCAAGTTCGATTGAACTAGCATCATATATTATATTCCTGTGGCTCTTTCTTTTTGTAGAAGGTTCTGGAGGTTCTCCAACTGCACGGCCCTCTGCAGGCACAACAGATCCCGAGGAGGCATCTCGTCTGCTGGCCGAGAAACGACGGCAGGCCAGAGAACAGAGAGAAAGAGAAGAGGAGGAGAAGAGACAGCAGGAAGAGGCTGAAAGGTGCGTGTGAGAGATTTTCATGAGCAGTGTTATTATATCCACTGTTGGGGAAGCTACTCTAAAACTAGTTGCAATAACAGCCCTGCATTTTGACAAATATTTCTACTGAGTTGCACAAAAAAACCCTGATCGTATTACCTAATTTTATGATGCTGAGTTCAAAAATAAAAAACATCAATAAAAACTTACTATCATTAACACACACACACACTTCACAGACTAAATCCAGAAGAACTGCGGGAACGTCTCTGAGATGCTTGAAGAAACCTTCCTGCAAAGCTACAGTACTGTGAAAAGTACTGGCACTTGTGTTAAAATGCTGTAAAGTGAGAATGCTTTCAAAAATAAAATCACAAATTGAATTTATATATGATTTAACTTCTATTAACTAATTCAAATCAATATATGGTGTAACGACCCTTTGCGTTTAAAACGGCTTTTGTCCACGTACACGTTGGGGGGTGGGGGGTGGGGGGTGGGGATAGGGATATTAACATGCCTAAGACTTTTGCACAGTACTGTAGCAGGAAACATCTGGGTCAGGAAATCAGGATTAGGCATAAAATATAAAATAATGTCATACATGAGAAAATTAGATAGTTGTAACCTGGCTCAGAGGAAGAGAGGAATCATGTATCTGTGGCAGTTTTTCTTCTTCACCTTACAAATGGATGTTGAAATCAAAAATGCTATGAAATGCATCATATTTTGGGGGAAACTGTGATGTGCTTGAGCAAAACTTTAGTAATAATTCTTTCAGCAAATATGTTGCAGGGTTGTGTAATCTACAGTGTTGTCTAAATCTACACTGAACACAACCACAGCACTATACATTCGTTTATTTTGAAAGAATCTTTTGAATGATCATGTGCCTGTGTGCGTGCAGGCGCAGCAGGGAGGAGATGGCCCGGAGGAAGGCAGAGGAGCGAGCCAAGAGAGAGGAGGAGGCGCAGCGGCAGGCAGAAGAGAAGAAGAGACGAGAGGAGGAGGAGGAGAAGCGATTAGAGGAGGAGAGGGCTCAGAGGGAGAGAGAGGAAGCTGAACGCCTGCAGAGACAGGTACACAAACATATACACACAGCAATCTCATTCATTAATCACACCAAACCGATAAATAAATGCACAATACTCAATATGTGCTTTATTAAGATAACATATCAACATTAGGGCTGTAAATAGATAATTCAACATTGATTGATTTTGGTGGAGTTTATTTATTTATATACACTACTGTTCAAAAGTTGGTGGCCAATAAGATTTCTTTTTTTAAAGATGCATTAAATTGACCAAAGGTAACAGTAAATGCATTTATGTTTCAAATTTATTTTTTTATTTTTTTGCTTTAAATATAAAAACCACATTAATGCTCTAAATTTTCTTTTGAACTTTCTGTTAATCAAGGAATCTTGAATAAAATTATACAACAAAAAATGTTTCAATATTGATAATGGCCAGAAATATTTCTTGAGCAGCAAATCATCATATTATAATGATTTCTGAAGGATCATGTGACACTGAAGACTGGAGTAATGATGCTGAAAATTCAGCTTTGATCACAGGAATAAATTACATTTTACAATATATTCACATAGAAAAGAGTTATTTTAATTTGTAATAATATTTTATAATATTACTGTTGTTTTTGATCAAATCAGTGCAGCTGTTCTGAGCGTAAGAGACTTTCAAAAACATTGAAGAAACTTACCGACCACAAACATTTGAAAAGTACTGTATGTATATAAGTTGCCTCTAATATTTTTAAAAAAATAAAAAATACATATATAATGCATAATATGAATTATTTTAATGCATATGAATATAGTCAAATTAAAGGTGTACAAACAATATATTGGCACTTTCTAAAGCCACTGTTTTTGTAATATGTGAACTAACCAACATTTTTCACTTAATTAATCTCAAAAACATGTTAAGTTTGACAGCCCTAAAGTTAATGCATGCTGAATAATGAATATACTGTACGTACAGTTTCAAATGCCAGTGTGTTTTGTGTGGCCCTGTATGTTCAGAAAGAAGAAGAAGAGGCTCGCCAGAGAGAAGAGGCAGAGCGTTTGCGTCTGGAGAGAGAGAAACACTTCCAGAAAGAGGAGGCTGAGAGAATGGAGAGGAAGAAGGTAAACAAGTTCATTTTATTGAGTGACTTTTAAGGTAATTACAGGATTTTACAGTTACCTGATTGTGTTCTTGTCTGTCACAGCGCCTTGAGGAAATTATGAAACGCACACGTCGATCTGATCAGGTAAAGATGTAAAGCAATTGCTGCTGCTTTTTCGGCATTGTCGTCTTTCAATCGAAGTGCTGGCTTTTTCTCTAACACACTTTCTGTTTTACACATTTTGTGTTTTGAAGAAAGCCACCCCACAGAGAAATGGTGATGTCAGCCAGCAGAGCGGACAGGATTCAGGTGAGCTGTGATGTACATGTGCACCATAGTGTTTCCTCCCTGACCTTACCTTTTCCTCTTAATCTGACATCATTAATGTCCCTCTCTCTTGTCTGTCTCAGTGATTTCAATATCCAGCATTCCCTCAGTGAGTGTGTCGACCCCTCAGGCTCCGGAGACCTCTGAGACCGGACGCAGTGACAGTAACGGACTCTCGGACCCCAGCTTCATCACACCCATACTGCCCACATCAGGTCACAGGTGAGATTTCTTTCAGAATTAATCATAATAACAAACATGAAAAGCCGAGGCCTGGTAGTTAACGTGATTTGAAACACACATTCAGTTTGATTCCAACTTGCATAATTTCCCATTCTGTCCAAAAATTGAATAAACAAAACATAATTTAAAAAAATAATTCTATGTATTTCTTATTAATAATAATAGTTAGTTAAGAATTAACTATACACTATAGTGTATAGTTAGTTAAGAATTAACTATACACATTAACTATACTGTAAAAAATATTGTTTTTATTTTATTAATTATTAATACAAAATAGTTTATTAAAATAATATCTCTATCTATCTATCTATCTATCTATCTATCTATCTATCTATCTATCTATCTATCTATCTATCTATCTATCTATCGTTATCTGTCATTGTTTTTGTTGATCAGTCTGTCTGTCTGTCTATCTATATTTCTATATTAAATAAACACCTTCATTTGTCTTTATATTAAGAAAGCAATAGAAAAATCCCACATTGCGATGCTTACTGTACATTAGGTATGTGCTATTCTAGTTTACTATTGAAATTGCTTTGAATTGTCCTCATTTCAAAGTCACTTTGGAAAAATGTTTCTAGTTTAATGTAGAAAATGGTCTGGCACTAATGTTGATCTGCAGCTCTACTGTCCTCTACTGGTGACAGGAGGAAGTGCAACTTTATTTTTTTATAAGCTTTTGATAATTCATTAACAGACAGTATGAAAACTGCATTTATTCATTAAGTAAACACTTTTATCCAAAGCTGCTTACAAATGAGAATACAAGCAGAAGCAGTTAATTCAACAATATGCTTAATCAGAGAAACTTGAACTTGATCTATAAAAAAAACCAGTTTGTAATCTGTGACTTTTTCTTCACTGCAAGCGTGACTGCCCAACTCAGAGAAAACGGCGGTGTCACAGAAGCCTTCGAGGAGGTCATAGAGCTTCCCATGGCGAACAAACTATCCCGTCAGGATGGAGATGGAGAGGAAGTGGAAAATGAGGAAGAAGATGAGAAGAGGAAGGTTCCCATTTTGGCTTTCAGAGAGAATGGGAGCACGCATAACGTGAGTGGACTGGAGGAGGACCCGGCACAGTAAACACTTCTCTCAGGTCAGTCAGTCTGGACACAACACTGATTTTTTTTTTTTTTTTTTTGGGTGACATACCATGTCCCCTTTACCTTATTTTGATTTTTTTCCCCCATTATAGATATATGAACATTTATAATTGTGGAAGTGCAACCTGCAACACAGGAAATAGAGTCCGAGGGAGACCCCTCACTGTACTTCCCTTCATCTGACACTTAGACACCTAAAATGGCAAAAACGAAACGTGTCCTCGCAGCTGAGACCGATCTCTTGGCTTCTCCTTCCTGTAATCAGCTCCTGTCTCCCCAAACTGAAGTGGTACGCTCCAGGAACCACATCTTCCGTCATTTGGGGAGTCGTGGTGACTGTGAAGGCACATTTAGTGCTTGAAGAAAAGTGTCGTCGCTGTTGTGGAAGCTCCTGTGAAGTGCTAACCATAAGGAATGTGTGATGAGAGAATGATGTTTGTTGTGTTTGGGTAGATTTATGGCGAAACCTCGTAGTTTTGCTCTCGTTATGCCAGCAATTGAGTGGCTGAACTCTCTGCTTAGTTTTATAATTAATGTTCAAATGAAGAGAACTTATTTTCTGCCCTCTTTGTAAAGCTTGAACAGATTTTTGCCTCTTGAATTACGTCTCATTCCACTCCAACGTACGGCCCTCTGCGCAGTCCGAGCGAAGCAAAGCTTTCATACTTGATCTTTATTTTCTTCCTAATGTGGTTGGGTGATTTGAATCTCATGCAACTTTTCAGAAACATATCCATGATATATTTAACTTAAAATTAAATGGAAAAAAAGTCATTTTTTCACATTTCGTTAAAATTAAGCACATCCTCACAATTTCTCATTATAGTAATAATGCAAAACATTTGTAAATTGTGAAGTATTTATATACCATTGTAACTGTTCTACTGCCTTTAATCAATACTGATTTAAATAAAACAAATTGTATTACTTTCCCCCCCATTAGATTTTAGGTTGAAATGTGACCTGGATATGATTTTGTGAGATTCACCCAGCTGATGGTTTGCTTGCCATGTTGTTTTGTTTAGCATTAATCACAGACACCCGAAAGCAACTTGTAATATAGAGACTTACGCGTATATGAGAGGTTATGTCTATTTAATCGGTAGAACCCATACAAGCTAATCTTTAAAATCAAGAGATCTTTCGAATGTAATCATAACGTAATAAATAAATCTGAAATGCTGCTACCTATGTCTTTCCTCTGCCTTATCAGATGAAGTGAAGTTTTGAGGATTTGTTTGTAGAGCTGTTGTTAAAGGGCTGATTTGTTTTAGTTTTTTTTGAAAAATCCTCTGTTCATCAATAGGCTCGTAACACATGCTGTCGGTACAGCCCTGTAAGTGCTGCTGCATCATGTAGCTGTTTCCATCCCGGCCCTATGAGATACAAATAATCAATATGTCATAGGGCTCATGGAAAACCAAGTATCCTATGTAGGACATATTATGAAGCGATTTCTCTTGTAAACAACAAAAGACTATCTCTGTTTTTGTTGTGATCAGTATCAGTGGATGGTCAGTGGACACCATGCAAAAAAAAAAAAAAAAAGAAGCAGCAGGGATCAATTAAATATCTTGAAATGAAGAAACTGTAAATCTTGATATGCAAACACTAAAAAAGTATACATGAATGTTGCACAAAATCTGTTAACAGAATGGTGGGTGAAGGTTTAAAACAAGCACAACTTGTTTACTGAGACGTCAGGGACAGATTTCTCAGTGAAGACTTATTATTTATAGAGCACTTCTCATAAAGCACCCATGTGCCCTAGACCTAATCAACAGCACTGAGTACCACTTTAAAGAACTGAAGCGTTTTCTCCCTACCAAGTCGATCTATATGCATGTACAAATGATGAAAATCAATAAAACTTTTTATCTGGAAATGACTCAAGACTGCTTTGTGTTCCTAGTGTTACAAATTAAGTTGTCACAGTAAATTAGGGCTGTGGTTGTATGATTCTGACATTTTGCTGGCCTAGATTAAACTTTTGCATGTGGAACAATGTGATGTTTAGATCCACCAGTGTTTAATATGGTGCTAGTGTGAAGCTGATGATCTCTCTGAGGTTTAGATAAACATGCCCCCAAACGGGTATCTGGAAATTTTCAGTGGCTATCAAATAACAAACCACAGATGATGTCAATGATGTGGAATATTTAATTTTTTGCTATGAAGTGAAACGAGCAGTGAAACCGTTCCGCTCAGGATCCAAACGATAAAGGGAGCGACTGAAAAGCCTCTGCATTTCTCCCAGTCAGACAGAGGATGAACCACTGCCATGTAACGCTGAATGGTCATGAGAGTTAAGAACAACAAGGCCATTACGGATGCAGCTTAACACAACCACCAATGAGAAAAAGAGCGGATTGAGAATGGATCCAACTTTCACCACTTCATCTTTGCGACACAACAACTCGTCGTATTCTGAGTCATAGTTGTCAAGAGTTTTCATTGTAGACCGGATTCAGTGTTTCCTCTTCAGTCATGTTGTTCTGCAACATCACAAACTTCAGTCAGAGATCAGATTTGTCCAGTTTCAGTTCTTTACTGTTTGTAGATGTTTTCTGTGGAGAATCAACTGAAACATTAAAGGTGCTCTAAGCGATGTTGCGCGTTTTTTAGGCCAAAACATTTTTTTGTCACATACAGCAAACATCTCCTCACTATCCGCTAGCTGCCTGTCCCCTGAACACACTGTAAAAAAAAACACGGTCTCTGTAGACAGCCCAGGCTCCACAAATGGCAACAAAAACAAACTGGCCCAGCCTGGACCACGAAACATAACAAACAGTGTTCCAGCCAATAACCGACAAGAATGATTTGGGGGTGGGGGTTGGGGGGTTAGTGCGCGTGCACATGAAGGGGGGTGTGTGGAGTGGAGGAGAGAGAAGCATGAAGAGGGAAGTTAGCTAGAGGAGAGATGTCCTAGACAACGACGACGACTAACGTTAAAAAATTATATTTTGATATGGCCGACACACGACCAAAGAGACGACGTTCCGATGGTCAAATAACAAAGAAGAGGGAAAAGGAGAGGTCCCGAATTTACATCGGAAAAGCGAGAGGTGGCGAGAACTCCGCCGGCAGAGGTCTTCCCCGGGGTCTCCTCCCAGTGGGACGCGCCCGGAACACCTTCCCGGGAAGGCGTCCAGGAGGCATCCGGAACAGATGCCCGAGCCACCTCAGCTGACCCCTCTCGATGTGGTGGAGCAGCGGCTCTACTCTGAGCTCCTCCCGAGTGACCGAGCTTCTCACCCTATCTCTAAGGGATCGCCCAGCCACCCTGCGGAGAAAGCTCATTTCGGCCGCCTGTATCCGGGACCATAGGTGAGAGTAGGAACGTAGATTGACCGGTAAATCGAGAGCTTCGCCTTACGGCTCAGCTCTTTCTTCACCACGACAGACCGGTACATCGACCGCAATACTGCAGAAGCTGCACCGATCCGTCTGTCAATCTCCCGTTCCATCCTTCCCTCACTCGTGAACAAAACCCTAAGATACTTATACTCCTCCACTTGAGGCAGGAACTCTCCACCAACCTGAAGTGGGCAAGCCACCCTTTTCCGACTGAGGACCATGGCCTCGGATTTGGAGGTGCTGATTCTCATCCCAGCCGCTTCACACTCGGCTGCAAACCATCCCAGTGCATGCTGAAGGTCCTGGTCTGAAGGGGCCAACACGACAACATCATCCGCAAAGAGCAGAGACGAAATCGTGTTGTCCCCAAACCTGACACCCTCCGGCCCCTGGCTGCGCCTAGAAATTCTGTCCATAAAAATTATGAACCGAACCGGCGACAAAGGGCAGCCCTGCCAGAGTCCAACATGCACCGGGAAGAAATCTGACTTACTAGGTAAATCACTGTTTTAGTGATGTACAGTAAAATATTTCCACCTAATTCAACTAAAACACTTCCAACGTTGTCCTCACTCCCACTGGCTTCGCTCTGGTCTGCCCTCTTCTCCACCTTGGTCCCACGATGGTCTTCCTCCCATAGCCCCATGGACTCTTCCTTCCATTCCCTCATGGACTCTTTCTGCAATTACCCCAAGGACTCTTCCTCTCATTCCCCTCATGGACTATTCCTCCCATTCCCCCATGGACTCTTTCTCCCATTCCCTCGTGTACTCTTCCTCCCATTTCCCCAAGGACTCTTCCTCCCATTCCCCTCATGGATTATTCCTCCCATTTCCCCATGTACTCTTCCTTCCATTCCCCCATGGACTCTTCCTCCCATTACCCCAAGGACTCTTCCTCCCGTTCCCCTCATGGACTATTCCTCCCATTCCCCTGTGTACTCTTCCTTCCATTCCCTCATGGACTCTTTTCTGCCATTCCCCCATGGACTCTTCCTCCCATTTCCCCATGGACTCTTTCTCCCATTCCCCAGTGGACTCTTCCTTCCATTTCCCCATGGACTCTTTCCCCCATGGACTCTTCCTCCCATTTCCCCATGGACTCTTTCCCCCATGGATTCTTCCTCCCATTCCCCAGTGGACTCTTCCTCACATTCCCCTGTAGACTCTTCCTCCCATTTCCCCATGGACTCTTTCTCCCATTCCTCAGTGGACTCTTCCGAACATTTCCCCATGGACTCTTCCTCACATTCCCCTGTGGACTCTTCCTCACATTGCCCAGTGGACTCTTTCTCCCATTCCCCAGTGGACTCTTCATCCCATTCCCCAGTGGACTCTTCTTCCCATTTCCCAATGGACTCTTCCTCACATTTCCCCATGGACTCTTCCTCACATTCCCCTGTGGACTCTTCCTCACATTGCCCAGTGGACTCTTTCTCCCATTCCCCAGTGGACTCTTCCTCCCATTCCCCAGTGGACTCTTTCTCCCATTCCCCAGTGGACTCTTCCTCCCATTTCCCCATGGACTCTTCCTCACATTCCCCTGTGGACTCTTCCTCACATTCCCCTGTGTACTCTTACTCACATTGCCCAGTGGACTCTTTCTCCCATTCCCCAGTGGACTCTTCCTCACATTCCCCTGTGGACTCTTCCTCACATTTCCCCATGGACTCTTCCTCACATTTCCCCATGGACTCTTCCTCCCATTCCCCTGTGGACTCTTCCTCACATTGCCCAGTGGACTATTCCTCCCATTCCCCTGTGTACTCTTCCTTCCATTCCCTCATGGACTCTTTCCCCCATGGACTCTTTCTCCCATTCCCCAGTGGACTCTTCCTCACATTTCCCCATGGACTCTTCCTCACATTCCCCTGTGGACTCTTCCTCACATTGCCCAGTGGACTCTTTCTCCCATTCCCCAGTGGACTCTTCTTCCCATTTCCCAATGGACTCTTCCTCCCATTTCCCCATGGACTCTTCCTCACATTCCCCTGTGGACTCTTCCTCACATTGCCCAGTGGACTCTTCCTCCCATTCCCCAGTGGACTCTTCCTCCCATTTCCCCATGGACTCTTCCTCACATTCCCCTGTGGACTCTTCCTCACATTCCCCTGTGTACTCTTACTCACATTGCCCAGTGGACTCTTTCTCCCATTCCGCAGTGGACTCTTCCTCACATTTCCCCATGGACTCTTCCTCACAGTCCCCAGTGGACTCTTCCTCCCATTTCCCCATGGACTCTTCCTCACAGTCCCCTGTGGACTCTTCCTCACATTCCCCCATGGACTCTTCGTACCATTTCCCAGTGGACTCTTCCTCCCATTTCCCCATGGACTCTTCCTCACATTCCCCCATGTACTCTTCCTCCCATTCCCCTGTGTACTCTTCCTTCCATTCAGACAGCAAAAACCTAAAAATGTGGTGACATGTGTTGATATAATAATAACAAAAAAGCAATAATATCAATAGCCACTAGATGGCTGTAGTACTCAATGGCTGCAAATAGGATAAACTCTATAAAACATTGTTATAACGAATTTAACCTGTTAAGATCCAGGCTCTCTGCTGCACTAAACCTCTTTGCCATCGTGCTGCTTCAGAATGAACTGATGAAATAACTGCCACTGAGGTTCAGGTAGAATATGCTGCAGACATGTTTTGTTTGGAAGCAATCAGCAAACCTTGCAGTAGCACTTTGATCTGACTTTGAAGTGTGCGCGTGTGTGCAGTGGCTGATTGGAACATTAAAAAAAAAAGTCAGTCATTGGCTCATTCAATTCTTTAATTTTGTATATGTGAGTGTTTTTATTTGACAAAAAAAAAATGGTGTGAGTGTGTTTGTGTGTGTTAGATAGAAGATAGATAGATTGTAGTTGCGGGGAGAGAGTATAGGGACAGGGAGTTAGGAGTGCCATCGCTACTCTGCTGAATGCTGATGCTATTGAATTGCAAGAGCCCGTTCAGTGATTTCCCTTCACTGAACGGTGTGGAATCTTTTTTTGGGCCAGAAAGCTTATTTTACTTTATTTCATTTTTGATAATATTTTTTTGGGATACTTTTTTAACTTTTATTTCCCTTTAAATTACTATATTTGATCAATAAATAAATAATAAATAAATAGTAATTAAGCACATTCCTCAAATTCTTTTAAATTAAATTCAAAATAAAACAATTTCATGCATAACCCTTTTAATTCAGCTCAAAATATCTTACATTGGGTGTCTTTGCCGACCTCTTGTGGAAAAAAATAATATAACGTATTTCATGACTCTTGCCACTAGATGGCCTTATAGCTCTAGTCTGTTTGGAGCAAATTAGCTTTTCCGCTGGGTCCTAAAGTAAGTTTCTCTTCAGTATGCATTCACATACATGTAGTACATACATGTAAATATTTTTTTGGTAAAGTTTTAGCATTTTTAGTTAGTATTTTGAGCATTTTTAGGTTTTTCTGTGTACTGAAGCATTCCTCGCATTCCATTCATTCCTATGGGGGTTAAATTGACCCGCGAGGGAAGGATTTGTTACTTTATTAAATTTCAACCACAAAACTCTTCAAATCCATTCATTTTTTGTGTGTGTGTATTCGTGGTTCAAGTGCGACAAAAGTCCTAAGGTCTTGGCCCCCTCTGATGAACACTAAATAAATAAAAAATTAAAAGATGAGTTGGGGAAGGGTGAGGGTTAAAGGAGAATTTGCATTGTTGGCCCATTTGGAGCCATCCAATTGGAACATTCCAATTTTTACGCAATCGTTAGCCTATTTTTACAAAAACTGCTTCTACGGGGCCATAATGTAAGATACAAGGTAATGGAGCCTTTTATACATTTTCGTGTTTCTTTAGAAATAAATAATGGACAAATGGAGTCTTTAAACGCCTCGTATGCAAAGTTGTTCGCTATCAAAGTGACACCAAAATGAATGGGAGTCAATGGAATGCTAACAGCAGGTGATGGTCTGCTAATCAATGGCGGCCCCCGGGGAAGCTTCAGTTCTTTCTGAAACATTACCCCCTTGGTCCTTATACAAATGCTATTGAAACCTGGAGACCCATGTCGTATGTAACTTTAGAGACGGTCCCTGAATGTGTGAATGAGGCCAACTTTATGCCAGTAGCCTATTTCACTGGGAAATGCTTAGCGTTAAACTTTGCACGTTACGTTTATATGCTGAGTCAATCTGCTTTAACTTTATCGTCCATTAAACTACTTTAAGCGTCCTGACGGCAGGAGAATCCTGGAGTAGCCTATGACATATTGAGGGAACCCCCAGTACTGCAGCACAGAGGTGCGATATAAAGCTAAGGAAACTAAACAACCTGGAGAAATATATGACTACTATCTCAGATTTACACTTTTATTCACCGATCTCGTTCACGGTAGAGAAAGCTGCTCATGTACAAAAGTAACCGTGACGTGAAGACTTAAATGTAAACTTTTGTAAGCTTTTGTCTTTATCAGCTTTTCCATATACATACTGGCCTTCATAATCATCACAAATACTTACCGCTTGCTCCATTTCTGTAAATCCGCTAACTCTTTATTTTGATCGTCGCTGAACAGACATTCTACTGACTCAAGTAATTTTGCAACTATGTCAACATATTTTACTAACCTGAATCCTAACACCTAGAGTTAGTTGACATGTAGTTGCAAAGTTACTTATAGTCAATAATACATCTAAAGTGGACCATTGAAATAAAGTGTAACCTCATTCTAATATCCTTGAGAAATGTTGAAAACAGCTGCTTGATGTTTTTGTGGATATTTGTTCAGGATTCTTTGAGTAAAATGTAAAAAAAAAAACCAGCCCTTATTTGAAACCAAAGTATTTTGTAACTTTATAAATGTCTTTCTTTACTGTCACTTTTGATGTGTTTAATACATCCTTGATGAATAAAATAATTAATTTCCTTGATCTTTTGGAACTTTTGAACTGTAGTGTATGATGTAATGTACATTGTTAGAATTCTTGCTTTTAACAAACACAATAAATAGAAAATAAATATGAAATTCTTGTCAGGGTAGAGCAGAATTGCTTTATTCTGGACACATTTTCTTCACTATCATCCGTAAATGTTTCTGGAATTTTTCTCCAATTAAAACATAAAGCACTGGGTTTAAGCAGCAGTGTGAAAAAGCCAACAGTCGGCAAGCGTAAAATGCATAATCAAGATGAATGGATACCCTACAGACTGTAAATGGAGTTAAACCATAATCCTGGAAAATTCTCAAGAACATCACAATGTTGTACGGAGCCCAACCGATGAAGAACACCAGGCTGATGCAGAATATTAGTTTGATAGTCTTGTTTCGTAGCCTTGTTCGGGCCTGCGCAATTGTCAGAAACATTCTGAAATGGCAAAATCCCATGATGCAAAATGCAATCAAGAAAAAAATGCTTTGTAAATAAACAGAGACATGTTTTGCTCTAATACTGTCAAATTCACAGTAAATATTATAATCGTGTTCCAAGACTTTGCTTCGGAGTGAGACTAACAGTGCAGCCGTTCCGCTCAGGATCCAAATGATGAAAGGAGCGACTGAAAAGCCTCTACATTTCTCCCAGTCAGACAGAGGATGAACCACTGCCATGTAACGCTGAATGGTCATGAGAGTTAAGAACAACACGCTGCTGTAAAAGCCAACATAGAACAGAAACTTCACCGCTTTACAGCCAATATCTCCAAACGTCCAACCCCAGATGAAGTACGAGGCCCAGAATGGAAGTCCAAAAGTGAACAGCAGATCTGACAGAGCCAAATTGAGGATCAGGATGTTTATCAGGGATCGAAACTTCTCGTACAGCACCAGGATAACCAGAACCAGCAGGTTACCAATGCAACTAAACACAACCAGAAGAGTGAAAAAAACTGGAATAACAATGGATCCGACTTTCACTACCTCCTCTTTGCGACATAGTTGGTCTTCTGGTGTATCTTCATAGTAAGTCATAGTATAGTCAGTAGATGTATAGTCTTCAGTCATGATGTTCTCTGTTTGATAATGTTAATTTTGTTGTTAGAATTCATTGTAGTTGTTTACTTAATAAAAAAAGAAATAAGATATAATAATATTTCTTACCTTAATTTCAGTCCTGTTAGTACTAATGACTCCTGGCTAACTGAACGGGGATATCTGAGCATTATTATGATGAATGGGAGGGTTAAATGTGTGTCTCTACTGAAAAACTCAGCCATTCCCCTTTACCTCTAACATGAAATGAAAGTATCACTTACACAATGAAAGTTAATTGTTGCTTTTTTCAGTGTTGCAGAAATTCCTTAGTAACACATTTTAGGGTAGTTGCCAGTTAATGGGCGTTTCGAAACTGTTGGTTTATATTTCGAAACTATTTGGTTTATAATGGTGTTCGTATTATTTACTTTATTTCCATGTTAAGAAGTAAAACGGCATAATTCAAAGGCCGCATAGTTCTAGCTATTGCTTTTGAATCAACAGCAGGACTGAATTTGCATGATTAATGTCAGTAAATCGTTGATAAAAATACTTGACAGCTGCTTTTTTGTAATTGTTTTTCAAATCATGCATTTATGTCATGATTATGTTCATTTAAAAAGTTGTAGAAGTATGTTGTTTTTATGAAGATGATTAGTTGCAGGGATCTCATGTACAGGGTATAGGCTGCAATATTGTTTTGTTATGAACATAAAAAAGTAAATGCATAAAAAATTAGTTTATGATCTCAAATCTTCCATTTTCCTGTTTATGTAGGTCAATGATGATGCTGTGCTTCCTTCCACAGACCACATTGATTTACACTTTGTCACGTGAAAGAAGAAAATGTCATTTTCCAGTCATAACTACATTTTGGTCATTTCATTGCACAAAAACAAAACTGCGTAATCTGCATTTTCACATACAGTTCTCATGAGTTTTCTTTTATAGTAATTTCACGTGGTAGTATTTGAGAAATTTACAAACACTTTATTCAGAACATATTTTTCTTTTGTGTATTCAAGCTGGCATGAACTCAAAGCATGCTTTTACACAAAAAAAGTAAGGTTTTGTTTAATGTTTCATAACGATAATGATGATTTGATACAATCTGCAGCCAGATTCTTCAGTCTTCTTCAATGCTTGTTTTCTGACGACTCAAGTATTATCTTGCCAAGTAAAACAAAGCACATTATTCATAGACTTAAATCTTTACATAAGACCCTCCTTGGAATTGCTTGCAAGTTATTACGGAACCTTGCATCTACAAAAACTATATATCCATATATCCCCGGCCGTAGTGGCCAAGCCAAGCTCCTTAGGCGGGGCAGCGGAGGCCGATCCGCCATGGACCCCACTCCACAGCCCAGGCCCAACATTTCTTTCTTTCATTCATTCATTCATTCATTCATTCATTCATTCATGGTGGACTCATTCCGAGGTGGACTCTTCCTCCATTCTCCCGTGGATTCTTCTTCCCATTCCCCCGTGGACTCTTCCTCCCATTCCCCCGTGGACTCTTCCTCCCATCCCCCCGTGGACTCTTCCTCCCATCCCCCCGTGGACTCATTCTCCCATTCACCCGTGGTCTCTTCCTCCCATTCCCCCGTGGTCTCTACCTCCCATTCCCCTGTGGACTCTTCCTCCATTCTCCCATGGACTCTTCTTCCCATTCCCCCATGGACTCTTCCTCCCATTCCCCCGTGGACTCTTCCTCCCATTCCCCCGTGGACTCTTCCTCACATTTCCCCGTGGACTCTCCCTCCCACTGCCCCATGGACTCTTCCTCCCATTCCCCCGTGGACTATTCCTCCCATTCCCCCGTGGACTCTTCCTCCCATTCCCCCGTGGACTCTTCCTCCCATCCCCCCGTGGACTCTTCCTCCCATTCCCCCGTGGACTCTTCCTCCCATTCCCCGTGGACTCTTCCTCACATTTCCCCATGGACTCTCCCTCCCACTGCCCCATGGACTCTTCCTCCCATCCCCCCGTGGACTATTCCTCTCATTTCCCCGTGGACTCTTCCTTCCATTCCCTCGTGGACTCTTTCTGCCATTCCCCCGTGGACTCTTCCTCCCATTCCCTGTGTACTCTTCCTCCCATTCCCTCGTGGACTCTTTCTGCCATTCCCCCGTGGACTCTTCCTCCCATTTCCCCATGGACTCTTCCTCTCATTCCCCCATGGAGTCTTCCTCCCATTCCCCAGTGGACTCTTCCTCCCATTTCCCCGTGGACTCTTCCTCACATTCCCCTGTGGACTCTTCCTCCCATTTCCCCGTGGACTCTTCCTCACATTCCCCTGTGGACTCTTCCTCCCATTTCCCCATGGACACTTCCTCTCATTCCCCCGTGGAGTCTTCCTCCCATTCCCCAGTGGACTCTTCCTCACATTTCCCCATGGACTCTTCCTCACATTTCCCCATGGACTCTTCCTCACATTTCCCCATGGACACTTCCTCTCATTCCCCCGTGGAGTCTTCCTCCCATTCCCCAGTGGACTCTTCCTCTCATTTCCCCATGGACTCTCCCTCCCATTTCCCCATTTTCTTTTTTATTTTCTCGCTTGCATGGTTTAAAAGCATTTGCATGAAGACGAACGTGATTATATAATGTAACGCTAGCCAAAGGATGACAGAAAAAAACGGATGCTGCTTTAATTGCGTTAAATATTTTGAACGCGTTAAACTGAAAAACATAAATCGCACGCGTTACCGTTGACAGCAGCACGGGCACGGACATAACCGATGTGTTTATGTGAATACGCGGCAAGACGGACGTTGTGACAATGTTTTCGTGTGTATTTGACCGTAAGCGCAACATTGAAAAATAGGCCGCTTTATGTGGACGCACTGGGAATGAGGCACGGGAATAAAATCACGCGCAAGCGCAACCTCCACAATTCAACGCCGAAAACTTATGATTTGCATTTTTATTATAAATTTGTGCGCATTATTTGTTGTTATTAGAGACTTCCGACAATCCGAGATTGATGGTAATTTATTTTTTTTTTTTACACATTTTAGCAATTTTTAAATGTTTGATGCTGCACCCCTGAAGGCACCCCGGCTGGGAAACGCTGCTTTAGATGATTCCTGAACTTTACGCCAGTAAAAACGTAAAACACAAGTTTCAAGCAACAGTGTGTAAAAGCTAACATTCTGCTAGCATAGTCGAGTCTAATGCTTACTGCACAGTCTGTAAATGGATGGATTTTATGATCGGTCAAAGATTTTAAGAACATAACAATGTTATATGGAGCCCAACCAATAAAAAACACCAGTGCAATGCAGAATATTAGTCTAACGGTCTTGTGTTTCTTATTGGTCCGAGATTTTGTAATTGTCCGAAGCATTCTGCCATAGCAAAAACCCAAGAAATGCAAAGAAGAAAAAAGCATTTTGAAAATAAGCAATTCCAGATTTCATTTCAACACGGTCATATCCACAATATGTACTATTTGAATGTGGTATAACCTTGCTATTATATGATCCGAGCAGTGAAACCGCTTCGCTCAGGATCCAAACGATAAAGGGAGCGACTGAAAAGCCTCTACATTTCTCCCAGTCAGACAGAGGATGAACCACTGCCATGTAACGCTGAATGGTCATGAGAGTTAAGAACAACACGCTGCTGTAAAAGCCAACATAGAACAGAAACTTCACCGCTTTACAGGCAATATCTCCAAATGTCCAACCCCAGATGAAGTACGAGGCCCAGAATGGAAGTCCAAAAGTGAACAGCAGATCTGACAGAGCCAAATTGAGGATGAACACGTTGGTCAGGGATTTGAGACTCTCATAAAGTGCCAGAATGACCAGAACAAGGATGTTACCAATGCAGCTTAACACAACCACTAATGAGAAGAAGAGCGGAATGAGAATGGATCCAACTTTCACCACTTCATCTTTGTGACAAATCTCGTCTTCATAGTCACTATCATAGTAGTCAGGATCCAATGTTTCCTCTTCAGTCATGTTGTTCTGCAACATCACAAACTACTTCAGTCAGATTAGATTTGTCCAGGTTCAGTTCTTTACTGATTTCTGTGGAAAAAATACACTCAAACATTAATATGTCTTTTCATTACGACAAAAGAACAGAAGAAAATCATATGAATCAATTTAGCTAAATTTATTTCAGTGAGAAAATACTAAATACAACCTGACATTTAGTCCTTACCTGCTCTTTCCACTGTCTTCTCTAAATGGAATCAAACTTATTTGATAGGAAATAAAAGCATTGCCCCCTTTATTTTTTGTGTTATATCCAGGGTTCTAAATTAACACCCGCCAACCCGCCAAATGCGGGTTAAAATTCATTTTGGCGGGTGTTAATAAAAACTTACTAGCCAGTTTGGCCGGTGATGCATGAGGCATTACATGCAGGGATGTAGTGGAGGCTAAACGCACGTAAACGCCGTTTACGCACCTCCCAAAATTCGGAAATAGCGTTTACCCACCTCCTAAGTGTGTTTATCCACCTCTAAATTGCGTTTATCCACCTCTAAATTTCACGCTTTTCCAGTGCGTGATCGCCGATCGGTACATGATTCGAGCATTTGGGCCGTTAACGACAGAGCAGAACATTGAGCAGAGAGCGCAGCGCGCCGACACACACACACACACACACACGGAAGAGAACGGCGCGGAAAAGACACGCTCGTGAAGTTACTAGTTGCGAGAGAATGAAACCTGATCGCCGAACACGGAGGCGAGACGGAACATTTTTGGTTTTATTTTTTGCAAAATCGTCTGTTAATGTCGGCAGCCATTACACTTGTGGAAACTACAGTGCAACTTATATTGTCTTTCTTCTGTTAATTACAGAAACTTTTTTCTGAGTTTTCTTTAGCCTAAAGTTTGCGAGAAACCATGGAAACGAATGGACACAGAAAACACAAGAAATAAGACAAACGGAGTTGGCTAGTAAAGTATTAAACGAAATGCGGCAGTGGTACTTGGGACAGACTTCTGGGGGCGAGAAGAGGAACGAGGCAGGGGATGAGGAGGGTATCGACAGAGAAACTAAGAAAAGAAAATGCCAAATGGCTGACGGGTCGTGAATGGCTATTGATCACAATAATGTCATCATGTATTGTCAGGATTGCCACATGTAGCCTACTCAAAAAAAAAAAAAAAAATTTTGGCTAGTGGATATTCTGATTGGCTGGTAACTTTAGAAAGTTACCAGCCACATTGGCTGGTGATCAAAAAAGTTAATTTAATTCAGCCTTTATTCGGAATAAATGTTCTGACACATTATACTGCGCGTGACTGGCTGTTGACGCCTTGGAATTGTTGACTGTTCTATTAGTCCAGGCGTTTTAGGAAAAAAGGGTGAACAAATTGCAACAGAAGCAAACTCAACTGATTTTGTATCCTCAATTTGTTCTGAGTAAGAAAAAAAAAAAAAGCCCCGAAGAATCCCATTAGGGGAAAGTTCCGAAAAAAACCCAAATATATCCCACTCATACGCCTATTCATTATTTTTCTCAAATGAATAGGGTAACAAATGTAACCTTTAGATATCACCATGAAAATTACTGAGTTGATTACTTATATCAAGACAAACAAAAAATGTATTACAAGTTTTTTTTTAATTGTTTGTTAACATGGACAAACGGTGCATAATCTAATTATGTGCTAATTTGCATAAATACCACAACAGATCTAAACGGGTCTAGCCAGGTGAAAATGTCTTGTTGAATCTTTTTGACACATAACAGTAAAATACTTAATGTTAAGACTCTAAGTATTCGAGTACTCAGACTCGTCCCCCAGAAACAGTCCCACGGACTGAAATTTTGAAATTTTACAGTGAAAAAAAAAAAAAAAAAAAAAATTCAGTGAAAAAATTCCCCTTTATTTCTAGGTGAAGAAATAAAGGTTTCTGTTTGTGACCAGTTCAAGGTACGTGCTGCAATAATCATGCCTTGAATCTGTTGATGGTATGTCATATTTGTATGTCTCAAAATGTCCATTTCTATCCACAAAACTTGCCAGAAGTCATGGTTTAAGCCAGGGGTTATTTAAAAAAATAAAATCTGCCGGAGGTGCATGCCCCAACCTCCTGTATTTAGTACTGAAAATGAATGTTTAATGTAGAAAATGGTCTGACACTCATGTTGATCTGCAACTCTCCTGTCCTCTACTGGTGACAGGAGGAAGTGCAACTTTATTTTTTTATAAGCTTTTGATAATTCATTAACAGATAGTATGAAAACGGTTTGCATTTATTCATTAAGTAAACACTTTTATCCAAAGCTGCTTACAAATGAGAATACAAGCAGAAGCAGTTAATTCAACAATATGCTTAATCAGGGAAACTTGAACTTGATCTATAAAAAAAAAACAGTTTGTAATCTGTGACTTTTTCTTCACTACAAGCGTGACTGCCCAACTCAGAGAAAACGGCGGTGTCACAGAAGCCTTCGAGGAGGTCATAGAGCTTCCCATGGCGAACAAACTATCCCGTCAGGATGGAGATGGAGAGGAAGTGGAAAATGAGGAAGAGGAGGAGAAGAGGAAGGTTCCCATTTTGGCTTTCAGAGAAAATGGCAGCACGCATAACGTGAGTGGACTGGAGGAGGACCCGGCACAGTAAACACTTCTCTCAGGTCAGTCAGTCTGGACACAACACTGATTTTTTTTATTTATTTTTTTGGGTGACATACCATGTCTCCTTTACCTTATTTAGATTTTTTCCCCCATTATAGATATATGAACATTTTGTAATTGTGGAAGTGCAACCTGCAACACAGGAAATAGAGTCCGAGGGAGACCCCTCACTGTACTTCCCTTCATCTGACACTTAGACACCTAAAATGGCAAAAACGAAACGTGTCCTCGCAGCTGAGACCGATCTCTTGGCTTCTCCTTCCTGTAATCAGCTCCTGTCTCCCCAAACTGAAGTGGTACGCTCCAGGAACCACATCTTCCGTCATTTGGGGAGTCGTGGTGACTGTGAAGGCACATTTAGTACTTGAAGAAAAGTGTCGTCGCTGTCGTGGAAGCTCCTGTGAAGTGCTAACCATAAGGAATGTGTGACGAGAGAATGATGTTTGTTGTGTTTGGGTAGATTTATGGCGAAACCTCGTAGTTTTGCTCTCGTTATGCCAGCAATTAAGTGGCTGAACTCTCCGCTTAGTTTTATAACTAATGTTCAAATGAAGAGAACTTATTTTCTGCCCTCTTTGTAAAGCTTGAACAGATTTTTGCCTCTTGAATTGCGTCTCATTCCACTCCAACGTACGGCCCTCTGCGCAGTCCGAGCGAAGCAAAGCTTTTATACTTGATCTTTATTTTCTTCCTAATGTGGTTGGGTGATTTGAATCTCATGCAACTTATCAGAAACATATCCATGATATATTTAACTTAAAATTAAATGGATTTTTTTTTTTCACATTTCATTAAAATTAAGCACATCCTCACAATTTCTCATTATAGTAATAATGCAAAACATTTGTAAATTGTGAAGTATTTATATACCATTGTAACTGTTCTACTGCCTTTAATCAATACTGATTTAAATAAAACAAATTGTATTACTTTCCCCCCCATTAGATTTTAGGTTGAAATGTGACCTGGATATGATTTTGTGAGATTCACCCAGCTGATGGTTTGCTTGCCATGTTGTTTTGTTTAGCATTAATCACAGACACCCGAAAGCAACTTGTAATATAGAGACTTACGCGTATATGAGAGGTTATGTCTATTTAATCGGTAGAACCCATACAAGCTAATCTTTAAAATCAAGAGATCTTTCGAATGTAATCATAACGTAATAAATAAATCTGAAATGCTGCTACCTATGTCTTTCCTCTGCCTTATCAGATGAAGTGAAGTTTTGAGGATTTGTTTGTAGAGCTGTTGTTAAAGGGCTTATTTGTTTTAGTTTTTTTTGAAAAATCCTCTGTTCATCAATAGGCTCGTAACACATGCTGTCGGTACAGCCCTGTAAGTGCTGCTGCATCATGTAGCTGTTTCCATCCCGGCCCTATGAGATACAAATAACCAATATGTCATAGGGCTCATGGAAAACCAAGTATCCTATGTAGGACATATTATGAAGCGATTTCTCTTGTAAACAACAAAAGATTATCTCTGTTTTTGTTGTGATCAGTATCAGTGGATGGTCAGTGGACACCATGTAAAAAAAAAAAAGAAAGAAGCAGCAGGGATCAATTAAATATCTTGAAATGAAGAAACTGTAAATCTTGATATGCAAACACTAAAAAAGTATACATGAATGTTGCACAAAATCTGTTAACAGAATGGTGGGTGAAGGTTTAAAACAAGCACAACTTGTTTACTGAGACGTCAGGGACAGATTTCTCAGTGAAGACTTATTATTTATAGAGCACTTCTCATAAAGCACCCATGTGCCCTAGACCTAATCAACAGCACTGAGTACCACTTTAAAGAACTGAAGCGTTTTCTCCCTACCAAGTCGATCTATATGCATGTACAAATGATTAAAATCAATAAAACTTTTTATCTGGAAATGACTCAAGACTGCTTTGTGTTCCTAGTGTTACAAATTAAGTTGTCACAGTAAATTAGGGCTGTGGTTGTATGATTCTGACATTTTGCTGGCCTAGATTAAACTTTGGCATTTGTAACAATGTGATGTTTAGATCCACCAGTGTTTAATATGGTGCTAGTGTGAAGCTGATGATCTCTCTGAGGTTTAGATAAACATGTAAACATGCCCCCAAACGGGTATCTGGACATTTTCAGTGGCTATCAAATAACAAACCACAGATGATGTCAATGATGTGGAATATTTAATTTTTTGCTATGAAGTGAAACGAGCAGTGAAACCGTTCCGCTCAGGATCCAAACGATAAAGGGAGCGACTGAAAAGCCTCTGCATTTCTCCCAGTCAGACAGAGGATGAACCACTGCCATGTAACGCTGAATGGTCATGAGAGTTAAGAACAACAAGGCCATTATGGATGCAGCTTAACACAACCACCAATGAGAAAAAGAGCGGATTGAGAATGGATCCAACTTTCACCACTTCATCTTTGCGACACAACAACTCGTCGTATTCTGAGTCATAGTTGTCAAGAGTTTTCATTGTAGACCGGATTCAGTGTTTCCTCTTCAGTCATGTTGTTCTGCAACATCACAAACTTCAGTCAGAGATCAGATTTGTCCAGTTTCAGTTCTTTACTGTTTGTAGATGTTTTCTGTGGAGAATCAACTGAAACATTAAAGGTGCTCTAAGCGATGTTGCACGTTTTTTAGGCCAAAACATTTTTTTGTCACATACAGCAAACATCTCCTCACTATCCGCTAGCTGCCTGTCCCCTGAACGCACTGTAAAAAAACCCACGGTCTCTGTAGACAGCCCAGGCTCCACAAATGGCAACAAAAACAAACTGGCCCAGCCTGGACCACGAAACATAACAAACAGTGTTCCAGCCAATAACCGACAAGAATGATTTGGGGGTGGGGGTTGGGGGGTTAGTGCGCGTGCACATGAAGGGGGGTGTGTGGAGTGGAGGAGAGAGAAGCATGAAGAGGGAAGTTAGCTAGAGGAGAGATGTCCTGGACAACGACTGGACAACCAAAGAGACGACGTTCCGATGGTCAAATAACAAAGAAGAGGGAAAAGGAGAGGTCCCGAATTTACATCAGAAAAGCGAGAGGTGGCGAGAACTCCGCCGGCAGAGGTCTTCCCCGGGGTCTCCTCCCAGTGGGACGCGCCCGGAACACCTTCCCGGGAAGGCGTCCAGGAGGCATCCGGAACAGATGCCCGAGCCACCTCAGCTGACCCCTCTCGATGTGGTGGAGCAGCGGCTCTACTCTGAGCTCCTCCCGAGTGACCGAGCTTCTCACCCTATCTCTAAGGGATCGCCCAGCCACCCTGCGGAGAAAGCTCATTTCGGCCGCCTGTATCCGGGACCATAGGTGAGAGTAGGATCGTAGATTGACCGGTAAATCGAGAGCTTCGCCTTACGGCTCAGCTCTTTCTTCACCACGACAGACCGGTACATCGACCGCATTACTGCAGAAGCTGCACCGATCCGTCTGTCAATCTCCCGTTCCATCCTTCCCTCACTCGTGAACAAAACCCCAAGATACTTATACTCCTCCACTTGAGGCAGGAACTCTCCACCAACCTGAAGTGGGCAAGCCACCCTTTTCCGACTGAGGACCATGGCCTCGGATTTGGAGGTGCTGATTCTCATCCCAGCCGCTTCACACTCGGCTGCAAACCGTCCCAGTGCATGCTGAAGGTCCTGGTCTGAAGGGGCCAACACGACAACATCATCTGCAAAGAGCAGAGACGAAATCGTGTTGTCCCCAAACCTGACACCCTCCGGCCCCTGGCTGCGCCTAGAAATTCTGTCCATAAAAATTATGAACCGAACCGGTGACAAAGGGCAGCCCTGCCAGAGTCCAACATGCACCGGGAAGAAATCTGACTTACTAGGTAAATCACTGTTTTAGTGATGTACAGTAAAATATTTCCACCTAATTCAACTAAAACACTTCCAACGTTGTCCTCACTCCCACTGGCTTCGCTCTGGTCTGCCCTCTTCTCCACCTTGGTCCCACGATGGTCTTCCTCCCATAGCCCCATGGAATCTTCCTTCCATTCCCTCATGGACTCTTTCTGCAATTACCCCAAGGACTCTTCCTCTCATTCCCCTCATGGACTATTCCTCCCATTCCCCCATGGACTCTTTCTCCCATTCCCTCGTGTACTCTTCCTCCCATTGCCCCAAGGACTCTTCTTCCCATTCCCCTCATGGATTATTCCTCCCATTTCCCCATGTACTCTTCCTTCCATTCCCCCATGGACTCTTCCTCCCATTACCCCAAGGACTCTTCCTCCCGTTCCCCTCATGGACTATTCCTCCCATTCCCCTGTGTACTCTTCCTTCCATTCCCTCATGGACTCTTTTCTGCCATTCCCCCATGGACTCTTCCTCCCATTTCCCCATGGACTCTTTCCCCCATGGACTCTTTCTCCCATTCCCCAGTGGACTCTTCCTCCCATTCCCCAGTGGACTCTTCCTCCCATTTCCCCATGGACTCTTTCCCCCATGGACTCTTCCTCCCATTCCCCAGTGGACTCTTCATCCCATTACCCAGTGGACTCTTCCTCCCATTTCCCCATGGACTCTTCCTCACATTTCCCCATGGACTCTTCCTCACATTCCCCCGTGGACTCTTCCTCACATTCCCCTGTGGACTCTTCCTCACATTGCCCAGTGGACTCTTTCTCCCATTCCCCAGTGGACTCTTCCTCCCATTCCCCAGTGGACTCTTCCTCCCATTTCCCCATGGACTCTTCCTCACATTTCCCCATGGACTCTTCCTCACATTCCCCTGTGGACTCTTCCTCACATTGCCCAGTGGACTCTTTCTCCCATTCCCCAGTGGACTATTCCTCCCATTCCCCTGTGTACTCTTCCTTCCATTCCCTCATGGACTCTTTCCCCCATGGACTCTTTCTCCCATCCCCCAGTGGACTCTTCCTCACATTTCCCCATGGACTCTTCCTCACATTCCCCTGTGGACTCTTCCTCACATTGCCCAGTGGACTCTTTCTCCCATTCCCCCATGGACTCTTTCTCCCATTCCCCAGTGGACTCTTCATCCCATTCCCCAGTGGACTCTTCTTCCCATTTGCCCATGGACTCTTCCTCACATTTCCCCATGGACTCTTCCTCACATTCCCCTGTGGACTCTTCCTCACATTGCCCAGTGGACTCTTTCTCCCATTCCCCAGTGGACTCTTCCTCCCATTCCCCAGTGGACTCTTTCTCCCATTCCCCAGTGGACTCTTCCTCCCATTTCCCCATGGACTCTTCCTCACATTCCCCTGTGGACTCTTCCTCACATTCCCCTGTGTACTCTTACTCACATTGCCCAGTGGACTCTTTCTCCCATTCCCCAGTGGACTCTTCCTCACATTTCCCCATGGACTTTTCCTCATAGTCACCAGTGGACTCTTCCTCCCATTTCCCCATGGACTCTTCCTCACAGTCCCCTGTGGACTCTTCCTCACATTCCCCCATGGACTCTTCGTACCATTTCCCAGTGGACTCTTCCTCCCATTTCCCCATGGACTCTTCCTCACATTCCCCCATGTACTCTTCCTCCCATTCCCCTGTGTACTCTTCCTTCCATTCAGACAGCAAAAACCTAAAAATGTGGTGACATATGTTGATATAATAATAACAAAAAAGCAATAATATCAATAGCCACTAGATGGCTGTAGTACTCAATGGCTGCAAATAGGATAAACTCTATAAAACATTGTTATAACGAATTTAACCTGTTAAGATCCAGGCTCTCTGCTGCACTAAACCTCTTTGTCATCGTGCTGCTTCAGAATGAACTGATGAAATAACTGCCACTGAGGTTCAGGTAGAATATGCTGCAGACATGTTTTGTTTGGAAGCAATCAGCAAACCTTGCAGTAGCACTTTGATCTGACTTTGAAGTGTGCGCGTGTGTGCAGTGGCTGATTGGAACATTAAAAAAAAAAGTCAGTCATTGGCTCATTCAATTCTTTGTTTTTGTATATGTGAGTGTTTTTATTTGACAAAAAAAATGGTGTGAGTGTGTTTGTGTGTGTTAGATAGAAGATAGATAGATTGTAGTTGCGGGGAGAGAGTATAGGGACAGGGAGTTAGGAGTGCCGTCGCTACTCTGCTGAATGCTGATGCTATTGAATTGCAAGAGCCCGTTCAGTGATTTCCCTTCACTGAACGGTGTGGAATCTTTTTTTGGGCCAGAAAGCTTATTTTACTTTATTTCATTTTTGATAATATTTTTTTGGGATACTTTTTTAACTTTTATTTCCCTTTAAATTACTATATTTGATCAATAAATAAATAATAAATAAATAGTAATTTAAGCACATTCCTCAAATTCTTTTTAATTAAATTCAAAATAAAACAATTTCATGCATAACCCTTTTAATTCAGCTCAAAATATCTTACATTGGGTGTCTTTGCCGACCTCTTGTGGAAAAAAATAATATAACGTATTTCATGACTCTTGCCACTAGATGGCCTTATAGCTCTAGTCTGTTTGGAGCAAATTAGCTTTTCCGCTGGGTCCTAAAGTAAGTTTCTCTTCAGTATGCATTCACATACATGTAGTACATACATGTAAATATTTTTTTGGTAAAGTTTTAGCATTTTTAGTTAGTATTTTGAGCATTTTTAGGTTTTTCTGTGTACTGAAGCATTCCTCGCATTCCATTCATTCCTATGGGGGTTAAATTGACCCGCGAGGGAAGGATTTGTTACTTTATTAAATTTCAACCACAAAACTCTTCAAATCCATTCATTTTTTGTGTGTGTGTATTCGTGGTTCAAGTGCGACAAAAGTCCTAAGGTCTTGGCCCCCTCTGATGAACACTAAATAAATAAAAAATTAAAAGATGAGTTGGGGAAGGGTGAGGGTTAAAGGAGAATTTGCATTGTTGGCCCATTTGGAGCCATCCGATTGGAACGTTCCAATTTTTACGCAATCGTTAGCCTATTTTTACAAAAACTGCTTCTACGGGGCCATAATGTAAGATACAAGGTAATGGAGCCTTTTATACATTTTCGTGTTTCTTTAGAAATAAATAATGGACAAATGGAGTCTTTAAACGCCTCAGATGCAAAGTTGTTCGCTATCAAAGTGACACCAAAATGAATGGGAGTCAATGGAATGCTAACAGCAGGTGATGGTCTGCTAATCAATGGCGGCCCCCGGGGAAGCTTCAGTTCTTTCTGAAACATTACCCCCTTGGTCCTTATACAAATGCTATTGAAACCGGTGCTGCGTTCCAGTCCACTTTTAGACACGCACTTGCGAACTTCCCTAAGCACTTCCCCTCGGGGGAATCCCTGCCGCCATTTTGAAGTGCGTTCCACTTCGTGAAGTGGACGAGGGAAGTTTATATGGACAAACCCTCGTTCCCTCGATTTTGACCGAGGGAGCGAGTCTGCTTCAAATGTACACTTCAGGCACCTATATGTCCCACAATGCAGTACGATTGTGACGTCACCGCATATCTCGTCTAATCACCACCACACAGACAACTCTATGATATATTAATTATCATTTTTTAAATTTAAAACAACCCAAACACACCTATAAACATTTGGATGCTGCATTAAACAAATTCTTAAAGGGAAAAAAAATTAAATAATAAATCAACTCCACAGCTGATTCCAAGTGATCAAGGACGTTCCAATTCAGCCCATTGCGGTTTCCGCCAGTAGTGGGCACTCGCAATGACGTACATCCGAGTGAACGAGACGGAGGGAAGTTAGCGAGTGAAGGGCATGACAATTTTGGACTGGAACGCAGCACTGGAGACCCATGTCGTATGTAACTTTAGAGACGGTCCCTGAATGTGTGAATGAGGCCAACTTTATGCCAGTAGCCTATTTCACTGGGAAATGCTTAGCGTTAAACTTTGCACGTTACGTTTATATGCTGAGTCAATCTGCTTTGCCTTTATCGTCCATTAAACTACTTTAAGCGTCCTGACGGCAGGAGAATCCTGGAGTAGCCTATGACATATTGAGGGAACCCCCAGTACTGCAGCACAGAGGTGCGATATAAAGCTAAGGAAACTAAACAACCTGGAGAAATATATGACTACTATCTCAGATTTACACTTTTATTCACCGATCTCGTTCACGGTAGAGAAAGCTGCTCATGTACAAAAGTAACCGTGACGTGAAGACTTAAATGTAAACTTTTGTAAGCTTTTGTCTTTATCAGCTTTTCCATATACATACTGGCCTTCATAATCATCACAAATACTTACCGCTTGCTCCATTTCTGTAAATCCGCTAACTCTTTATTTTGATCGTCGCTGAACAGACATTCTACTGACTCAAGTAATTTTGCAACTATGTCAACTTATTTTACTAACCTGAATCCTAACACCTAGAATTAGTTGACATGTAGTTGCAAAGTTACTTATAGTCAATAATACGTCTAAAGTGGACCATTGAAATAAAGTGTAACCTCATTCTAATATCCTTGAGAAATGTTGAAAACAGCTGCTTGATGTTTTTGTGGATATTTGTTCAGGATTCTTTGAGTAAAATGTAAAAAAAAAAAACAGCCCTTATTTGAAACCAAAGTATTTTGTAACTTTATAAATGTCTTTCTTTACTGTCACTTTTGATGTGTTTAATACATCCTTGATGAATAAAATAATTAATTTCCTTGATCTTTTGGAACTTTTGAACTGTAGTGTATGATGTAATGTACATTGTTAGAATTCTTGCTTTTAACAAACACAATAAATAGAAAATAAATATGAAATTCTTGTCAGGGTAGAGCAGAATTGCTTTATTCTGGACACATTTTCTTCACTATCATCCGTAAATGTTTCTGGAATTTTTCTCCAATTAAAACATAAAGCACTGGGTTTAAGCAGCAGTGTGAAAAAGCCAACAGTCGGCAAGCGTAAAATGCATAATCAAGATGAATGGATACCCTACAGACTGTAAATGGAGTTAAACCATAATCCTGGAAAATTCTCAAGAACATCACAATGTTGTACGGAGCCCAACCGATGAAGAACACCAGGCTGATGCAGAATATTAGTTTGATAGTCTTGTTTCGTAGCCTTGTTCGGGACTGCACAATTGTCATAAACATTCTGAAATGGCAAAATCCCATGATGCAAAATGCAATCAAGAAAAAAATGCTTTGTAAATAAACAGAGACATGTTTTGCTCTAATACTGTCAAATTCACAGTAAATATTATAATCGTGTTCCAAGACTTTGCTTCGGAGTGAGACTAACAGTGCAGCCGTTCCGCTCAGGATCCAAATGATGAAAGGAGCGACTGAAAAGCCTCTACATTTCTCCCAGTCAGACAGAGGATGAACCACTGCCATGTAACGCTGAATGGTCATGAGAGTTAAGAACAACACGCTGCTGTAAAAGCCAACATAGAACAGAAACTTCACCGCTTTACAGGCAATATCTCCAAATGTCCAACCCCAGATGAAGTACGAGGCCCAGAATGGAAGTCCAAAAGTGAACAGCAGATCTGACAGAGCCAAATTGAGGATCAGGATGTTTATCAGGGATCTAAACTTCTCGTACAGCACCAGGATAACCAGAACCAGCAGGTTACCAATGCAACTAAACACAACCAGAAGAGTGAAAAAAACTGGAATAACAATGGATCCGACTTTCACTACCTCCTCTTTGCGACATAGTTGGTCTTCTGGTGTATCATACTCAGTAGATGTATAGTCTTCAGTCATGATGTTCTCTGTTTGATAATGTTAATTTTGTTGTTAGAATTCATTGTAGTTGTTTACTTAATAAAAAAAGATATACTAGATATAATAAAGAATAATCTTATCTTATTATAATAATATTTCTTACCTTAATTTCAGTCCTGTTAGTACTAATGACTCCTGGCTAAATGAACGGGGATATTTGAGCATTATTATGATGAATGGGAGGGTGAAATGTGTGTCTCTACTGAAAAACTCAGCCATTCCCCTTTACCTCAAACACGAAATGAAAGTATCACTTACACAATGAAAGTTAATTGTTGCTTTTTTCAGTGTTGCAGCAATTCCTTAGTAACATTTTAGGGTAGTTGCCAGTTAATGGGCGTTTCGAAACTGTTGGTTTATATTTCGAAACTATTAGGTTTATAATGGTGTTTGTATTATTCACTTTATTTCCATGTTAAGAAGTAAAACGGCATAATTCAAAGGCTGCATGGTTCTAGCTATTGCTTTTGAATCAACAGCAGGACTGAATTTGCATGATTAATGTTAGTAAATAGATGATAAAAATGCTTGACAGCTGCTTTTTTGTAATTGTTTTTCAAATCGTGCATTTATGTCATGATTATGTTAATTTAAAAAGTTGTAGAAGTATGTTGTTTTTATGAAGATGATTAGTTGCAGGGATCTCATGTAGGGTATAGGCTGCAATATTGTTTTGTTATGAACATAAAAAAGTAAATGCATAAAAAATGAGTTTATGATCTCATATCTTCCATTTTCCTGTTTATGTAGGTCAATGATGATGCTGTGCTTCCTTCCACAGACCACATTGATTTACACTTTGTCACGTGAAAGAAGAAAATGTAATTTTCCAGTCATAACTACATTTTGGTAATTTCATTGCGCAAAACTGCGTAATTGCATTTTCACATACAGTTCTCGTGAGTTTTCTTTTACAGTAATTTCACGTGGGAGTATTTGAGAAATTCACAAACACTTTATTCAGAACATATTTTTCTTTTGTGTATTCAAGCTGGCATGAACTCAAAATATTCTTTTACACAAAAAAATAGCAAGGGTTTGTTTATTGTTTCATAACGATAATGATGATTTGATCCAATCTGCAGCCAGATTCTTCAGTCTTCTTCAATGCTTGTTTTCTGACGACTCAAGTATTATCTTGCCAAGTAAAACAAAGCACATTATTCATAGACTTAAATCTTTACATAAGACCCTCCTTGGAATTGCTCGCAAGTTATTACGGAACCTTGCATCTACAAAAACTAAAAAGGCTGGGTTTAAGCAACAGTGTGTAAAAGCTAACATCCGGCAAGCATAATATGCATAGTCGAGTCTAATGCTTACTGTACAGTCTGTGAATGGATGTATATTCTGATCAGTCAAAGATTTCAAGAACATAACAATGTTATATGGAGCCCAACCAATAAAAAACACGAGCACAATAACAAATGTTAGTCTAACAGTTTTGCGACTCTTATTGGTCTGTTTTTTTGTTATTCTCCAAAGCATTTTGCCATAGCAAAAACCCATGATTAGAAATGCAATGCAGAAGAAAGCATTTTGAAAATAAGCAATGCCAGATTTCATTTCAACACTGCCATATTCACAGTATGCATTATTAAAATGTGGTATAACTTTGCTATGAAGTGAACCAAGAAGTGAAACCGCTCCACTCAGGATCCAAACGATAAAGGGAGCGACTGAAAAGCCTCTGCATTTCTCCCAGTCAGACAGAGGATGAACCACTGCCATGTAACGCTGAATGGTCATGAGAGTTAAGAACAACACGCTGCTGTAAAAGCCAACATAGAACAGAAACTTCACCGCTTTACAGCCAATCTCTCCAAACGTCCAACCCCAGATGAAGTACGAGGCCCAGAATGGAAGTCCAAAAGTGAACAGCAGATTTGATAGAGCCAAATTGAGGATGAACATGTTGGTCAGGGATTTGATGTTCTTGTACGGCGCCAGAATGACCAGAACAAGGATGTTACCAATGCAGCTTAACACAACCACTAATGAGAAGAAGAGCGGAATGAGAATGGATCCAACTCTCACCACTTCATCTTTCTTACACATCTGGTCTTCATAGTACAAGTCATAGTAGTCACTGTCCGTTGTATTCTCATCAGTCATGTTCGTCCTGCAATCACAAACTGACAAGATCCAATTTGTCAAGGTTAATTTTTTTGCTTGTTGTATGCTAAAAAATAAATAAAAAATCCTTGGAAACTATTTTTACTAAGAAACTGCATGTACATTTTTTAAATAATTACAAAGAAATGGTGTTACACTGAATTTATTTTCTTTTTTTACAGTAGAGGATGTCTATGAAGAGTCACTAATGCAATCTCTGCGTTTTCATAAGAGGAAAAAGAGAAGTTATACTAGTCAGTTTAACTCGAGTAACCTAGTCAAATGCTAAACAACGCATGACTTACCTGAATTCTTGATGATATGGATCTTGTAGTGCACAATGATGATCAGAACAGCACATTACCACAACAATATCTAATATAAAATAACTGGAATTTCATGAACTTTGTACATCCATGGTCACATGAAGCAGTACATCTCAAGACGTACATATCATCATGTGATGATTGTGATGTGAAATGTTCCTTAGATCACCTAAAATAACCAAGTTAGAAGAATGTATCTAATCAGTGTATTAAAAAGAGCAAGCATGATTGTTCTGTCGACATGCATCCTCCCTCAAACCTCAGCCTCTAGATCCTTTCATCTCATATACACAGAGGAAGCTATGTTTTGATTAAGTTTTTTTAATTACACAGCTCATAAACAAACTATATCCATATATCCCCAGCCGTAGTGGTCAAGCTCCTTGGCAGCGGAGGCCGATCCGCCATGACCCCCTGAACTGCCGCCCTGGCTCCCTGCACTGCTAGTGCCACCCACACTCCACGGCCCAGACCCAACATGTCATTCATTCATTCATTCATTCACGGGCCTGGCCCTCCATCCCTCCCCAAGACCGCCTCCACTCCACCACCCTCCTGAACTTTTGGTGTTTTGGTTTTATGTTTGACTCTTCTGTGGACTCTTCCTCCCATTGCCCCATGGACCCTTCCTCTCACTCACCCATGGACTCTTCCTCTCATTCACCTGTGGACTCTTCCTCCAATTGCCCAATGGACCCTTCCTCTCATTAGCCCAATGGACTCTGCCTCCAATTCATCAATGGACTCTTCCTCCCATTCTCCTGTGGACTCTTCCTCCCATTGCCCCATGGACCCTTCCTCTCATTGCCCCATGGACTCTTCCTCTCATTCACCTGTGGACTCTTCTCTTTGGCTCTCAACGAAGGCGGTCGCATTTTCTCTCCCTCTCCTCCCCTTACCTCCCCTGCTTTGCTCCTCTCGTCTCGTCTAGTCTACTGTCTTGTACTTTGAGAGACTCTCTCCGCACTGCTCTCCAAACTAAGAAATCATGGATTTGATCAACTGGTCTCTCAACGCAATTGACACCATCTTCTTGACGAGAAGCTTGGGTTCGGGGGAACCTGACTGCCCTGCCGGAACGTTCGCAGCTGGCTACACGATGGACGCGTGGGAGAGGTGGCGGGTCGTGTGTCTGGCGGCTCTTTTCTTTCTCTTGCCCGTCATGATTGAAGCAGTGGACAGAGCTGTCAGCACTCAGACTGGGACTATGATCCACAATATGGATAACATCACGGAGAAGCTAACAGCTTTGCAAAGGCAAATGGATCGTTTCGGAGACCAGCATGGACCAGGAGAATAGTCGTGTAAATTGGAATGCGGCTACTCGCCCCAAGACCAAACAATCCCAATCTTATCTGCTTTCGGCCCCCCTCAACCAGCACTGGCCTTGGCCAAGGCCGCTGTTGGAACAACAACTCCCCTGGAAGAGCACTGCAGTGAGACGCTCTTGTGTTCCTCCCCCCACTCTCCACTGACACCTGCTGTTGACTCTGTCTTGGACCTGATCAAGGTTGTCTCCATGGCAACTGCTGTGTATCGCTAAGACAATCCTGCGGACTGAGGCACCTAGATCATGATGCAAGGCATAGCGACTCTCCAGGCCTACACATACACGAACTCTTACATATATATACAGATATGCAATCACCCCCCCCCCCCCACCCCACCCCCAATCCCTCACCTTCGCCGCTTTGTACCCCCTGTCTGACAGGCGGGTCTGTGACCAGCGCCGAGAATGGCTGCAGGACCGGATGGCTGCTTGCCTGTGCTGGGTTACCTCCACCCCACAATCCCCTACCCTGTTGCAAGTCTTGTGTGTTCATGTTGTAGAGTGTACTGATTATGTGCTAATGTTGCTGAGGTGTTTTTTTCCTGTTCCCACACTGTACTCCTCACAGGAGCATAGTCTGGGGGTTGCCTTTTTTTTTTCTCCTCATCTCTCCTCATGTCAATGCTGTATTTTAATCCTCTGTCTTCCTGTCCTGTCTACCCCCTTGTCATATTGTATGTATGTTTTGTATGGACAGGTTGATGGCTAATTTCACTGTTACTTGTGACTAAGTGACAATAAAGGGCTAATAACAATAACAATAACAATAACTCTTCCTCCAATTGACCCTTCGCAGGGAGCTTGATTGACAGGCGATCTAACCAATCATAATCCGCCATCCGCCATTTTGTCCTACAAAGCAGTCAGGAGAGATAGCAGATTAACATGGGAGGATTTGAACTTGAAAAACGGAATGTACTGACGCCTTTCCGCGGTTAAAACAACATTCCTTCTTATGTTCATTCATGTTTATTTGATGCTATAAATGAACTAGAAGGAAGAGATAATGTATTTATCGTTTAAATTTCTTTTAAAAAATGACCAAATTTGAAAGGTGAGACTTTGTTTAATATGTTTAATATCAAAAGTAACCGAAAAGTAAGCTGGTCTGTCCTGTCTGTCAGCGTGTTGTCAGTCTCCTCTCTGCTCCGCGATGTATTTTTCACTGCGTGAGAACATGGTGTGGCGTGAGAGCAGCGTAGCTTGTTGGACATAGCGACAGTAACTAAGGGGGGCGGGTCTTTGCGAAGGGTCAATTGCCCAATGGACCCTTCCTCTCATTGCCCCAATGGACTCTTCCCCCAATTCATCAATGGACTCTTCCTCCCATTCTTCTGTGGACTCTTCCTCCCATTCCCCCATGGTCTATTCCTCCCATTCCCCTGTGGACTCTTCCTCCCATTCCCCCATGGACTATTCCTCCCATTCCCCCATCCCCCCATGGACTCATTCTCCCATTCACCAATGGACTCTTCCTCCTATTCCCCCATGGACTCTTCCTCCCATCCCCCCATGGACTCTTCCTCCCATCCCCCATGGACTCATTCTCCCATTCCCCCATGGACACTTCCTCCCATTCCCCTGTGGACTCTTCCTCCCATCCCCCCATGGACTCATTCTCCCATTCCCCCATGGACTCTTCCTCCCATTGCCCCATTGACTCTTCCTCCCATTCCCCTGTGGACTCTTCCTCCCAGTTTCATTGTGTAACCAACCCGTGACATTGACTGCATGCTTTATTTTAGATTTTAGAAACATTTTTCCTATTATTTCTTTGCTGGAGAAAAGAAACAACATGTTCAATAAACAGAATTTGAGGTAATGAACCTGAGAGTGGATGTGAAACCTGTTGCATATTTTTTGCTGTGCATAATTTGATAGTAATTCAGTGAACAGTTCTTGGACCATTTTTTTCACAGTGTTAAGAACATTTTAAAAGTCTAAAAAAGGTTTTTCCACTATAAAGAACCTTTTGTGTAATGGAAAGGTTTCATGTCACTATATATGCCAATAAAGGACCTTTATTTTTAAGAGTGAGGGGCAGATGCTTCACAAACTGGACTCATGCTTTATGCTCATTCTGTACTTTTACTGTACATTATTAATTTAATTTATACCATACAAGCAGTGACAAAAACATGAAAGAAATAATGTAATGTAAACACAAATACAGTAAAAAAAAAAATATGTAAACACAGTAAATAAAAGGTATATAGATAATTTAATTTCATATGAAAATAATTTCTGCTTTAATGACGACACTTGAAGGAAAATGTAACATTTGTCATTGGTTCTTCCATTACGTACTTCCAGTTATATTTTTATATGACCTTGAATGAAATGAAAACTTCATCCACAAAAAGGAAGAACATAGAATTTAAAACATGATTTTCTCAAAACCGAAGGCTTTTGCTGCTTGATAGTGAGTGGAATTTTCATGCCAAGTGGCAACATTTAATTCATTTTTTAAATTTTAATCGTGCATATTAAACAATTGTAATGGTTGGCAGTAGCTGTGCAATGAATCTTTACACTCTTAAAAAAATTAGTTTTTTTTTATCGGTTCCATGAAGAACCTTTAAAGGGGGGGTGAAATGCTCATTTTCACTCAATCTCCTGTTAATCTTGAGTACCTATAGAGTAATATTGCATCATTCATATCTCCAAAAAGTCTTTTGTTTTATTAAATTTTTAACAGAAAGATAGGCTGTACCGAGTCTTTCCGGAAAAAAACGAGCGGCTGGGGGCGGGCCCTGTGGGCGAAGCTTAGCTGTGCTAACGCGCCAAGCTAGTGACAACACACAGAGACATTTGTTCAACAAACAGTTTTACTCACCGTCCGGTTCCAACGCACGACCGCGAACCTTTATCATTGTGACTGCTCGATCCTTAAGCATTAGACGATCTGCAAATCCGTCGATATGGGCTTTGTTTATAAAACAATCATCGTCGAAATGCAGGGAACAACAGTCTTACACAACTCCGTTTATGCTCAGGAAAACAAACTCCATCCACGGGTTCCTTAACGCTGGGTTCTTTGGGAATCTGTGCAGGGTTGTCTTGCCCTGGCAACCAAAAACACACTTCTTTGGTGACATTGACTTCCCAAAAGCCGGGCAGGGCGCTTTGATGGCGAACTGCTTTCACTCTCTTGCTCTAGTCTACGAGTGCGCGCGCGGCCGCGATCTTACCGGAGAAGTGCCCTTAGGACCCATATAAGGAAATTCCGCCCTATCTTACGTAAGACAGAGCCATACTCGAAAAAAACTTTCCGAAACTTGTGACAAACCGGAAGGAGTATTTTTGGAACAAAAATACTCCTTCAAACGTACAACTTAGTTTTTGAAACTTTGTCCATGTTTAGCATGGGAATCCAACTCTTTAACAGTGTAAAAAACTCAGTATGCATGAAATAGCATTTCACCCCCCCTTTAACATCAAACATGAAAGGTCCTTTATAATGGAAAAAGGTTCTTTAGGTTACTAAAACATTCTTCACACTAAGAGAAAAATGTTCTTGTAAGTACTGACTGATCACAGAAAGGTATTTTGGGGAACCAAAAATGGTTCTTCTATGGCATCTGTGCAAAAACCTACTGTTGGAACCTTTATTTTTAAGAGTGCATGTACATCATTCACAAGTTCACATTAGCTTAGAACTCATTGTTGGTTCAGAGCATTCGCTAAAAGTACTTGAGTTTTCTCTTAGTACATTGAACCCTGTGATATATTTTTTGCCAATCTGGCTTGACTGAAATCGAGTTTTTTTTTTTTTTAAAGATCTTCTGCAGAATCAGTTTTAGATGATTCCTGAACTTTACGCCAATAAAAACGTAAAACACAGGGTTCAAGCAACAGTGTGTAAAAGCTAACATTCTGCAAGCATAATATACATAGTCGAGTCTAATGCTTACTGTACAGTCTGTAAATGGATGGATTTTATGATCGGTCAAAGATTTTAAGAACATAACAATGTTATATGGAGCCCAACTAATAAAAAACACCAGTGCAATGCAGAATATTATTCTAATGGTCTTGTGTCTCTTATTGGGCCGAGATTTTGTAATTGTCCGAAGCATTCTGCCATAGCAAAAACCCAAGAAATGCAAAGAAGAAAAAATCATTTTGAAAATAAGCAATTCCAGATTTCATTTCAACACCGTCATATTCACAGTATGTACTATTTAAATGTGGTATAACCTTGATATTACATGATCCGAGCAGTGAAACCGCTCCGCTCAGGATCCAAACGATAAAGGGAGCGACTGAAAAGCCTCTGCATTTCTCCCAGTCAGACAGAGGATGAACCACTGCCATGTAACGCTGAATGGTCATGAGAGTTAAGAACAACACGCTGCTGTAAAAGCCAACATAGAACAGAAACTTCACCGCTTTACAGCCAATATCTCCAAATGTCCAACCCCAGATGAAGTACGAGGCCCAGAATGGAAGTCCAAAAGTGAACAGCAGATCTGACAGAGCCAAATTGAGGATGAACACGTTGGTCAGGGATTTAAGACTCTCATAAAGTGCCAGAATGACCAGAACAAGGATGTTACCAATGCAGCTTAACACAACCACTAATGAGAAGAAGAGCGGAATGAGAATGGATCCAACTTTCACCACTTCATCTTTCTTACACATCTGGTCTTCATAGTACAAGTCATAGTAGTCACTGTCCGTTGTATTCTCATCAGTCATGTTCATTCTGCAATCACAAACTGACAAGATCCAATTTGTCCAAGTTAATTTTTTTACTCGTTGTATGCTAAAAAATAAATAAAAAATACTTTGAAACAATTTTTGCTCAGATATTGCATGTCAATTTTAGAAATAATTACAAAGAAATGGTGTTACACTGAATTTTGTTTCTTTTTTTACAGTAGAGGATGTCTATGAAGAGTCATTAATGTAATCTCTGCGTTTTCATAAGAGGAAAAAGAGAAGTTATACAAGTCAGTTTAACTCGAGTAACCTAGTCAAATGCTAAACAACGCATGACTTACCTGAATTCTTGATGATATGGATCTTGTAGTGCACAATGATGATCAGAACAGCACATTACCACAACAATATCTAGTATAAAAATAACTGGAATTTCATGAACTTTGTACATCCATGGTCACATGAAGCAGTACATCTCAAGACGTACATATAATCATGTGATGATTGTGATGTGAAATGTTCCTTAGATCACCTAAAATAACCAAGTTAGAAGAATGTATCTAATCAGTGTATTAAAAAGAGCAAGCATGGTTGTTCTGTCGACATGCATCCTCCCTCAAACCTCAGCCTCTAGATCCTTTCATCTCATATACACAGAGGAAGCTCAAGTGGCTTTGAGATCTTTACAACTGAAGTAACCGTTCATCTTTAAACCATTCGTAATTACAGGCATACTACAAATATAATACACTCAGAAGAAAAGCAGGCTTCTGTCAGGCACTTCATCTATAAAACCTTTTAGGAGTTCCCATCATGGGATCATTTTATGGATGTAGTTTTAATTAATTAATTTGTTTTAATTTATTTTATGTTTTGATTAAGTTTTTTTATTACACAGCTCATAAACAAACTTTAAAATAATATGAGATTATTTAAGATATTTATACTTATTGTCACAAGTTGTTTTAGGGTGCCATATATCCCCGACCGTAGTGGCCAAGCCAAGCTTCTTGGGTGGGGCAGCGGAGGCCGATCCGCCATGGCACCCTGAACTGCTGGTGCAGCCCTGGCTCCTTGCACTGCTAGTGCCACCCACACTCCACGGCCCAGGCCCAACATGTCATTTATTCATTCATTCATTCATTCACTGATTCATTCATTCACAGGCCTGGCCCTCCATCCCTCCCCAAGACCGCCTCCACTCCACCACCCGCCTGAACTTTTGGTGTTTTGGTTTTATGTTGGGCGTTGGGCCTGTGGACTCTTCCTCCCATTGCCCCATGGACTCTTCCTCCCATTGCCCCATGTACTCTTCTTCCCATTGCCCCATGGACTCTTCCTCCCATTTCCCCATGGACCCTTCCTCTCATTGCCCCATGGACTCTTCCTCTCATTCAACTGTGGACTCTTCCTCCAATTGCCCAATGGACCCTTCCTCCCATCCCCCCATGGACTCTTTCTCCCATTCACCAATGTACTCTTCCTCCCATTCTCCTGTGGACTCTTCCTCCCATCCCCCATGGACTCTTCCTCCCATTCCCCACATGGACTCATTCTCCCATTCATCAATGGACTGTTCCTCCCATCCCCCCATGGACTCATTCTCCCATTCACCAATGGACTCTTCCTCCCATCCCCCCATGGACTCATTCTCCCATTCATCAATGGACTCTTCCTCCCATTCTCCTGTGGACTCTTCCTCCCATCCCCCCATGGACTCATTTTCCCATTCACCAATGGACTCTTCCTCCCATTTACCTGTGGACTCTTCTTGCCATTCCCTCATGGACTCTTCCTCCCATCCCCCATGGACTCTTCCACCCATTCCCCTGTGGACTCTTCCTCCCATCCCCCCATGGACTCATTATCCCACTCATCAATGGACTCTTTCTCCCATTCTCCTGTGGACTCTTCCTCCCATCCCCCATGGACTCATTCTCCCATTCACCAATGGACTTTTCCTCCCATCCCCCCATGGACTCTTCCTCCCATCCCCCCATGGACTCATTCTCCCATTCACCAATGGACTCTTCCTCCCATTCCCCCATGGACTCTTCCTCCCATCCCCCCATGGACTCATTCTCCCATTCACCAATGGACTCTTCCTCCCATTCTCCTGTGGACTCTTCTTGCCATTCCCTCATGGACTCTTCCTCTCATTCCCCTGTGGACTCTTCCTCCCATCCCCCCATGGACTCATTCTCCCATCCCCCCATGGACTCATTCTCCCATTCCCCCATGGACTCTTCCTCCCAGTGCCCCATTGACTCTTCCTCCCATTCCCCTGTGGACTCTTCCTCCCAGACTCATTGTGGAACCAACCCGTGACATTGACTGCATGCTTTATTTTAGATTTTAGACACATTTTCCTTATCATTTCTTTGCTGGAGAAAAGAAACAACATGTTCAATAAACAGAATTTGAGGTAATGAACCTGAGAGTGGATGTGAAACCTGTTGCATATTTTTTGCTGTGCATAATTTGATAGTAATTCAGTGAACAGTTCTTGGACCATTTTTTCACAGTGTTAAGAACATTTTAAAAGTCTAAAAAAGGTTTTTCCACTATAAAGAACCTTTTGTGTAATGGAAAGGTTTCATGTCACTATATATGCCAATAAAGGACCTTTATTTTTAAGAGTGAGGGGCAGATGCTTCACAAACTGGACTCATGCTTTATGCTCATTCTGTACTTTTACTGTACATTATTAATTTAATTTATACCATACAAGCAGTGACAAAAACATGAAAGAAATAATGTAATGTAAACACAAATACAGTAAAAAAAAGTAAACTTACAGTAAATAAAAGGTATATAGATATAAATTAATTTCATATGAAAATAATTTCTGCTTTAATGACGACACTTGAAGGAAAATGTAACATTTGTCATTGGTTCTTCCATTACGTACTTCCAGTTATATTTTTATATGACCTTGAATGAAATGAAGACTTCAACCACAAAAAGGAAGAACATAGAATTTAAAACATGATTTTCTCAAAACTGAAGGCTTTTGCTGCTTGATAGTGAGTGGAATTTTCCTGCCAAGTGGCAACATTTAATTCATTTTTTGAATTTTAATCATGCATATTAAACAATTGTAATGATGTTGGCAGTAGGTGCAATGAATCTTTACACTCTTAAATTTTTTTTTTTTTTTATCGGTTCCATGAAGAACCTTTAACATCAATGGAACCTTTCCATTGAAAGGTCCTTTATAATGGAAAAAGGTTCTTTAGGTTACTAAAACATTCTTCACACTAAGAGAAAAAGGTTCTTGTAAGTACTGACTGATCACAGAAAAACCTACTGTTGGAACCTTTATTTTTAAGAGTGCATGTACATCATTCACAAGTTCACATCATCTTAGAACTCATTGTTGGTTCAGAGCATTCGCTAAAAGTACTTGAGTTTTCTCTTAGTACATTGAACCCTGCGATATATTTTTTGCCAATCTGGTTTGACTGAAATCGAGTTTTTTTTTTTTTTTAAAGATCTTCTGCAGAATCAGTTTTAGATGATTCCTGAACTTTACGCCGATAAAAACGTAAAACACAGGGTTCAAGCAACAGTGTGAAAAAGCTAACATTCTGCAAGCATAATATACATAGTCGAGTCTAATGCTTACTGTACAGTCTGTAAATGGATGGATTTTATGATCGGTCAAAGATTTTAAGAACATAACAATGTTATATGGAGCCCAACCAATAAAAAACACCAGTGCAATGCAGAATATTAGTCTAACGGTCTTGTGTCTCTTATTGGTCCGAGATTTTGTAATTGTCCGAAGCATTCTGCCATAGCAAAAACCCATTATAAGAAATGCAAAGAAGAAAAAAGAATTTTGAAAATAAGCAATTCCAGATTTCATTTCAACACTGTCATATTCACAGTATGTACTATTTAAATGTGGTATAACCTTGCTATTGCATGATCCGAGCAGTGAAACTGCTCCGCTCAGGATCCAAACGATGAAGGGAGCGACTGAAAAGCCTCTGCATTTCTCCCAGTCAGACAGAGGATGAACCACTGCCATGTAACGCTGAATGGTCATGAGAGTTAAGAACAACACGCTGCTGTAAAAGCCAACATAGAACAGAAACTTCACCGCTTTACAGCCAACATCTCCAAACGTCCAACCCCAGATGAAGTACGAGGCCCAGAATGGAAGTCCAAAAGTGAACAGCAGATCTGACAGAGCCAAATTGAGGATGAACACGTTGGTCAGGGATTTAAGACTCTCATAAAGTGCCAGAATGACCAGAACAAGGATGTTACCAATGCAGCTTAACACAACCACTAATGAGAAGAAGAGCGGAATGAGAATGGATCCAACTTTCACCACTTCATCTTTGCGACACATCTCGTCTTCATAGTCAGTATCATAGATATAGTCACCATCCATTGTTTCCTCTTCAGTCATGTTGTTCTGCAACATCACAAACTACTTCAGTCAGATTAGATTTGTTTAGGTTCAGTTCTTTACTGTTTTCTGTGGAAAATACACTCAAACATTAATAAAATATGTCTTTTCATTAGGACAAAAGAACAGAAGAAAATCATGAATCAATTTAGCTAAATTTATTCCAGTGAGAAAATACTAAATACAGCCTAACATTTAGTCCTTACCTGCTCTTTCCACTGTCTCTTCTAAATGTAATCAAACTTATTTGATAGGAAATAAAAGCATTGCCCCCTTTATTTTTTTGTGTTGAGTATATCGTCAAGACAGCTGAGCAGATCAAATGTGGAAGAGGTGTGAACTTTTCTGAATTTATAGGTTACCGGATGGTGAGATGCTTCCTCTTTCTAATAGTAGGCTACTCATATAGTACTCAAATAGCAGGCCTACAGAATTTTTTTTCACTCAAGAGAGAGAGAGCTGTTGGTCGTAGAAATGTGCTTGTTTAAAATCAAAAACAGATTAATTATAACATATATAATAATTAATCTGTTTATATATATTATAATTAATCTGTTTTTAGTTTTAGTTTTAAAAAGCACATTTCTACGACGAACAGCTCCTCCAGTAGGGGTTCAGCGAAAAAATCGGCAGTTGACAGCCGGAAGCCCTGCCATATGGACCTGCCATTTCGTGGCAGCCAATCAGTATCGTCCAACGTAGTAGTAACCAATCACATGTAACTGGAAGTCAAGCGACAGCAGCCAATGGTGGCGCCGTCGATAACCATAAAACATGGTAAATCATGTTAAACCATAGAACATTTTCAAACTTTTTAAAACTTTCTTGCTAGGCTTTTTCAAGCGAGAACCAGTTGAAACAACTGGATTGAACACTCCAATTGATTTTTTTTAAAGGGGACCTATTATGTCCCTTTTCACAAGATGTAAAATAATTCTCTGATGTCCCCAGAGTGTGTATGTGAAGTTTTAGCGCAAATTACCCAACAGAATTTTATTTACAGCACGTTTAAATCATAATTTTTTGGGTCTGTGAAAAACGCACTGTTTTAGTGCTTCTCCTTTAAATGCTAATGAGCTGCTGGTTCACGGCACAGGGGGCGGAGCCTAAGCAGCCGCGATCAGAGCCAGAACAGGGAAGATGATAATAATAAAACAGACAGTCACAGTAATGGTGTTCATTTCGACCATAAAAATGCCTACAGAGTCAGAGAATATATGCTGTATGGAGTTGGAAAAGGTATAGTTTAGTTTAATTACGATTATAACCTATTTGGCATTGCTTGTATACACTATTAAAGGTCCCGTTCTTCGTGATCCCATGTTTCAAACTTTAGTTAGTGTGTAATGTTGCTGTTAGAGCATAAATAATATCTGTAAAATTATAAAGCTCAAAGTTCAATGCCAAGCGAGATATTTTATTTAACAGAAGTTGACTACATCGAACGGGCCGTTTGGACTACATCCCTCTACTTCCTTCTTTAATGACGTCAGTAGAACCGTTTTTTGACTAACCTCCGCCCACAGAAATGCTCCCTCAACTCTACCGAAATTCGTTTATGTACTTGCGCACTTCTAATAACTTAATGTGTTTACTCAGCTCTTACGGTGATTTTCTGGAGTAAAACTGACGCTTCATCTTTTGTGTGATGTACAATAAACTTTATTAAACTCATCAGTATATGTTTGATCATCATTCAGACAGAAGACTTGTAGGCTATTAATAAATAATGGATACATACAAGCAGATGACAAATACGCTATAATAACCGTAATTAAACTACTAAACTATACCTGTTTCATCTCTATACAGCACTCTGACTCTGTAGGCATTATTGTCCGACTCGAAATGAACACCATTACTGAGAGTTTCTGATATTATCATCATTCCGTGAGATGAAATTGTCCTGACAGACTGAACGCGAGCTCATGAAGCTCCGCCCCCTGGGTCGTCCAGCAGCAGCTCATTTGCATTTAAAGGGCACACACTAAAACAGCGCGTTTTTCTGAGCCCCAAAAAATGACAATTTAAACATGCTGTAAAAAATGATCTGTTGGGTATTTTGAGCTGAAACTTCACATACACACTCTGGGGACATCAGAGACTTATTTTACATCTTGTGAAAAGGGGCATAATACGGGACCTTTAATGCAAGCCTGCTGTAGGACTCCGTCCGACAATCTGAATTGTCTGAATGATGACACAAAATACTGATGAGTTTAATAAAGTTTACTGTATGTCACACAAAAGATGAAGCATCAGTTTTTCCTCAGAAAATCACTGTTAGAGCTGAGTAAACAGTATAAGAAGTGCATAAGTAACTTACATAAATTTCTGTTGAGTTGAGGGAGGATTTTCTTTGAAAACAAAATGAATCCACCTCGTCTTCAGTGGCTAGCAGATTTCAAGAGTAAATAAAGAAAAACCTTTAAATAGGCTACATTAGCTACAATATTTGTCATTTAATTAAGATAGGGCCTATTTGGACAGAGATTTATCCTGAAAGGAATTTTGCCTTTGCCTGTTCTCATTATTTAAGTTTAAAAAATGGGTATGTATATTTAATAAATATACAATATGATTACAGGCATTTCTTTCTGTATGTATAGATTTCATTATTTAACAAATATGTACACTCATTCATAAATTATATTTATACACGTACAAATTCATAATTTCAAGTGTAGCTTAATGTTAGTTTTTTTGTATTAGGCTATGTCTATGATCTTCGTTTCTTGATTTATATAGACCTTTTTTAATCAAATAAACTAAAATAATTACTAATAGAAATATTTTATTTAAATAAGTACTAAAATTTTATATTGATATAATAACTTATTTGCCTGGCTAAAGGCTAAAAGCGGCATCCACCTCCGACTTCCGGTTATTAGTGGCAGCTGACGTCAGCTGCCAGTGGCAGCTACTTCCTACTGCCAGCTGCTGATTTTTCGCTGAACCAAACTTGTGGGCGGGGCTATAGTCAGTTGTCCAATAAAATAAATAAATAAATATATAATTATTTTAGTTAATTATAATATAATATAATATAATATAATATAATATAATATAATATAATATAATATTATATTATATAATATTACATGGCTTGGTTGAATTCTAATGTAGAATGCGGTCTGTTATTTCTTGATAACAGACCGCTGCTAAGTATAACACACCGTTGCCATGAAAAACAGAGCATTGCTATGGATGCAGGATTCTAAGACCGTGTGTCCACCAAAGCGTTTTAGCCAGCTGAAAACGCTAGACGCTCTGCTGAAAACGCCTAGCTGTGGGCGCTTGAGAGCGTTTTTTTTTTTTTCAGTTGAGACGCTTCGTTGCTATGATACAGAATATCTGCAGCACAGTTTACTTGTACGCAGATAATTTGTTTCATACTAAAAAAAATGAAACACTCTTCAACTCTCAGCGACCTGTAAAAAACGCAGAGCGCTCGGCGCTTCAGCGTGAAAAAAACGCTCAGCGCCTCGCTACGCTCATGCCGTTTTAAAAACGCGGCGCTCCCATTGAAAACAATTGAAAAAACACGCCAGCCGCGTGAAAAAACGCTTTGGTGGACACACGGCCTAACCGTAGAGACCGAACGGACTATTTTCTTTAGCGGAAGCAATACAATTGTTTATAAATCAATAAACTCCTTTTTAAATCAATATTTTGTGTCAAATTATTGATTTATTTGGTAGGTAGCCATGTAATAAGCGGGATAATGTAGAGCGAGGCGGTTGTTATAGCGAATACAACCCCTTCAGGCTGATTCAAGTCAGCCTGTTGGGGTTGTATTCGCTATAACAAACGCCTCACTCTACATTATCCCTTACATGTAATATAATGTTTGTGAAATTTGAGTGAAAAATTTTTCTGCATATATATATATATATATATATATATATACACACACACACACACACATATATATATATATATATATATATATATATACTGTATATATATATATGTATATATATATATATATATATATATATATATATATATATATACTGTATATATATATATATATATATATATATATATATATATATACAGTGAGGAAAATAAGTATTTGAACACCCTGCTATTTTGCAAGTTCTCCCACTTAGAAATCATGGAGGGGTCTGAAATTGCCATCGTAGGTGCATGTCCACTGTGAGAGACATAATCTAAAAAAAAAAATCCAGAAATCACAATGTATGATTTTTTAACTATTTATTTGTATGATACAGCTGCAAATAAGTATTTGAACACCTGAGAAAATCAATGTTAATATTTGGTACAGTAGCCTTTGTTTGCAATTACAGAGGTCAAACGTTTCCTGTAGTTTTTCACCAGGTTTGCACACACTGCAGGAGGGATTTTGGCCCACTCCTCCACACAGATCTTCTCTAGATCAGTCAGGTTTCTGGGCTGTCGCTGAGAAACACGGAGTTTGAGCTCCCTCCAAAGATTCTCTATTGGGTTTAGGTCTGGAGACTGGCTAGGCCACGCCAGAACCTTGATATGCTTCTTACAAAGCCACTCCTTGGTTATCCTGGCTGTGTGCTTCGGGTCATTGTCATGTTGGAAGACACAGCCTCGACCCATCTTCAATGCTCTTACTGAGGGAAGGAGGTTGTTCCCCAAAATCTCGCAATACATGGCCCCGGTCATCCTCTCCTTAATACAGTGCAGTCGCCCTGTCCCATGTGCAGAAAAACACCCCCAAAGCATGATGCTACCACCCCCATGCTTCACAGTAGGGATGGTGTTCTTGGGATGGTACTCATCATTCTTCTTCCTCCAAACACGTTTAGTGGAATTATGACCAAAAAGTTCTATTTTGGTCTCATCTGACCACATGACTTTCTCCCATGACTCCTCTGGATCATCCAAATGGTCATTGGCAAACTTAAGACGGGCCTTGACATGTGCTGGTTTAAGCAGGGGAACCTTCCGTGCCATGCATGATTTCAAACCATGACGTCTTAGTGTATTACCAACAGTAACCTTGGAAACGGTGGTCCCAGCTCTTTTCAGGTCATTGACCATCTCCTCCCGTGTAGTTCTGGGCTGATTTCTCACCTTTCTTAGGATCATTGAGACCCCACGAGGTGAGATCTTGCATGGAGCCCCAGTCCGAGGGAGATTGACAGTCATGTTTAGCTTCTTCCATTTTCTAATGATTGCTCCAACAGTGGACCTTTTTTCACCAAGCTGCTTGGCAATTTCCCCGTAGCCCTTTCCAGCCTTGTGGAGGTGTACAATTTTGTCTCTAGTGTCTTTGGACAGCTCTTTGGTCTTGGCCATGTTAGTAGTTGGATTCTTACTGGTTGTATGGGGTGGACAGGTGTCTTTATGCAGCTAACGACCTCAAACAGGTGCATCTAATTTAGGATAATAAATGGAGTGGAGGTGGACATTTTAAAGGCAGACTAACAGGTCTTTGAGGGTCAGAATTCTAGCTGATAGACAGGTGTTCAAATACTTATTTGCAGCTGTATCATACAAATAAATAGTTAAAAAATCATATATTGTGATTTCTGGATTTTTTTTATTTAAATTATGTCTCTCACAGTGGACATGCACCTACGATGACAATTTCAGACCCCTCCATGATTTCCAAGTGGGAGAACTTGCAAAATAGCAGGGTGTTCAAATACTTATTTTCCTCACTGTATATACAGGTGCTGGTCATAAAATTAGAATATCATCAAAAAGTTGATTTATTTCAAGAATTCAACATAACAGGTGAAACTCATATATTATATAGACTCATTACATGCAAAGTGAGATATTTCAAGCCTTTATTTGTTATAATTTTGATGATTATGGCTTACAGCTTATGAAACCCACGAAATCAAAATCCCAGAAAATTAGAATATTACATGAAATCACACAGTAATTACACAGTGATTCCATGGTCATTGAACCAGGTTTTGGTTATTTTGGCAGTGTGGGCAGGTGCAAATCCTGCTGGAGAATGAAGGAAGCATGAAGTGCTCTGGAATGTGTGCTGTTCGTCGTGGAAATGTGCTTGTTTAAAATCAAAAACAGATTAATTATAACATATATTATAATTAATCTGTTTTTAGTTTTAGTTTTAAAAAGCATACTTCTATGACGAACAGCTCTTTTTCGCGTAACCAAACATGTGGGTGGGGCTAAAGTCAGTGGTCCAGTAAAAAATTATCTTGGCTCTGAATCCCGTCCTCAGTGGCGGAAAATTCTGTCAATCAAAAGACTAGCAAGGTTGTATTATAATAACAACCAGGGGGCCAATGTTTCATAAAAAACTGAAGCTTCCCTAGGCACCGCAGGGGCGCGGGAAGAGATTTTAGGTTGGGGGTGCTGTTTTTTTTTTGGGGGGGGGGGGGGGGGGTAGGGGAAATTTTAGAAATTTTAGAAATTTATTTCACAAAAAAAAAAAAAAAAAAAAAAAAAACATGTTACAGACAGTTCTCCGTTACGGACGTGAGCTCTTCTAAAGCGGCACTAAAAGACACTTTCACAGAGACCTCAAACTGAAAGCACAAAGCCTGTCTTTAAATTTAATTTCGTTTTGTATTAATTGTATCTTAATTTTAATCGATGTTTCATCAACAAATTGTCTGGATTTAATAAGAAGTAGCTAAATATAGGCTATTAGAAAATAGATAATCAGGACACGGAGGCGCTGGCGAACCTGGAGCTCGTCTCATAAATGAAAATGAACCGAAACTCAGCGTAGGCCTATAAGGTAGCCTATTACCTCACAGACCTGAGACATATAGATAGCTTGAAATGTCTACTTTTAAGCAGAACAATTCAAAACGAAAGAAAACAGACTGCGCTGCTTGTAGGCCTAATTCGTATGAAATGTGCATTTCTCTCTGGCGCTGCGAAGATCGCGATTCGCCAACTTCATGGCTATAGCCGACACTGACATAAAAAAATAACTGTTTTATTAGTAAACAATTAAAATGTATCCTGCTATATTTTACATATTTGCCTGTTCCTTACAAAACACTAACAGTGGGGTTTTTGACTGTTTTTTTTTTTTTTTTTTTTTTTTTTTTGCAGCTGCGGACAAATTCTTTCGACACACACACAATACACTCTGCGCTTATGTTTTAAAAACATAATTTAAAATATATAACAATTTTAAATAGTCCACTTAAAGTGTTTATTACAAATAAATGACTAAATGCTAAAAATTAATAAATTTTAATGAACTAACATATGCGTTGCATTTACAATTCTGTGAAAACAGGGGGTGCTGCAGCACCCCCAGCACCCCCACTTCCCGCGTCCCTGGGCACCGCCATTAATTTGCAGACCCCCACCTGCTGTTAGCATTCCATTGACTCCCATTCATTTTGGCGTCACTGTGACAGCGAATAACTTTACATCTGAGGCGTTTAAAGACTCCATTTGTCCATTATTTATTTCTAAAGAAACATGAAAATGTATAAAAGGCTCCATTACCTTGTATCTTACGTTATGGCCCCGTAGAAGCAGTTTGTGTAAAAATAGGCTAAGCGTCATAACCACGCGACTCTCTGTCGCACAGTAGAGAAATTACCGTATAGACAGGAGGAGAAGCTCGCGGGCAATCGGGGGGACGTGGAGGCACAATGACAAAATAATTAATCAGAATACTTAGCAAAAGTTTCTCCTGTTCCTAGCTCATGGACACCTCCTACTCACACTCTCCGTCTCTGCAAGTTTCGGAAGGGAATGATTCAGATTTCTCTTGGCACAGCTACTAGAAGACAGACGGGTTGCTCACGTCACATCTACGTTGTCAAGCTCAGTTTGAGTCTGCGCAGTACGCTCAGCCATCAGGAAGTGAGTGATTCTAATTGACTTCGCTTTTCTCCGTTGAATCCAATGGGGTCGCTGTGTCCATTTCTTGCACTGTCTATGATAACAACAAGTGCATCTTCCCGGATTCTCACAAAAGTCCAAGTATGTCATCTTCTTTTAGCACTTTCAAGACTTTAATCACAGATTTACTAAACTTCCAGCTGTAACACATACAGGTTGACTTCAGTCTGAAGCAGCCTTTATTCGGAATAAATGTTCTGACATATTATACTGCGCGTGACTGGCTGTTGACGCCTTGGAATTGTTGACTGAACTATTGAAACTTCTGTTCGTTCTTCTTTTTTATATGTCTAGTTTCTATGGCAATAACAGACGCTGTTCCAAAGAACTCTTTGATTTGAATTAAAACAATACAGTTTAAAAGGAACGTGTGAAAGAACGTGAACACTGATGCTTGTTTACATTTCAAAAGCAGTTGTTTCTAGTGTAAATATACATGTTATTGTTCTCGAAGGTCTTTTATCTAATCCACTCGGAGGGGTCAATGTTGGGAGTAACGCGTTACAAAAGTAATGCATTACAGTAACATATTACTTTTTGCTGTAACGCAGTAGTGTAAGGCATTACTAATCATTTTTCAGTTATATTTTACTCGGTACATGTTCAGTAACGTTTGCGTTACAACACACATTTAGCCCAAAATTTAATTGTTCAAAAAAAAAAAAAACCCGTAAACCGGTAAAAATGCAAGTAAGTTATTACCTATTCGTGGTCAGTCAATGGCCGCGTGTGGTGTCCAAGTTTGTAAACAAAGACTAAATGACAGCTTCTGATATATTTGCATGGTGATTTATTTCATTCATCTCCCTCTTGCTGGTGTAACTTTGTGTGACATAGTCCAGTAAAGGCGTGTTTAGGGCAGGTTTTACAGGAGTGCCGGTCTCTGTGCTCGCGCTGGCCAGTGGAAAAGCGGCTAATGGGAGAATATGGTAGAAGACTGTACATTCGCGAGATGGACGTATGCTCATTACTCTGTTTGTTCTGTTTTCTTTCTAACCAGTTAGGCTATGTTTAGGTGGTGTTTTTCATCATGTTTTCATCACGCAATCATGTTTTTGATGCGGTGGTGATGCGTTCATGTAAAATGTAAGGGTGGCGCTGCCAATAAAAGCACCTAAAAGCTGTCACAAAAACCGGCAAAAGTTATGATTATGAATATATAAAATATAGCAAGGAGACATTTTAATTGTTTATTAATAAACAAGTGTTTTCTGTGTCAGTGTCGGCTGCAAAGATGAAGTTGACGATGCTGACTCACGATCTTCACAGTAGGCCTAGTGAACGCGCCAGAGAGAAATGCACATTTCATATGGATTACATAAGCAGAGAGCAGTCAGTTTTCTTTTCTTTTGAATTGTTCTGTTTAAAAGTAGACATGTCTGTAAGGCAAGTAGGCGCTGAGTTTCAGTTCATTTATGAGACGAGCTCCAGTTCACGCGCCCGGTGCCTCCGTGTCCAGATTATCTCTTGTCTACTATATTTACTTCTTATTTATTAAATCCAGGCAATTGGATGAAACATTGATTAAAATTAAGATACAATTAATACAAAACAAAATTCACTTTAAAGAAAGGCTTTGTGCTTTCTGTTTGAGGTCTCTGTGAAAGTTTTAAAGCAGTCTTTTAGTGCCGCTTTCAGAGCGCTCACGTCCGCAATCGGGAACCGACTCATCCGTAACATTGTTTTTTTCCTCATAAATGCGAACACGAAAAATAAAATGAATATATTATGTTCTGTGGAGAGCCAACCATTCTTCATTCGTTGGGTAGTATTACTTTTGGTTTGCTTAGTGTAATTCACAGAATTACTAAAAAATATTTTGCTACCTAAAAGTTAAAGATTTGTGTCACGCATGCATGCATGTCTATTTCCCTCATATTAAATATAAAACGCATGTGTAGACTGATATTTTTCTAATGTCTGGACCAAGGTTATTATAGTTTTGCATTTTTAAATAGTTTTTATTTTAATATCATTTTCAAATTTCCTATACATTTTAGTTTTAGATAGTTTCATTAATGGTTTTGTTAGTTTTAGTTTTTATTTTGTGAACACATTTCTATTTAGTTTTTATATATTTAGTTTTAGTTTTAGTAATTATAGTTTAGCAGATCTTAACAGAACACTTTCAGTTAAAGACATTTAATTTCATCAAAGTTTAATGTTTGCAGTTTTCATTTAACTTGTTACGAACTGCTCCGAGACACGAAGGTAGAGGATCCAAACGCAGCTTTATTGTATGGGGCAATCCAGAGGAGTAATCCAATGTACAGGCAAGGGTCATACACAGGCAGGCAGTCAAAACAAAGAAACAAACAAACAAAACAGGCAGGGACCAGAGGCAAGAGAGTAATCCAGGGACCAGAGGCAAGATAACCAAAACCAAGAGACAAGACAACCAGGAGAATGCTCAGTAATGCAGTGTAACACTTAAACAAGACTTTGCGGTGAGTGAATGAATGAACATGGTATAAATAGACTGAGACTAACAGGATGAGACACAGGTGAATGCAATCAGTGAATGAGGTACAGGTGAATGTGATCAGTGATAAGTGATGATGAGTCCGGGCAGTGAGTTATGGGAAATGTAGTTTGTGAGTGATAATAGTCTTATGTGGAGTGCCCTCTGGTGGCTCTCAAGGGCACTCCAGCTGGTTACCGTTACATAGCCCCCCCTTTAAGGAGCGGATTCCAGACGCTCCTAAAACTGTCCAGGAGGGAGGTGGAGCGGAGGCGGACCCGGGATGGAGGGGCAGGCCCGTGCAGTGGAAGAGGACCTGAAGACTCCGGCAGGGCGGAAGGCCAGGGCAGAGCAGGCTGTGCAGGCGACCAGGGCGGATCAGGCTGTGCAGGCGACCAGGGCGGAGCAGGCGGAGCAGGCTGTGCAGGCGGCCAGGGACAGGAACAGACACCGGCTCAGGGACAGGAACAGCGTGACAGCGGCCATCTCTGTTGAGGGCTCAGGTTCAGGTGTGTCGGCGGCTATCTCTGCTGAGGGCTCAGTCGACGTGGAAGCAGCCATTTTGTCCAGAGACACTGGCTCGGTGGTGGCCATCTTGTCTGGAGACACTGGCTTGGCGGCGGCCATCTTGTCCGGAGACACTGGCTTGGCATACGTGACTTGAACAGACACTGGATCGGTGGAGGTCATCTTGACCGAAGACACAGGCGTGGAGTCGGCCATCTTGTCCGAAGACACAGGCGTGGAGTCGCCCATCTTGTCCGAAGACACAGGCGTGGAGTCGCCCATCTTGTCTGTAGACACAGGCGTGGAGTCGGCCATCTTGTCTGTAGACACAGGCGTGGGGTCGGCCATCCTGTCCGAAGACACAGGCGTGGAGTCGGATGTCTTGTCCGAAGACACAGGCGTGGAGTCGGCCATCTTGACCGAAGACACAGGCGTGGAGTCGACCATCTTGTCCAAAGACACAGGCGTGGGGTCGGCCATCTTGTCTGTAGACACAGGCGCAGAAAGAGGAACAGATTCAGGCTCAGGAACAGATTCAGTCTCAGCGGGACGAGACTCTTGACGGGCGGACGTGACGTGAAGCTCAGTCTCTGGATCGGCTGACGTGACGTGAAGCTCAGTCTCTGACGTGAAGCTCAGTCTCTGGGTCGGCAGAAGTGACGTGAAGCTCAGTCTCTGGGTCGGCAGAAGTGACGTGAAGCTCAGTCTCTGGGTCGGCAGAAGTGACGTGAAGCTCAGTCTCTGGGTCGGCAGAAGTGACGTGAAGCTCAGTCTCTGGGTCGGCAGAAGTGACGTGAAGCTCAGTCTCTGGGTCGGCAGAAGTGACGTGAAGCTCAGTCTCTGGATCAGGATCAGCACGCTCTGAGCTTGATGGGACCAGCGGCGGCGAGGGCTTTGAGCTGGGTAGGACCAGCGGCGAAGAGGACTGAGCTGGTTAGGACCAGTGATGAAAAGGGCTTTGAGCTGGACAGGACCAGCGATGAAGAGGGCTCTGAACTGGACGGAACCAGCGGCGAAGAGGGCTCTGAGCTGGGCAGGACCAGCGGCGAAGAGGGCTCTGAACTGGACGAGACCAGCGGTGAAGGCTCTAGCTTGGCGGGCATGTCGCTTGCTGTCTCAGGGGCGGCGGGCATGACGCATACTGCCTTGGCTTCGGCAGATTTGGGGTGAAGTGCGGGCTCGGCTGGACTGGCGTGAAGTGCAGACGGTGACATGGCGTGCCACGGAAGGAAGCTCTTCAGACATCTGGAGAGTGCCTCTCTCCATTCCAGAACGGAGAGATCGGGGAGCTCCCTCGGGTCGACCTCCTTAGCCCCCAGCCGGTAACACAACTTAATTGCTTCGTCACCCAGAGAGCAAGAGGCAGCGAGAGGAACAAACCCCCAGGTGTACTGGAACAGATCGAGGCTATCCAGGGCCAAGGCCGCGATCTGTCCAGCGAACTCCCGGCTCATGCTGGGAAGATCAGGCGAGATCCGTACTGTTGGATTCCTGGAGGTCATAGCTGCTGGATCTGGGTGCGGCGAAGTCTTCTGTTACGAACTGCTCCGAGACACGAAGGTAGAGGATCCAAACGCAGCTTTATTGTATGGGGCAATCCAAAGGCATAATCCAATGTACAGGCAAGGGTCATACACAGGCAGGCAGTCAAAACAAACAAACAAACAAACAAACAAAACAGGCAGGGACCAGAGGCAAGAGAGTCAGGCAGGGACCAGAGGCAAGAGAGTAATCCAGGGACCAGAGGCAAGAGAGTAATCCAGGGACCAGAGGCAAGAGAGTAATCCAGGGACCAGAGGCAAGAGAGTAATCCAGGGACCAGAGGCAAGAGAGTAATCCAGGAAACAGGGCAAGATAACCAAAACCAAGAGACAAGACAACCAGCAGAATGCTCAGTAATGCAGTGTAACACTTAAACAAGACTTCACGGTGAGTGAATGAATGAACATGGTATAAATAGACTGAGACTAACAGGATGATGAGACACAGGTGAATGCAATCAGTGAATGAGGTACAGGTGAATGTGATCAGTGATAAGTGATGATGAGTCCGGGCAGTGAGTTATGGGAAATGTAGTTTGTGAGTGATAATAGTCTTATGTGGAGTGCCCTCTGGTGGCTCTCAAGGGCACTCCAGCTGGTTACCGTTACATAACTCTTGTGAAAACCTCTTAATAATAAAAATAAAATAATTGTTTGAGGATGAACAAAGAACCAAACAAATGCAACTAAAAAGTAAAAATTATTTAATAATATTAAAAATGAAATCTTGTTAAACGTGGTTTATAAGAAAAAGAAAAAGATATGCGTATGATTATTATGATTATTCTTTACGTTTATTTCTGATTAATCCTTTCAAACATTATTCTTGTATTGATCCATTTATGCTTTTTGTTTAAAATCATATACTCTCATATTTATACACATATTCAAATGTTCTCTTCAGACCAGACATTTAGTATACTTCTACTCTGACAAATATACATCTATTTCTGGGCTATAGACATTCTATTTGTTTTTTCCGTTTTCTGCTCAGTGTGGTATCTTGTCTAATATGTGTGGTATAGGCCTATCTTGTTTAGGCTAGTTTCACATGAGATGGTTATCTTATACCCGGAATTAAGGTACAGTTGTATTTGCATGAGGTGGAAATACTTATTTGGGCCTTTCTGCTTCCTAGGGCTGGTTCACACAGAAAGCGGTTTTGCTTTGAAAAACGGAAAAAAGACGCGGCACAGTGGGGGAAAAGCGCAAGGTCTCGATACGCGTCTTTTAAAAGTTGAACTTATTTTAACTTGAGTGCTGCGTTTTTAGAGCGTCGTGTCATGCACGTGATGATGCAGAAGACGCGAGACTCAAGCGCAACGGTCATACATTGAAAAATAAAGTAGCACAGTGGAATGGAAAAAAGTGATTTTCCGGTAGGCTTATTTAGGAGAGCTTAATAATTACGAAAACGATTATTTATTTCTGCTAATTATTATTTTGTTTCAGTTAGTTTTTCAGTAACTGTTGTTAGTTTCGTTTAGTTTTAGTTTTTCATTAATGTTGAAATTTCTATTTTATTTCAGTTTACGAAAATGTTTTTGACCAATAGTTTTAGTCTTAGTTTCAGTTTTCGTTTACGAAAATAACCTTGGTCTGGACTCCTTTATTAAAAGAGTAGCCTATGGATATATAAACAGACGTTTCAATATATTGGTATTAAATGCATTTTCTTAGAATTTATATTTCAAGTTTTTACTGCAAATGTCACGTACATAACGCTGGAATAGCCCAATTTAGCCTCAACTAGTTTTGTGGTGTAGGTCTACGTATTTTATAATGTTAACTTAAAATAATACTAATAGTAATTTAAAGATGTGGTAGCATTGGATCTGGAGGGGAAGGATAACTCTGGGAGTTGGAAGGGGTGTGTCGCGATTCTGCCTTCTCACACAGCGACACAGGTTCGTGGATTTCGGTTTCATATCGCATATCTTATCATATATATCATATATAAGATGATGATATCACACGAATGATTCGGCTCAGCAAAGTTGCAAGTCCTGTTTTCTCTATTGTGTTTTAAATGAGTCAGATCACTAAGATTCTCACCTTTCGGAGCCCAAATGGCTTTCAGAGCCCCTGGCCCAGACGTTGAATCGTTAGGCTGATTGGATTAGCTAGGGGAGACTTTCACCTTTTGTCTTTAATGGCTCTGGGATGGCTCTTGGAACCGGAGTTCGTGGCCAGTATCATCATTTGAATAGTTACGCTGATTCAGTTGGACTGGTAGCGCTCTCAGAGTAGGGTGTGTTCCTACTTCATTTGCATGCTTTGTTCAGAGTCTCCGCCTCTATGTAATCCCTCCCCCTTGGAATGTATATAACTACAATGCATACTGTATTAGATTTAGACTGTTGGAAGAACTGCAGCAACGCAACGCGAAGTTCTCAATAAAGAATAACTTATGTTTGAACGCAATCCCAACATCTCCTGGTCTCTGCTTTGAAGAAGGAAAAAGTTCCCTACACAGTAATATTGTAAGGTAAAGAATTACTTTTAAATAACAGTAACAAGTAATGTATAATGTATTACAGTTTGGAAGTAACTTGCACAACACTGCTTGTGTGATGATTTTGTAACTTGATATTTATAATTCTGGGTAGTCATATACTGTAGTATACAACACACACACACACACACACACACACACACACACACACACACAAACACACACACACACACACACACACGCACGCACGCACGCACGCACACACACACACACACACACACACACACACACACACACACACACACACACACACACACACACACACACACAAACAAACAAATAAATAATTAATTAATTAAAAAATCATACAATGTGATTTTCTGGATTTTTGTTTTAGATTCCGTCACTCACAGTTGAGAGTACCTATGATAAAAATTACAGACTTCTACATGCTTTATAAGTGGGAAAACCTGCAAAATCGGCAGTGTATCAAATACTTCTTCTCCCCTCTGTATGTATATATATATATAATATATATATATATATATGTATATATATATAATATATAATATATATATATATATATATATATATATATATATATATATATATATATATACAATATATATATATATATATAAAATAAAATAAAATTTGGATTTCATACATTCATTTCTTACAAACAAAATCCTGTCATCCAGCCATCTCCTCCCTTCCTCTTTCATCCTCATTCCTCTTTCATTCCTCTTTCATCCTCATCCATCCTCATCCTCATCTCATTTCAGCGGAATGAGAATGGATCCAACTTTCACCACTTCATCTTTGTGACAAATCTCGTCTTCATAGTCAGTATCATAGTAGTCAGGATCCATTGTTTCCTCTTCAGTCATGTTGTTCAGCAACATCACAAACTACTTCAGTCAGATTAGATTGGTCCAGGTTCAGTTCTTTACTGTTTTCTGTGGAAAATACACTCAAACATTAATAAAATATGTCTTTTCATTAGGACAAAAGAACAGAAGAAAATCCTATGAATCAATTTAGCTAAATTTATTCCAGTGAGAAAATACTAAATACAGCCTGACATTTAGTCCTTACCTGTTCTTTCCACTGTCTCTTCACTAACTAAATGGAATCAAACTGTTCCTACTCTATCCCTGTAATCACGCTAATTTTCCCACACCTGTTCTCCCTTTCCTTCTAATTGTGTTTGCTTCTTCTAGTCCTCTTTTCCCCTGTCTTGTAGCCAGATTATTCAATGTTATCTACATGAAAGATCTCAGCGCTCTTACCTCTCATTCCTGTCCTGTCCTGTCTGGTTTTGCTGGATGTTAATCAGCTGCAGGTATTTCTCTGTGAATGCTGTTGCTCGCACTCTGAACTCTATCCAGCTAAACCTGTTACAGAGATCCAGACCAGCACCAGTATCCGCCCTCTATTCTCTGATCTCCCGTGAGAACCGAAACCAGCAGTTCTCTTCCCGGGACCTCAAGGCTTCCCGGCTTCCTGCGTTAAGCTGTCTAAGAGGAGGATTTACGTATTTACAAGTCCAGTCTGCTGGCAGTTTCTGTTCAACATTTTATATTATCTGAAGATTTCTGTTCTTTACTGATTTACCTGTGGACAGCTTCCTGATTTCATTAAAGACTGTATATTGCTGCATATCGCTTTTGGGTCCTCTCTTTCACATCCACCTGACAGTGAAACCTGTTGCATATCTTTTGCTGTGCATAATTTGATAGTAATTCAGTGAACAGTTCTTGGACCATTTTGTCACAGTGTTAAGAACATTTTAAAAGTCTAAAAAAAGTTTTTCCACTATAAAGAATCTTTTGTGTAATGGAAAGGTTTCATGTCACTATAGATGCCAATAAAGGACCTTTATTTTTAAGAGTGAGGGGCAGATGCTTCACAAACTGGACTCATTCTGTACTTTTACTGTACATTATTCATTTAATTTATACCATACAAGCAGTTACAAAACATGAAAGAAATAATGTAATGTAAACACAAATACAGTAAAAAAAAAGTAAACACTTACAGTAAATAAAAGGTATATAGATTTAATTTAATTTCATATGAAAATAATTTCTGCTTTAATGACAACACTTGAAGGAAAATGTAACATTTGTCATTGGTTCTTCCATTACGTACTTCCAGTTATATTTTTATATGACCTTGAATGAAATGAAAACTTCATCCACAAAAAGGAAGAACATAGAATTTAAAACATGATTTTCTCAAAACTGAAGGCTTTTGCTGCTTGATAGTGAGTGGAATTTTCCTGCCAAGTGGCAACATTTAATTCATTTTTTGAATTTTAATCATGCATATTAAACAATTGTAATGATGTTGGCAGTATAGCTGTGCAATGAATCTTTACACTCTTAAAATTTTTGTTTTTTTTTATCGGTTCCATAAAGAACCTTTAACATCAATGGAACCTTTCCATTGAAAGGTCCTTTATAATGGAAAAAGGTTCTTTAGGTTACTAAAACATTCTTCACACTAAGAGAAAAATGTTCTTGTAAGTACTGACTGATCACAGAAAGTATTTTGGGGAACCAAAAATGGTTCTTCTATAGCATGTGTGCAAAAACCTACTGTTGGAACCTTTATTTTTAAGAGTGCATGTACATCATTCACAAGTTCACATCATCTTAGAACTCATTGTTGGTTCAGAGCATTCGCTAAAAGTACTTGAGTTTTCTCTTAGTACATTGAACCCTGTGATATATTTTTTGCCAATCTGGCTTGACTGAAATCGAGTTTTTTTTTTTTTTTAAAGATCTTCTGCAGAATCAGTTTTAGATGATTCCTGAACTTTACGCCAATAAAAACGTAAAACACAGGGTTCAAGCAACAGTGTGTAAAAGCTAACATTCTGCAAGCATAATATGTATAGTCGAGTCTAATGCTTACTGTACAGTCTGTAAATGGATGGATTTTATGATCGGTCAAAGATTTTAAGAACATAACAATGTTATATGGAGCCCAACCAATAAAAAACACCAGTGCAATGCAGAATATTAGTCTAACGGTCTTGTGTCTCTTATTTGTCCGAGATTTTGTAATTGTCCGAAGCATTCTGCCATAGCAAAAACCCATGATAAGAAATGCAAAGAAGAAAAAAGCATTTTGAAAATAAGCAATTCCAGATTTCATTTCAACACTGTCATATTCACAGTATGTTCTATTTAAATGTTGTATAACCTTGCTATTACATGATCCGAGCAGTGAAACCGCTCCGCTCAGGATCCAAACGATGAAGGGAGCGACTGAAAAGCCTCTGCATTTCTCCCAGTCAGACAGAGGATGAACCACTGCCATGTAACGCTGAATGGTCATGAGAGTTAAGAACAACACGCTGCTGTAAAAGCCAACATAGAACAGAAACTTCACCGCTTTACAGCCAATATCTCCAAATGTCCAACCCCAGATGAAGTACGAGGCCCAGAATGGAAGTCCAAAAGTGAACAGCAGATCTGACAGAGCCAAATTGAGGATGAACACGTTGGTCAGGGATTTAAGACTCTCATAAAGTGCCAGAATGACCAGAACAAGGATGTTACCAATGCAGCTTAACACAACCACTAATGAGAAGAAGAGCGGAATGAGAATGGATCCAACTTTCACCACTTCATCTTTGTGACACATCTCGTCTCCATAGTCAGTTTCATAGTAGTCAGGATCCAATGTTTCCTCTTCAGTCATGTTGTTCTGCAACATCACAAACTACTTCAGTCAGATTAGATTTGTTTAGGTTCAGTTCTTTACTGTTTTCTGTGGAAAATACACTCAAACATTAATAAAATATGTCTTTTCATTAGGACAAAAGAACAGAAGAAAATCATATGAATCAATTTAGCTAAATTTATTCCAGTGAGAAAATACTAAATACAGCCTAACATTTAGTCCTTACCTGCTCTTTCCACTGTCTCTTCTAAATGTAATCAAACTTATTTGATAGGAAATAAAAGCATTGCCCCCTTTATTTTTTGTGTTGAGTATATCGTCAAGACAGCTGAGCAGATCAAATGTTGAAGAAGTGTGAACTTTTCTGAATTTATAGGTAACCAGATGGGTAGACTCTTCCTCTTTCTAGTAGGCTATCATATAGTACTCAGTACAGACATTTTTTTCACTCAAATAGTCACTCAAGAGAGAGAGAGCTTTTTGTTGTGGAAATGTGCTTGTTTAAAATCAAAAAGAGATTAATTAGAACATATATAATAATTAATCTGTTTATAATTATTATTATTAATCTGTTTTTAGTTTTAAAAAGCACATTTCTAAGACGAACGGCTCTTTTTCGCTTAACCAAACTTGTGGGCGGGTCTATAGTCAGTATATATAGTATTGGACCATTGACTATAGACTATAGACGAGAGAGAGAGAGAGAGAGAGAGAGAGAGAGAGAGAGAGAGAGAGAGAGAGAGAGAGAGAGAGAGAGACATATCTCTGTGCCATCTTCCCCCAGTGGAATCCCCTTACTGTGCGTTCACACCGCCGCCGACTTGAGCTGCAAAGACAACTCAACTTTCAGATTGACGCTCAAAACGCCCAAAACGCGACGCCGAGGAATTTGACGCTCCTTGCAGCTGAGAGAAGCCAGCTTCCATTGAAAATGAATGATTTCCGGTAACTTTGGAAGCTCAAGTCGGCGGCGGTGTGAACGCACAGTTACCATGACGAGGAATACCTCAACAGTGTCCACACAGAAATCAGCCATTTCCAGGCCCAGGGAAACGTGCTGCTATGTGGAGACTTTAATGCCAGAACTGGATCTGAACCTGATGTTATAGATCCAAAGGGCAATGAATATGTGTTTGGTCAAAACCCCCCGAGTCTCACAAGAAAACGTCCACCGAGAAACAACCTTGACCAAACCGTGAATAGAACCGGTAGAGAGTTGGTGCAGCTCTGCCGAGCCTCAGGCCTGTACATACTGAACGGCCGGATCAGAGGGGACTCTTTAGGGAGGTTCACGTGTTGTTCAGGTCTTGGAGCTAGTGTAGTTGACTATGCCATCACTGACATGGACCCATCCTCCTTCAATGCATTCACTGTCAAACAGCAAACTCCGCTTTCTGACCATAACCAAACTAACATCTATATAAAAACACATCACACACCAGAACAAAACAGGCCGGAAACCTGCCAAATGTATCCGGTCCAGCAGAGATACAGATGGGCTCCAGACAGCGCAGACAAATTTGTCCAAGCCCTCAGTTCTGAAGAACTAAAAAATCGAATAAATACATTTATTACTAAGAAATTCGAAACAACTAAAGATGGTGTTAATTCGGCAACAAATGAAATTAATTACATATTTAAAAAAGCAGCACATAAAAGTGAATTGAAAAAGAAAGGCAAAAAATACACTAAAAATACTCCAAAAGATGAAAAATGGTTTGACTCAGACTGCAAAACACTAAGAAAACAACTTAGACAATTATCAAATCTGAAACATAAAGAACCAAACAACACTAACATAAGAACTGAATACTTTTCAAAACTAAAAATATACAAAGACACAATTTGACACAATACAAAAGCAACACCATCTGACCAAAAGTATACAAGAATTAGAACATTCAATAAATCAGAATCAGTTCTGGGATATGTGGAACAATCTGAGCACAACGAAACCACAAGACCTGCCAATACAAGATGGAGAAATCTGGACAAATCATTTTGAAAACTTATATAAAGAAATCCCATCAAACCAACTTAATGATAATTATAATCTGATCAAACAAAATCTACAAACTCTTGAAGAGACAATTAAAAATAATCAAAATCCACTTGACTTCCCAATTACACATGAAGAATTGACAAACAAACTCAGAAGCCAAAAAGGAAAGAAATCTTGTGGTCCTGACGGCATTCTAGGAGAGATGCTGAAACACAGCACACCTGAGCTGCAGGAGGCCGTGCTCAAACTGTTCAACACTGTACTCAGTTCAGGCTGTTTTCCTGACATCTGGAGCCAAGGACTTATTACCCCAATCCATAAGAGTGGAAATAAATTGGACCCTAATAATTTCAGAGGCATTTGTGTGAGCTGGGGAAGTTATTTAGCAGTATTTTAAACAATAGAATTGTTAACTTCCTTAACGAACACAATGTCCTGAGCTCGAGTCAGATTGGCTTCGTTCCAAATCACAGAACTACTGACCACATTTACACCCTACACACCCTAATCAATAAACACGTAAAACAGACCAAAAACGGAAAAATATTTGCATGCTTTGTCGATTTAAAAAAAGCATTTGATTCTATTTGGCACAACGGATTATATTACAAACTTTTACAAAGTGGTGTAGGGGGTAAAGTTTATGACATTATAAAATCAATGTATTCGAACAACAAATGTGCAATACGAATTGGCAACAAACACACAGATTTCTTCACCCAGAAAAGAGGAGTGCGGCAGGGCTGTGGCCTGAGTCCAACGCTGTTCAACATCTACATTAATGAACTAGCGGTGCAGCTGGAGCAGTCTACGGGCCCTGGACTCACTCTACAGGACAGGAGCATCAAGCTCTTGCTGTACGCAGACGACCTGGTGCTGCTGTCACCCACTGCACAGGGACTACAGCAGCACCTGGACCTGCTGGAGAACTACTGCCAGAACTGGGCCCTGGCAGTCAACCTCACCAAGACCAACATTATGGTCTTTCAGAAGAAGCCCAGATGTCAGGAACACAGATACCAGTTCAGCCTAGGCAGCACCGCCCTAGAGCACACGATGCAGTACACTTACCTCGGCCTGGTCATCACTGCATCGGGGAGTTTCAGTGTGGCAGTGAATGCTCTCAAAGATAAAGCTCGAAGAGCTCTGTATACGCAATTAAGAAAAAATTCCAAAACATTGAATTACCGATTCCAATCTGGTGTAAAATCTTCGATAGTGTAATGCAGCCCATTGCGCTGTATGGAAGTGAGGTTTGGGGTCCACTCAGTGATCAGAGCTACACTAGATGGGACAGGTATCCAACAGAAGCCCTACACACTGAATTCTGCAAAATGATTCTGAAACTACAAAGGAAAACACCCAATAATGCATGCAGGGCAGAATTAGGCCGATTCCCATTGATTATCAATATGCAAAAAAGATCCCTCAAATTCTGGATGCATCTAAAATCAAGTCCCACAGAATCGCTACGTTTTAAAGCACTACAAACCCAAGAACTGAACCCCGAAAAGAGTCTCCTCAGTCAGCTGGTTCTGAGACTCACTAACCGGACTAACTCTACTAACACTGACCAGTCTCAGACCAGCACTGCTTCTCACACACACATCAGAATAAACCAAATTATCAAACACTCTAAAAATACATATCTGGAACACTGGGATCAGGAAACTAAAACACAAAGTAAATTACAATTCTATCGAAATCTGAAATCAAATTATGAACTGGAAGAATATCTCCAGAGTGTGAGAGACACAAAGCAGAGACGGATCCTGAGCAAGTACAGGCTGAGTGAACACAGTCTAGCCATCGAGACCGGCAGACACAGGAAGAGCTGGTTACCCCGAGAGCAGAGGGTGTGTGTTCACTGTAGCACAGGAGAGATCGAGACAGAGACGCACTTCCTCCTTCACTGTCATAAATACACTTCAGTCAGAGAACTCTACTTTAGCAAACTCACTCACTTAATACAGAACTTTACAGCCATGCCTGAAGTAGATCAGATAAAAATCCTGCTAGGAGAGGGACAGAAGCACTGGCTGCCAGATACGTGTGTGTGTGTGCCACAGCCTGAGAGACAGCAGGTGAATGTGTGTGTAATGTGTGTGTCTGACCTCACTGTGTTTCCCTACTGTCCACCACAGTGACCTTCAGTGATATGTGTGTGTATGTTAAAACACTGTGGTGTAAAATGTTCTGTGGTGTAAAATGTTCAAATGATAATATAATGTGTATAATTTGTTACACTTTAACTAATTTGTACAATTAATTTAAGTTGTATTATAATATTTTATAAAATTTATAAAAGAGAGAGAGAGAGAGAGAGAGAGAGAGAGAGAGAGAGAGAGAGAGAGAGAGAGAGAGAGAGGAAGGAAGACTAAGAGAAATGCAGAACCATACACAGAGAGAGTGAGAGAGATATTCGTCGAGAGTTGTTCGTCGTGGAAATGTGCTTGTTTAAACATATATAATTATAATTAATCTGTTTTTAGTTTTAAAAAGCCCATTTCTACGACGAACAGCTCTTTTTCGCGTAACCAAACCTGTGGGCGGGGCTATAGTCAGTGGTCCAATAAAAAATTATCTTGGCTCTGAATCCCGCCCTCAGTGGCGGAAAGTTCTGTCAATCAAAAGACTAGCAAGGTTGTATTATAATAACAACAAGTGGAAATGATCTTCCCGGATTCTCACAAAAGTCCAAGTATGTCATCTTCTTTTAGCACTTTCAAGACTTTAATCACAGATTTTCCAAACTTCCAGCTGTAACACATACAGGTTGACTTCAGTCTGAAGCAGCCTTTATTCGGAATAAATGTTCTGACACATTATACTGCGCGTGACTGGCTGTTGACGCCTTGGAATTGTTGACTGAACTATTGAAACTTCTGTTCGTTCTTCTTTTTTATATGTCTAGTTTCTATGGCAACAACAGACGCTGTTCCAAAGAACTCTTAGATTTGAATGAAAACAATACAGTTTAAAAGGAACGTGTGAAAGAACGTGAACACTGATGCTTGTTTACATTTCAAAAGGAGTTTCTATTGTTGATGTTGTTATTGTATAATGTAATTGTTTACATTGTAATTGTTCCTCTCGAAGGTCTTTTATCTAATCCACTCGGAGGGGTTAAATGTCTTGTGTGATGATAACTTGATATTTATAATTCTGGGTAGTCATATACTGTTGTATACAACACACACACACACACACACGCTGTCTAATTATAAAGGCCTGGAAAGTTTGGTAATTGCTGTTATTCTTATTATTTTGTTTCTCAGAATCTTCAACCAATTTACTGTTTAAATCAGCTGTTAATAATAGATTCGAGAAGTTGGTTTGACTAATGGTTTAAGTTGTTTTTAGCTTGTAGTACTTCCTTTATAAAGCTTTGTATGACAAACTTGACCTTTTTTCTATTTTATATCGTTAAAGTTGACCATATACAGTACTTTATATTCAGGAGAGCTGATAGATGCCTCTGTATTTAGCCTAAGCGTTTATAGTAAAGTTCTTGACTCTTCACGATATTGTACATTTAATAATTACTCATTTATAATTAGAATAAAATAATCTCAAATTAATGTAATCTCAAATTAATTGAGAGACTACATTAAATATTTGTACTGTTAATAAATAATTTGTCACACCATATTGACTTTTTGTAGTCAACTGAAAATGATTCAGTTGATTCAGTTCACACAAAAAAGGTGATTAACTTTATAACATCTAAAATATACACTTTTGGTTGCATACGCATTCAAATGTTTTTGTTTTAAGTGGTAAATGTCAATGTCATCGGTTAACTGTGCCTTTTTTATTATGTGTTGTAGACACGCACCTTTTGATTGCTATCACTCTTCACGATATTGTACATTTCTTCATTTTAATAAGAGAAATTTTGGCGTTAACAATAATTATGTGTATTCTACAGCTGTGGCCAGTATGAGCACTAGTAGTGATGCTCGACTTGGTACGGCCGTTATTTCATGCTTAAATAAATATAACGTACATGTCAAATGCTAGTTATCCTTTGTCACTGTGACTCTTTTACTCAGCAGACTACAGATGACCTCTTGAACCCGTTGTCAGGAAGCTAGTCAGACCATGGCCGCTGGTGCTGCAGTCGGGGAGGGTCAGATCCAAAGGATTATCAGAGATCTGCACGGTACGGATGTGTGTTTGCCTTCATGAAAGAGGCAGAGCTATTGTTTAGAGAGTAAAGCGGTGGTCCATGGTGGAGCACGTGCAATTGCCATTTACAGGGCGCTGGCTTTCAACACGGGGAGAGAAATGCAAAACGAGAGAGACCTGCGTATCAGAGTTCATCCCACTTGTGTGCCGTTTCAGTTCCTGAGGTGGATGAAAGGCGCGTGGAGTAATTATAACCAAAAGGGACTTAAGAAGGAGAAAAAAACCTTTGTAAAATGTCTATAAAATGGGGGTTTTGTTGTTTGTGATCATTGTTAACTACAGTGTATTGCTCTGTAATTGTTTTAAAATTTCTTTATGTAATTTTGGTGGTCATACTTGTTAAATGGTCTTTTTTTATAGATGCTGTGTCAGAACTGGCAAAGGAGTATAAAGAGAATGGCGAGCCCATTACAGATGACAGCTCCAACCTGCACAAGTTTTCCTACAAACTGGAGTACCTGCTTCAGGTCAGAGACATATAGACGCAGCAAACAAGTGTAGACGAGCTCCCTAACCGATCGCTCAAAGTAGTCCGTATGTACGAGGCCGCATTGCGTTTGGGGCCAGATTTACTAACAGCTTGCGCCAGCGCAAACACTCTTTTGTTGTTAAGAAACTGTCAGGATTTACTAAAGACACACAGTGAACAGTGAACACAGCGTGGACAGTTATTTTTGCGGCTGACCATATTTTATCTTCATTTGTAGGGGTTTCCCTTTCAGATGCAGAATTGATGGAAGGAGAGTATTTAAATTAATCCTGAAAGTTGATTTACTACGGTTTGCCCTCGTCAGTTTACTGGCATTTACACCATTATTTACTGCCCCAAAAAAGTATGTCTTAAACCAGCTGCTTATTTGGCTTAAATCTGGCCCTTGTTGTCTAAATTCTCGTGCATCCTCTTGATCAAGTCAAGTCAAGTCACCTTTATTTATAGATTAACTAGGTCACAGCTATATATATATATATATATATATATATATATATATATATAGCTATGACGTAGTTAATCTGGTTTATTTATTTAATATTTTTTTGGCTAGTAGAACCCTATATATATATATATATATATATATATATAAAATAAAATTTGGATTTCATACATTCATTTCTTATACAAACAAAAAATCCTGCCATCCAGCCATCTCCTTCCCTTCCTCTTTCATCCTCATCCTTTTCATCAAAAATGTATTTTAGGTGGACAGTTCAATACAGTACAAAAACATAAAAAAATGTTGGATGTTGGAAAATAACAATGCCAAACCACATGAACGTCATGCGTCAGGTCAGAGGTCACCCTTCCACCGGAACTCAACTCTCTCGTGAACGCGCGTACATCCGTTGCCGGAAGCCTGTGATTATAGTTTATAAAGTTTTAAATATGGATATTTATCTTATAGTAACGCATGGCTTCACTTCAGAAGGCCTTTATTAACCCACTGGAGTTGAATGGAAAACTTTCATGATGGATGGATGCGCTTGTTGGAGCTTCAAAAACTATCCAATGCCATTATAAAGCTGGGAAGAGCCAGGATATTATTTAATATTACTACGATTATGATTTTTACCAGGAAAAAAAGAAGAAAGTCATATAGATTTAGGATGGCAATCTTCCAAGAGCAGCACAAATTAGTTTTTTTGGGGGGCTTTAAATAATGGCGCAAACACCAATAAATTATGGGATCATTTTAATTTTTGGGTGATCTGTTCCTTTAAGTTCCATAACTGTGTGAAGGTAATCAATTATGAAACAAGTACAATTCAGCTAAAAGCAGCCTTTACAGAAGACAAAAGTGCCGCTATTCATGAGTCAGTTCAATGCTGATTCCGTTCAGTAAGTGTCGATGTTGCAAAATTTGTCAAATTTGCTATTAAGCAGCTCTGCAAAAAACAGTGGTGTCATCATTCAGGTCAAATCAGTTCAAGTTTTGTCTGATCAACAAAAAATGACCACATACTCACCTGTCAATCAATCATTGTGCTAAAATAAGGGTTTAGAATTTTACTGGTATGTGTGGATTTAAAAGAAAAAAAAACATTGTCAGTCATAATTGTACAGTTTGCAGAATTGTGCACTGAAATTATGCTTTTGTAGTGAGATTGAAGTCAAGTTGGCACAAAAAGTATGACTTTCTGCTGCAACGTGCAGTGACAGACTGTATTAACTCTCACTTTGATTAAACCCAAACACAAGTGATCACAGGTGATGCATGTTAATATCAGGTGGAAATAGCAGTTGTTTCTCCTGATCACTTTGGATCTGATCACCCACAACCCGATGTTAATTCCAGGTGTGAAGCGGCCCATATGGATATTCTCAAAGGCCCTACTCCAGCTAGATGAGATCTCAGATGACATTTTTCCATTTGAACTTCTTTGAGTCAGTTTTTAAGGTGTTTCTCTGTCATTTATCTGAAGTGTTTTGCTATTATTATCTTGCTCAGTTTGACCAGAAGGAGAAAACAACATTTCTGGGGTCCAGAAAAGACTACTGGGACTATTTCAGCGATTGCCTGGCCAAAATCAAAGGAGCAAACGATGGAATCCGCTTTGTTAAATCAATTCCAGAGGTAAACATCTGTCTCATTCACTTCTTACAAGCATTTTTATATCATTTCTGTTTTTTACTTCTATTTTTTGGTTTTATAAGTAATTATTGAATTAATATCAATATTGACAACAACAGCAATAAAAATAATAATTACTATTAATGTTATTTCTTTTTATTACTATTATTATATGTATAAAAATGTGTTAATTATTAAATAATAATTACTCATTTATAATTAGAATAAAATAATCACAAATTAATGTAATCTCAAATTAATTGAGAGACTACATTAAATATTTGTACTGTTAATAAATAATTTGTCACACCATATGACTTTTTGTAGTCAACTGAAAGTGATTCAGTTGATTCAGTTCACACAAAAAAAGTGATTAACTTTATAACATCTAAAATATACACCTTTTTTTAAGTGGTAAATGTGCCTTTTTTATTATGTGTTGTAGAAGTATACCTGTAGACACGCACCTTTTGTTTAAACAAACCTTCCTATCGGCTTTGTACAGTTCCGTTTTCTCATCGAAATATAAAAGATTTTAGTGATGCTATTGATTAGGTTCTTCTTTGTTTGCCCGTATTGTATGCTGATCTAAATGCCATGTTCTTTATAATAGTACCACTTCTGTGTGACTGCTGACTGATATTGTCCTCAATCAGATTCACCTGTATTGTCTTAACACTGAACTCAGCCACAGAGTCGACCAGCTTCTTCCTCTTGTGTTGTGGCTAGTTTCGTTCGCAGAATAGCTCAATTTTCGGACTCAGATTCGATGTAACAGTAAGTGGGTGAATTATTCAGCTTTGTCCAAGTTACTGGTTATAGTCTGTGTGGTTGCACGTTATAATATTTAATAATGCTACACAGAAAGACAAACATCCATCAGTTTAAGTTATAAAAATACTGTCATTCGAAAAGCAATAATTAATGCCTTAAATATAAACAATCACCTCGAAATCACCCAAAAACTCTTGACAACCACTCGGCAACACAATTGTGAGTTTGGTATGGGCAACATCACTGATGTTTTCTTCAGGAAATGTAAAAAAGTCTAACGTCCACTCTTAAAAGTGTCTATTGGTGTCAGATATGTTTTTGGGCCACTTGATACTTGAGTGATGGTATTCTTTCTCTGTCTCAGCTGAAGACGTCTCTGGGTAAGGGCAGAGCGTTTATCCGTTACTCACTCGTGCATCAGCGGCTGGCTGACACACTCCAGCAGTGCCTCATGAACCTCAGGGTCACCAGGTAACACTTCACTGTCACCTCACCTGTCATCTTTCTTCACAAACATGCCCTGCTTCTCAATGCCCATACTATCCATCCTAAACAGTATGTGAGATTAAAATAAGTGTGACCCAAAGCATAGTATGTTGAACAGAGCATATGCCAGAAGTCCCCGGATGGCCTACTATTTCCGGTGGATTTTCGAAGTGTGTATCCGTGCTCACTATAACAGCTAATATTGCCCACAACCCATTGCGCTTCGGAGGAGGATCCAGTTCAGAACTACAAACACGAGTAAAAAGTGTTAAAAAACTACAAAACATGGTGGATATGTGCGACCGACGGTGAGAGGTTTAGATAACGGTTTGATTTAAAGCTTAACCTGATAAAAAATATATTTATTTAATGTTATCCGTGTTATATTCCATCTGCAATAACAATGTGGACTTTTATAAAGATCCGTTTGGCCATTAAAGGGATACTTTTACCGATTAGCATTAAGCTTTGCATCAGTAAAAACCCGGTAGTATTTTCGACTGACCGTGCTTCCCTCCCTCATGTCCCCCTGAGACGAGAGATTTCTGTATTGTGTGTCTGGAAAAAAACCTCAGATGACGCAAAAATCGTCATTTAGCGTCATGATCATCGGAGGCTTGTTTGGCCAGAGGCGAGAGACTACAGCCAGTAGGAGGAGCTCGTTCCGCATGTGTTCAACCCGCCCATCGGGGGATCTCACGATAAAACAGCGTCTTTTCAGTTTCGAGTCGACTAGTAGCCTAGTTGTATCATTTCTTCGTAGGGCAGCGAAGCTACATGAGCCAAAAATACATTTTCTGTCTTTTCTCAGTCTAGAAGGCACCAACTTCTAAAATAATCTCACATTTCTACTACATAAATGACCCAATTTAAATACACATTCATCTGTCCAGCAGTGAAATATCCCTTTAACTTTTAAATGCATCATTATGCATTAATATGAGGAGAGTCTCCGCGTGAAAGACCTGCGACTGCAGATCAACGTGCTTCTGCGTTTCTCTCCGATACGGTAGGAAATGAAATTAAATGAAATGTGGAGGATTTTAACTGTGACAAGATGATTGACAGGCGACAGAGTACAGGATGCGACAGAGAGCAACTGTTAAAGATGCAGTTGTATGACGTGATAGTATGTCCCAAAGCTTGTCTACTCTTCTGCTACACACTCAAAAGTATCTGCTTTTTCTTTTTCTACTAACCCGACAATAATAACAGACCAGAGCAGACTCTCTCTGTAACAGACCAGCTTCAACGACCGTGTAAACACAATAACATGGAGCTTTGCTGACTTTGCTGTCCTTTTTAGCAGCCACTGTGCAGTTAAACTCTGCATTTTATAATACTGCAGCTGCCTTCATGCGCAAGAGGCAAGCTATTATTAGAGCAATCGTCACACTACGCACATGCCCAGTGTGTATGAATGGTCATGTGACATGCATTTTCGGTCGTGTAGTGTGGACAGAGGATCTTTTCTGAAACGCAGTGGAAATGCCAGTATGGACGAGGATCATTTTCAGTTTATAACGCCGTGTTAAACCGAAAATGCACTAGTGTAAACAGGACCTTAATCAATCCTTTGAACTGCAAATCTTACATTGAAAATCCTTTTGATATTATCAAATTATTTTGGTTTTGTTTCGAAATGTTTAGTTTTTTTCTTTCCTGAAGAAAATTAAACGCATTGTCTCCATGCAGTATTTCTACATGTAGGTGTATCGAAAAATATTAATATAGGCCTATAGTTTATAGTGGTCGACCAATATATCGCCAATGCCAATATTTGGACATTTTTAATTACACTGGTCTACAATTTTTTAGAAGTCGTCTGCTTCAAAGATAAAGGGCCAGATTTACTAATTTAAAGTTTTATTAATTGTTTATTTAAAAACTCTCCTCCCATAACTTTTGAGTCTGAAAGTGAAACTCCTACAAGTGCGTATGCAATAAGTTCAGCCGCAAAAATAACAATGTCCAAATCTTTCTCTGCGTGTAGTAAATCTTGACAGTAATTTTTTAATGCCAAAAGAGAGTTTGTGCTGGTGCAAGCTGTTAATAAATCTGGCCCAAAATGTGCTATTTATTATGTATTTTGATGCGCTGAATTCAAATATGTAAATTAAAACAACTGATTGGCTACTGTTTCCAATATATTTACATATTCTATGTATATTGTGTACCTTTCACCTGTCCTGCTTATGTAACATTTAAAAAATCAGCAAAAGGGTTATATAAATAACATTTTATATGAAACAAAATGTAAAAAGCTGTTATGTACATAGTTTAGTCCTATTCAGGGTCTACTCAGAGCTTCTCGGCTTGTAAATGGAGCATCTCTTGTCACTGTCCAGCAATGATGGGCTCCATTTGCTTCATTTGAAGTTATCTGCACTGTTCACACAAGTACGAAGCATCTCTGCTCACTTTGGCTAAACAGAAATTTATCCCTTTGCAAAATCAAACAAGTAAGAGCCAGCACCACTGTATGACGGGGTGTCAAACTCAGTTCCTGGAGGGCCACAACCCTGCAGAGTTTTGCTTCAACCCTAATTATACACACCTGATCCAGCTCATCAAGTCTTTCAGGTGTGTGTGTTGGAGCAGGGTTGGAAATAAACTCGACAGGGCTGTGGCCGTCCAGGAATTGAGTTTTGCACCCCTGCTGTATGATTTCTAGAGCTGATATAGGGCAATTCATACAGCAGGGTAATGTAAGATTTGTTATGATTGTATCATGCATGACTTATAGAAATAATATGATGCAATTAATATCATGTATGACGCAATACCAGCATCAGATTGCATCATTCATTGTTTTGGTCCAAACCAAGCGTGCCGCACAAGCCCTGAAAAGTGAAGCCAAAACGTCTCGAGATTGTATTTACTTTATTTTAACAAACCTTTTGTCGTACTGCAATCAATTTTTAAAAAAGTGCACTCAGGGAGAGTGCATTCTGCGAGAGTGAGGGCGGGGCCTTGATTTCGCGGCTTTACTTCCTGCTCACGACTGCGCAGGTCTGGTCCCAAGATCGCTACTGCGCAGACTCAAGTTCCAAGATGTCAGCGCCATATCGGGACACTGGCGGCTTCAGTTCTCACCAATGGAAGAGAGCGAAGGGGCGTCGTCCATCTTTTTTTACAGTCTATGGTCCAAACCCATTCATAGATGTATTTTAGTCATTTCTGGTTTCAATTGAGATCCCTTCCCTTTATTACTCACTTATTCTCCGCCATTCCCATGTCAAAGGTCCTATACTGACCCGATAGCATATCTTAAAAACTAGAGCCAATCAACAATTTTGAGTATTATTTTCATGCTCGGTGACCCAGAATTAGTAAAGTTTGCCTACACTTATTTCAGAAGCATTTTAGCTGCAGATCAGTGGTATCGGCCAATACGTTTTTCTGTTTGGCTGATGTGTCAAAAGCAGGACTTTTATTTAAAAAAAACACTGAGAGCGTCAGCGCCTGAGCATCCGAGCTCCCATTCTTCATCTTCATTAGCTTACTGTCTCTGTTTAACAGTTGTCTAATGAATTATTATGCGAAAAACTATTGTTATAAAACTTTATCTCCCACCAGCATTCAGCAAGTATGCATTTATATAATTCAAACAAATATCTAATAAACATTTAGTTTCACAAACCTTGAAAATTTTAGTGAATGTTGCTGTTAGATCTTATGAAGAGTGCATTTGTAGCCTGTTTAAAAATGTGTGTAAGCTGTGCGAATCAGATGCGGACAGAGTTCAGCTGTCACTGGACACACACAATCAACAAACTTGAAATCCTTGATTTCAAACTATGGTGCACTTATGTCCAGTTGGCCGCTATGTCGTATTCATGTCATGTTCATAGTGTATTGTATGTAAAATTAGCACTACCTATAGTACTTCCCTGGTGCACACAGATTGCACTGTTGCGGGGTTTACTTCCTTTTTATTCATATTTTTAACAATTTCTTTATTTGTGTAAAATATTATTATTATTATAAATATAATAGGATTACAGAATTAAGAAGTTGCAAGTCTTCTTAAAAGAATAAATCTGTTTATTTTACAGATTTATTTTTGATCAAGTTAATTTTTTTCATATTAATTATAATAATAATAAATAATAACTAATAAACAAATAATTAATAATAGCCTTTATTTTATACTGTGACATTAAAAGTAGATCAGATTGCTTAAAATAGTAAAAGCAATGTTAATAATACAAACATTAATGACATACATAAGCATGCAATAAATAAAAATACTTAAATGTGTATGCACATTGTTTATATATAGTAATTAATTCAATGTATAGTAAATTAAATCTGTTACTTTATAATTCATTAAAATGGTCATTTGAAAATTTATATTCTGTATGGAAGTTAAAAAATGTAACCAAATGGCCTTAATTGTCCAGAATTCAGCTGCCCATATCAAACATGTGTATGCTAAAATTGAGCAAAAACACAAAGTTTTCATGCAGCATTTTAGTGATTATGGAAAAATTGGTTGTGGCTTCAGTGTAGAGGTATGAATAGTTAAATATGGCAGGTTCACAATCTAAACCAAAAAAGGCAAAAACTCATTTCCGCTTGTTCTAGTTACAAGTACTATTTACATCACAGATTAATTCAGTAGAAACAATACTGAAAATGCTTCCCACATAGTTTTACTTCTTAAAATTAGCTTCCCTGTTTTAAGAAACAATATTACAGTTACTCAGGGTTAATGGGTGTGCATGTGTATGCCTGCTTATTGTGAGCTTCCTTATTTTGAGTAAAGATTGATTCATTTTCAGACTATGCAGCATTTGTGATGAGCAAATGGCACGATAGCCCATGGCGTGACTGAATTAATATGGCCAGTACAATGTCATTTTTGATAGCTTAAAAGTTTGCACTAAACCTGTAAGAAATTGTGACAGACTTATTTCCAATGCATTCCTCTTTGGGGATCTATGATTAAGGCTGCATTCCTCTTCAAATATGTCTACTTTGCACTTAAAAGTATGTGCTATGCTGGTGATACATACTTTATTAGTATGACAACATGTGAATTTTTGAAACAATTTTTTTCATTTTTCCACTTATTTGTTTGCATTTGCACGTCAGGTACTAAGATTTATCAAAAAGTCAACTGAGAACTGTCATAATCTACTATGCATCTGTTGTGCAAGAGGTTGTTGTGGGTATACATACAAGAATGTGCATTCTCAAAACTACTTTGAATAGTGAACCATCCAAGCATCTTTCTATTTCCAATGTAATATGATTCGGGATACCATAATTCTTATTGCTCATGCCATTTAGTATGTTAGACTTGAGTTGGACATGAAAGCCTTTTTTAAAATGGTGTTTTTCTGCAGTGACTGGTATAATTCCCGGAGTCCATTTCTCAAACCCCATCTCAGTGTGGACATAATTAATTATCTCTATGAGCTCAATGATGTTCAATTTGATGTGGCATCCAGGGGTCATGACCTTGATTCAGAATGGCCCACTTTTGCACGGTAAGAGCACGCTGTAATTTTGCAATTTATTATATAAATATAACATCAACAGTAGACTAACACAAACACACTGGCAAACATATAATGCTACTAATTTATAGTCCATTTGCCGTGTGGTATTTATAGTCCATTTGCCATGACTGGAAATAGTATGTGTGTGAATGTGTTTTAATAATCTGATTGATGTTCATTTCAGTTCATTTAAAGTTGACTAAAAAATGTGTCACAGGAGGACACTGGGAATGACTAGCTCTCCCAGTCACATGTGGAAACCACCGAGTCGTAGTTCCAGCATCAACAGTCTGGCCAGCACATACTCACAGGTACCAGCACATCAATAGTATGTCCCTATAGCTTTAAGTAAAATAAAAGTTAAAATTCATGCATTATACAAATATATTAATTGTATTAATTACGAATATTATTTATATTAGTAATTAATTAATATTTATACTAATTATTACTATTAAAGGTAACACTTTATTTTAGTGTCATTGTTACATGTACTTACCATAGTAATTATGCATAATTACATGCAACTAACCCTCAACCAAACCCTAATCCTACCCTAACTCTATAGTAAATACATGTTGTTAATTAATATTACTCAGTATTTAAATATATAATTAAACTGTAACAATGATACCTTAAAATAAAGTGTAACCATTTAAAAATATTTATTAATATTAAGTATATTACATGTATTACATATTTATTATTTTTCATGTATCATTCACACCACTGTTTTATATCCAGTAGATGGCATTGTTTGTCTAAAAATGTCTCAAATCTACTCAATTTCAACTTTCTCAGATCTATTCAACTTGAAGCAATCTATCTTTATCTTACTGATTATGTGCATCTCCTCTCTGTTTATTTTCTGTCTTTCTCCCAAAACTTACAGCAGGCACACGAGTTCCCTGGGAGTCCAGACATGTCTGTGCTAAACTCCAGTGGACTGAATGATTCTTCCATCAGTGCTATAGACGATCTCCGCCTGGAGCTGGACCAGTCTGAATTAAAACAAAGAGAGTTCCTCGACCAGGTGCAGCAGTTAGGTGCCGAGGCGGGTGAACTTCGTGGGGTTGTGGTGGAGCTTCAAAGGCAGCTGGATGTCTCTTTAGCTGCCCAAGGTAACCATCAGGAGCTCCAGCAGAACCTGGAGATGCTAGCTGAGCGCGAACGAGCCCTATCCCATGAGCTGGAGGTCTTGAGGGGACGCGAGACCATCCAAGAGGCCTCCCACAAGGACCTCCAGGACATGTTGGCAGCAGCAGAGCGTAAAAATGAGGAATTGATGGCAAGGCTAGATGGAGTATTGGATGAGAAAGGCCAGAGAGCGACCAGTGACTTCAACTCTGCCCAGAAGATTCACGAGTTGTTAAATGAATTGAAAGATGCTGAGAAGGGGAGAATAGATGCTCTTGCAGAAGGAGAAGAGAGGAGAAGGCAGGCAGAACAACTAGCTGAGAAAGTCCGAATGAAGGATGAGGCACTCAAAGAGGCTGAGGTGAAAATGGCTGCTTGGATGGAGAAGGGTAAACAACTACAAACCAGAGCAGAAGAGCACCGTAATATCATGGACAAACTCCAAGGGGCTCTTGCAGTGCGAGATAAAGAGACCAGCAACCTTCAGAGGCAACTGCTAGATCTCCAGAACTCTCTGGAAACTATGGAAAAACAGGCGAAGGTGGAGAGGAAGGAAATGCAAGAGGATAAAGAAGAGCTTGAGAAAAAGATGAGTGGTCTGGAAGGGCATCTGCGAGGATTGCGGACACAGCTAAAGGCTAAAGAATCTGATCTTCTCTCCAGTACCAAGACAATCCAGTTTCTGGAGAAGGAATCAGAGAAGCTTAATAGGGAGAAACAGAATCTGATGGTAACCGTATCTGAACTGGAGAACAGCACCAAAGCGCAGGCCAAGAAGATTGACGAGTACAAAGATAGCTGTGCCATGCTTATGGAGCAAAACAGTGAGCTCCTCCAGATGATGAACAAGACTGAGGACACCAAGAAGGAGTTGCTTAAAAACAAATCCTCCCTGGAGAGTGAGCTGGCCGGATTGAGGGCCTCGGAGAAGCAGTTGCGAGCGCAAATTGATGACGGGAGAGTGACAGTGGATGAACGAGAGCAGCGAATGAGAGAGGAGAACAGGAGTCTGGATGAGAGGCTGCATAAGGCCAACATGCAGTTGGAGGAATCCAAGAGTTCAGTTCGCCAACGGGAGCTGGAAAACAAGGACCTCATGGAGGTTCAGGTCACTCTTAAAGCGGCCCTCACAGCTATGCAGGAGGAGATACGCAACATCAACAGCCAGATTGCTGAACTTGAGAAGAGTCTTGGAGCTGCGAAATGCAATGAGGCAAACCTGACCGCTCAGCTTAAAGATAAGGATTCCAAACTGGAGGACCAGGAGAGGCTCTGTGAGGAGCTCCAGGGAAGGGTGGAAGAACTTGAAGGTCGGGAGAGGGATTTGGAAATGGAAAAGACAAAGGCAGAAAGAGCTTTTGTTAAACAAACAGAGATGATTAATAGTCTTGAGGCCAAGAGGAAAGTTTCAGAGAAGGTCCAACTTGAGCAGAGCGCATGTCAGGCTAAAGAAACCCAAGAGATTGCTTTAAAAGTGACTCTCCTGGAAGAACAGCTGGGATTGAGTGTGAAAGAAGTTTCTAGGCTTCAAGAGGAAGTGCTCGATTTTAGGGCTAAACTTCACAGTGCTATAGAAGAGAAGGACAAGACTCAAGTAAAGCTGGATGTCACTGAGGCTTCCTGTGCAGAACTGCGGATCTTGACTGAGCAATTGAAGAAGCAGGCGGAGGAGCAGAATCGACTGCATGTGAGTGAACTCCTGCAGTCTAGCGAACGTGTTGAAGCCTTAACGTTGCAACTGAACCAGGAGACATCTGCACATCAGAAAACAACCGCTGAGATTGCTTCAGCCCAAGAGGAGCTGGCAGAGCTCAAGTCACAGAATGAACGGCTGGTCCTGGAGAATGCTGAGACCAGAGAGTGTCTCCACCGAGTCAACACAGAAATGGCGGAGCTGGGAATAACAATTTGCCAACTCACTGCAGAGCGGGAAGAGGCCCGGGAACGATGGGCTGCCGAAGCTGCTCGGATACAAGAACTGCAACAGCAAGGAGTGAAGGAAACTGAGCGGCTCAATGCCAGCCTGGTGGCTCTTCACCAAGAAAACTCTAGTCTACGTGAAGAGCTCCAGCAGACGGAGAAGCTTTCAGAAACTGTGCTGGAACTAAAAGATCTGCTGGACAAGACAGAGGGCGAGCGGGACGCTGCACGAGAAGAGATCGCTGCAGGGAAATTTCAGATGAGCACGGAGAGCATGACTTTCAAGAACCAGATAAAGGTAAAATTATCTCAGAATCTTCATTATCACTTTAAATCCCTTTTGCCACATACTTACTTCATGTTCATGTCATTGGAGAATTATAGCAATTACAAAGATGACAGCTCTCTGAAATAATTTATTTCTGTGGCAAATCTCGTATCAAATGCCAAAATGTATCAAATGTATTGCACTTTGGTGTTGATGTGCATTTTATATATGCAGTGTTTTTTGTTGTTATTTATTAGTTTTTACAGTATTGTTTATTACTAATAGTAAAATTAGAAAAGGAATATCAATAAAAGCATGCACCATACATGTACCTCTTGCAGCCTTTTTGGTTGTCTTTACATGTCACAGCAGTTAAGTGAGAAAAATAATTTAAGCTGAACAGTGTGAACTCGCACTGCAAGTCAGAAACCCGTAATTACAGTAATTCTGACATGACATAAATGCAATTTTTTTGAATGCCACTTTAGTGGTTTTATCTGATTTACTTTGTGATTGACATAAATCCAAGCACATTTTATGTAAAATGATATTTTAGCATTCAAATAATTTTTTATATTTTCTAGTACATTATATATTAATTATTTATATAATTATTACTTTTCAAACTAGAGTCTTAATGAAGAGATCGAGGGTTTGAAAACTCAGCTAGACATGGAGTTGAAGAAGACATCTGAGCTGGAGGCCAAATTATCAGAGTCAGAGGTATGTAAATGTTTTGAGCCAGGTGTGACTCTGAGTGAGGACTGACTAATACTTTCATTTTAATGATCTTCATGAGCATCAGATACTTTTTGCACACCAGCATGTGAATCATTATTATGCATCTCTGTTGGCTGATAACACTGATATTAGTAGGTGATGAATGTTTGATCTCTTGCTGCTCCTTTTGTTCTTGTTCATTGGAGACCCACTGTGCGAGACGGTGAAATAGATGACAAGAGATTGGGGCTAATTGCCAGACAGTGATGAATAATTTGCTTCTCAATAAGTCTATAATTAGTAACAGTGCATACGGTTTCTGGTAGATATTTGTCAATTAGAGGACAAGTGCCACTGTAATTATCTTCTATAATAATATTCTTAAAATGTTTCAGCTTTTTGCAACAATAAAGCTTATGCTGTTGTTGTTTTTCCTCTCTACTATTTGTTTTTTGCATAACTACTGAGTTAAAATATATATTTACAATTTCTCTTGAAAAATGGTATTGTGGCAGTACAGTGATGGTATTTGATTGATGGTTATATCATGGTGCTGAATCGTGCCATATTCATGCACCATGGTATTTACATGGTACTCCAATATACAGTGCTATACATAAGTTTAGACACCCATGCTAAAGTTGACTAAAAAGAGGAATAAAAAATCATCTTTTGGAAATTGAACTTAATGCCTTAATTAAAAAAATTAAGAAAAATCCAACCTTTAAGGACACCAATTTTCTTTGTGAATGAATAATGTATCGTAAATAAATAAATGTTCTTCCTTAAAATAAAGTTCCCTTGGCCTTTGGAATTAAAATAGCCCCACATCATCACATAGCCTTCACCATACCTAGAGACTGGCATGGGGTACTTTCCATAAGATCATCTCTCAATGCAAATCAAACCAGCTATTAGGCTAACTGAAATAAAACCATGCCAATCTCTAGGTATGGTGAAGGCCATGTGATGATGTGGGGCTATTTTAATTCCAAAGGCCAAGGGAACTTTATCAGGATGCATAGTATCCTGGATCCATGAAGTAACTGGCCTTTAAAAATAAAAATCTGCCTGCCTCTATGGGAATGTAACATAGGGGTGTCCAAACTTATGCACCCTGTATGTTAAGGAAGAACATTTATTTATTTATGATACATTATTCATTCACAAAGAAAATTGGTGTCCTTAAAGGTTGGATTTTTCCTAATTTTTTTAATTAAGCCATTAAGTTAAATTTCCAAAAGATGATTTTTTATTCCTCTTTTTAGTCAACTTTAGCATGGGTGTCTAAACTTATGCATAGCACTGTACTTTAAAGAATTCAACAAAACATGGCATTCTTTTACAAAAAGTACTTTGGCGGTACCATAGTATAATAGTGATATCAGATTGTAATACTGTGGTACTTGTAGAACATGGAAGTGAAATAATACTATAATACTGCAATGGTACATGTCGAAAATACTGTGGTAATACTGTGGTACTACTATGTCTTAACAACCATGATAGTACCATAGTATGTTTTTTGTAAGTGTTGCCATCGTACATGTCCAAAAACTTAGTTAGGGTTAGTTATTGTACGTTTTTGTTAATGCTAAAGGATTAAATGCTGTTGTTTCAATATTACAGTATGAGGTAATCAAATCAGCACTTTTTTTGTTCCTTGGATAAGATGAAAATCAAGATAAAATAAAACAAAATGAGACAAAATAACTGTACAGAACATTGTCAATGTATGTGAATGTTTGTGTCCAGATTGTGTTCATGCATTTGACTGTTTGTTCGTGTGTTTATATTTAGGGAGTGAAGATAGAATACTCTCGTCTGATTGAGGAGAAGGATTCTTACATCACTGATTGTAAGACTCTGATACATGAGAGAGAGTGTGAGACGCAACAGCTGCAAGGAAGTGTATCAAGGTGAGCACGTTCAAAAGCACTATAAAAGGGTTAATGCAGCACAGATAATGGATCTGCATGAATAAAAGCCATCACTAATGGATTTCCAAATGGATCCTCATGTTAAGGATTTCTTGGACCCTTGAAGAGATTCGGTTTTAGTAATTATTGTTTAGGTTATATTTTTATGCAATATTATTAAATTCTTTTTGCTTTTTCTCTCTGCCTTAGTACCAAAGAGGCTCTTAGTGACGTACAGAAGGAGAGGGAAGAACTGAAGCAGAAACTGGATCAGGTGTTGACAGAGACTCAGAACCAGCATCTCCAGATGTCTGCTGAGCTGGAGGATCTGAGCCAAACCAAAGTAAACCTGGAGGAACGGCTCATCGAACTTATTAGGTCTGTATATCGCCTTGAACTTCAGGGTTAGCTTCTCTTTCCTAACCTAAAATCTGGGTTATTTCGTTGTTAATAATAAGTCAATGTGTTTTCTTTGTTATAGGTCAGGGTTAAGTTTTTCTAACATGTAAGGCTTTTTTCCATCAAACACACATTTTTCCTGATAAAAGATTCAGTGCATTCTTATGGACTATCTCACACTCAGAATGTTTCATTTCAATCTTTGTGTAAATAGTTTTGGATGATTCATTTTACTTTGTCATTTTGAAAATCCTTTAAATAGTTGTAAATATTTTTTTTTATATTTGAATATAATTGGAATATTTTAGTTTTTTGTTGTTGTTTCAAAATTCTTGTAGTGAAAATTATTGGACGCTTTTTGTCAGAAATTAATTTAGCTTTGTCTGCTTTCTTTTGGTGTCAATAGGTTTTTACCTGCTTTGCTCATTCTTATAATAATAATTTATATATAATAATAAATGTTCTATGTTTTAAATTATAAAACATATTAAATTAATTATAATAAAATATATATACTCAATTCAATTCACATTTATTTGTAAAGTACTTTTCACACTACATATAATTTCAAAGCAGCTTTACAGAAATATATATGTATATGTATATTTATTACATGGCTTGGCTGAATTCCAATGTAGAATGCGGTCTGTTATTTCTTGATAACAGACCGCTGCGAAGTATAACAGACCGTTGCCATGAAAAACAGCGCGTTGCTATGGACGCGGAACGGACTATTTTCTTTGGCGGAAGCAATACAATCGTTTTTAAATCAATAAACTCCTTTTTAAATCAATAATTCGTGGCAAATTATTTATTTATTTTGTAGGCAGCCATGTAATAAGCGGGATAATGTATAGAGAGGCGGTCTTTATAGCGAATAACAACCCCTTCAGGCTGATTCAAGACCCCTCCGCTTCGCGTCGGGGTCCTGTTCAGCCTGTCGGGGTTGTTATTCGCTATAACGACCGCCTCTCTATACATTATCCCTTACATATATGTATATGTGTATATATATATATATATATATATATATATATATATATATATATATATATATATATATATATATATATATATATATATATATATATATATATATATATATACTTTAATAAATATAGAATATTTATTTTTCATTTACATCTCACTTCAGGGGATAGAAAGAGAAAGTAAAAAAAAAGAAAAGGATTTTAACAGATGAAGCTACTCGAATTCTCAATGAAATGTCAAGAAAACTGATAATGGGAGCATGAAATGTTTTTATATCAAAGAAGCACACATATAAGCAGATCAAGAGCTTGTTCTCACCTGCCTTTCAGATTGTTGTTGCTGTATATCTCTGTTTAATTCAGTCCCTTTGTAGATTATTATATTCTTATGGTTTGTAAGGTACCTGTAATTCTCTAAGCAAAACAAAATTAAAACTCAAATGTCTACTGAGCCAGAATGCTGAGCAGAAAAGATATAAGAGTGCTGCTGCCACAAAGATATTCTGGATGTGCATAAACACCTGTTTGATAAAATCTACAGTTTGGTGTGGATAAAATGATATAATCAAACAGCTGCAGATGTGATAAAAGTTTCCTCTAGACATGAAATGGAAATGAAATGGCTGAACCATGAAAAGCGCTTTTAGACGTCAAGGACACCAAGAGACATGAGAACCTTGGAGTCTTCCTTCATTTCTCATCTCCTGCTCTCTCGTTTTTTTAGGGATAAGGATGCTCTGTGGCAGAAATCGGATGCTCTTGAGTTCGAGCAGAAGCTGAGAGCGGAGGAGAAGTGGTGGCTGGTGGATAAAGAGGCTACACACTGCCTGGGCTGCCAGGGCCAGTTCACGTGGTGGCTGCGACGGCATCACTGCAGGTGGGCAATCTCGCGAACACCTGCTCTGATCTCAAGGTAGAGGTGGAGTGAAAATGCAAAAGAACAGCGGAAAATTGATTTATGAATTTTAAAAAGCTAAGTAATTTAGCTTACTATTAATTATATATATATAAATAACTTAGGTAATTTATATGTGAGACCGCACTCTCTTTTGGCTCTTTTAAAACGGTTTGGGAGTTGAGCGCACCTGTTCTCAGTACTAATTTATATGTGAGGTAAGCGATTTCTGAGAAACACTCAGGTTTAACACCCAACAAACACACGCCTCCCTTTATTGCTCCGCCCCCAAAATAATGAACTTGCTATGTAACACAGGCAATGACTAACAGCTGGCGTTAAACATTCTAAGTTTATAAAGCGTGGAAATGCATGTGTCTTTATCATAGCTGACGGCAAGCACAATGACAATGCAAATGAGCAAACAAGCAAGGTGACATACAAGCAAGACTTTGATGTTAGTCGCCAGCACACCAGCTGCAGGCTAACAATAACACTCAAAACTGTCATGTTACTAAAGCTAATATTGAATGAACAAGAGGAGTAGCTGGCCGCACACTGATCAACTCAAGACTTGAAGTCTACAAAAGCATATTTTATTTTTCAAATTGCATTGTGCAAATAAAGTGCAAAGTGCATGTGGATTAAAAACAGACTAGACACCAGCAAACGTTTCAGCACATTGCTATCTTCAGTGCTCATTTAGCTAACAACATTCACCCTTTTAAAGCAAGTCAGCAATTAAGGATAAACAGCTGAATACAATCATCTCAATCTCAATTGTCTCAAGTAGAATTACAAACAGATATAAGTTTCAAATGAGCAGCTTCCAATGATAATACAGCATTGTAGACATACAGAAAGAAAGAATGTGTTTTACAAAAAACAGGAAAATTCAAGTTCTTCATTCATGCCTTCAGGAAATAAAGTTTTAAGTTCAAAGATCCAAAAAGCCTCCCTTTGCAATAATTTTCTATCTCTATCTCCACCTCTCCTGTGGGGTAGAATCCTCTCGATGCCCAGGAACTTCATGTCAGACAAAGAATGGTTAGCAGACTTAAAATGACGAGAAATTGAAGATGTATCATCCTGTCTCCTAATGGCACTTGTGTGTTCAATCATTCTTGTGCGTAATGCACGTGTAGTTTTGCCAACATATAGTTGTGGACATGGACAAATGATAATGTAAACAACATATGTACTCTTACAAGTAATCAGTTGTCTAATCTTATACGTTTTTAGTGTACGAGGATGTGTGAATGATTTACATTTGACATACTTAGTACAGGAAGTACACTACACTAGTAGCTTAGTACACTAAAGCTAATATTACAACAACAGCATATCTTTGTTCTGTGAAACCAATGTTACTCACGTATCAAGCAGAAACAAAGCAACCTTGGCATCTCTAACGCAGGCCCGTCGCCAAGGGGGGGCATTGGGGGGCAGTGCCCCTCCATATGACTTATCGTGCCCCCCTAAATGTAACGCACTGTACAATACAGTAAAATTACTTTAATTGTTCAATACTGAGTATCTGCGACTGTGATCATTTAAACTTTCTATCCAAATTGTTTCAGCAGAACTTAGCTCACAGGAACAGTAATCTCTACAACGGTAACACTAGAAATGCATAACACATTATCTTCAGAAATGATTCAGAAAATTCATTATTCAACGCATTATTACACAGAACGTAACTTGAAATATAATTATATTCATAAATGACTGTTAAAACATCCCAAAAACAGCGCCCAAACATTGCAAAGACCTACCTCATTAATTATTCAAATACAACAGCCAATGGCAAGTCTCCAGCAGCAGACCTTTCAATATGTTATTTTTGTGTTAGTAGTTTTATTTATTCAAATTACAATATGCAGTTGTGTGTAAGTATATGTATATATATATGTGTATATATATATATACATATACTTACACACATAAATCATGCAATTCATTTAGTTAAGCATACAGTATTGTTATACGTAATTCCTTTGCGCAGCTGCGCATTGCATGCGATCTCAGAATCAAATTTTGCCGGTTTTGTACAGCAAAGCTATGGATATAAGAAAGTGGTTTAAAGATTCGTCGTTAACAAAGACGACTTTGACCAACAACAACGTGTGTGGAGACGAGTCGACTCTGGAGCTAATGAGATGGTAGGAATGGAGAATTTGTCTAATGAGACACAAGTTCACAGCGTAGACAGAGCAGCGGGTGTAATTATGAATGGGCCTACTACTAGTGACGTGATCGCCGTCGCTGTGGCTGTGACAGGGCCAAAGCTGCAGGCCATTGATGATCTTGGAAATGAAGGACCGAATCAGATCATTTTACAGCGATAGCCTGCTCGCTTGTATAATAATAAAAATCGCTCCTTTGTGTCTTCATGGTATCAGACCAGTAATGATATACGTTACGTTGATTGTGCCTGTTACTCAAGAAAGCCACTAGATGGCACTGTGTTGTGTATGTGACGAAAAAAAAAAAAAAAAAAAAAAAAAAAATAGGCTACTAGCTAAATGTGGAAATGTTAAGAGAAAATAAACGGTGAAGTATTTTATTTGAATAATTGAACAAAACAAGACTATTGTGGTCTATTTTAGTTATAGCCTAATATGGGTTGTTGTTTTGGTCTGTCTCAGATCATTAAAAAAAGTGTGCCCCCCTATGAAAATTAAATGCCCCCCCATTTGGTTTGTTCTGGCGACGGCCCTGCTCTAACGTCTCTCCAGTGCTGAAAAGCTTTTCCAGTATTAACGCGGGTCCTAGCTCTTGCCTGATTATAACTCTTCTTCGTCCAATAATATTCCTCTGACCTTTTCCTGTTTGGTAATATCTCAGCCATCTCTCTTTCTACAATCTTTCTATAAATGTCTGGCTTGCTCACTCTCTCTCGTCACCCATCATAAGTGGACACGCCCCCTTCTGCTGATTGGCTTCAAGATTGTTGTGGTGCTCGGTCTGATCGGACTACGTACAAACACTTTTTTTTTTTTTCAGCACACACACAGAACAGACATTAGCAAATATTCACAATTTGTTTGATTTGGTGTTGATTTTCAATAGTGTTTGCAGAAATTGCTTACTGCACCTTTAAAGTATTGTACACATTTGTTGAAGAAAGGCTCTAAAAGTAAAAGCTGGAAAAGTGCTATTATTTCTTCTCTTCACAACATTTGGAACTATATGTGCTGTGAAAAGCTCTATACACATTCATATTGAATTAAATATATTGTAAAATAATGCAAATATATTCAAAAACAAATTATTTAAGTGAGATTTAAGTGTCCAACTAATTTTTTGTTTCATCTGTATGTGCAGGTTTAGCCCTGGGCACATTTAAATGAAATCATTGTCATTCTTTTCTCAGCCAACACAACACATATTTTTCGACTGTTTGCCTTGTTTCCTGATCTGCATAAGTACTTTAGTAAACCTGGCTGAAACAATTCAGATAACGCATGCAAATAAACAACTGTCACTGAGCACAATTTGGTCTTAGTCAGTCCTCCCCTCAAGATTTTTAGACACATACTGAGTTTTTATAGCAATTTTTGGGGTACATTAAATAGTGCTCTGTTTTCAGGACTTTTGATTATATTAAATTTTTATGATATTTTAAGACCTGTTGAATTATCTGACAACAGTTTTTTTTGCAACAAACTCAACAAAAAATGTTTGGTGCCTTAACGAATTAGTCACTTAGGGAGTGTTCACACTTGTCAGGTTTGGTTCGATTAAAGCGAACCCTGGTGCTATTGCTCTGTTAGTGTGGTTCATTTGAATAAGTGTGAACGCTGCCATCTGAACCCTGGTGTGAACCAAACAAGCGGACCGAGAGCGGAAAAAGATGAGTCTCTGTTCGCTTCCTAATGAACTCTGGCACGGTTCGACTGAAATATGAACGCTACATGGACCAAAGACATCTAAACGAACCAAAAACAGGATGTGATGTCACGGGATGCGACCCTAAAAAGGAATGCAGAATGCTCAAGCACACCTGTTTTTTTCTTAACATAGGAGCTACATTGCCCATTACAGTTCAGTACAGGTGTAGGAAATGGCATTTCCTTGCAGAAGATCTTCGTTTGTGTGTGTGATGGAGGGATTCCTGCCACTGTTTTGACTCTTTATACATTTTATAATTTTTATTCACAAGTTTTCAGCTCCATCATATACAGTACCATCATATGTACTCACATAAAGTGAGCGCATTTATCCAGCACACAGCATTGTTTTAAATATGTCATAATAGCTGTTTTTTTTATTTTGTATCTTTAGGCTTGGTCTTAAAAATCAAAAGCGAATCAGGACTAAATGTATGAATTTATTTTTTTGAAGAAAAAGAACCAAGAGAACCGAATGTGAATACACTGAAGTATTTCACTCAATATAAAGAACATTATAAATGGTGCTTTGTTTGGTTTAAAAATATTGCATGTTTTTTTGTGTTTCCGAAAATTTGGCCTTATGGTTATTCTGTGTTTCCTGGCAGGTTGTGTGGCCGTATCTTCTGTTACTACTGCAGCAACAATTACGTAATGACAAAAAACGCAAAGAAGGAGCGCTGCTGTCGAGAGTGCTACACGCAGCACGGCGCCGTGGTGGAAAGATTTACGAAGGCTGAACTCAACAGCTCTTCAGAAAACCAACCACCACCCCAAACAAACGCTGCCGGTCAATCACCACCACCACCACCACCCTATATACCCACACCAAGAGTTACAGGTACAGATACACACAGCAGAAAACACACCCTTCATGTCATGTTGGAATGATGGTATTCACGAGTTGATTGCACATGAATGCCAACCTAAAATTGCAAAACTGTGCAGTTTAGTTTGTATGCATTTTGTTGATGAAGAATAGCCAGAAAACACTACTTATTTAGCTGATTCATGAGGACAGACTTGTGCAATCAACTCGCTTTTCACATCATTCCCTTTGAGAGTATGAAAAACACACCAAATTTGCATGCTTTGCTCTTCATTGTGTTGCATTAGTGCTAAAAAGCTTTCTGCCTCCTCATAGCAAAAAAGCGTAATATGCGTAAAATTGGCCATTTTATTCTTTATTATATCGTAGTGTCTGTCTTGTATGTAGGAACTTCCCAGGTGGTTTGAGTTGTTATTTTTTAAAGCGAGTTTTAAATTCTGCCAACTTTTTTCCATTAAGAGCACCCTAAAACTTACTTAGCATGCATAAAAGTTCATTTTTCTTTCCTATAATCTCTCCATATAAGGGCTAAAAAAGAAAGGTGCTGTCAACGTTTTTCATTTTGAGTATGTGAATACAGTGGTATTTATGAACTGAGAGAACTTTCAAGTGCTTGAATACATTGTTCTGCCTGGCATTCATCTTTTGTGTCTGAAGATTGTCTTTATGAATAAATTGAATTGCCAAGAAGCCCATTGTAGAATGCTAAAGGATCAGGATTTTGTTACAGAGCACTTTGTATAACATGCGTCATTGTAATTGACTGATGAAATGGTCTTCACAGGCAGTCCTATCATTGATTGTATAGCAAATATTGCTTGTTATAAAGGTTTCCATTATGACATACACAAATTATCTTCTTCAAGGGGGCGCTTGATGGCTCAAAAACCAAATGTCAGGATTTTTTATTGTATTGCAGATATTTTTACACAAAAATTTGCAATTTGTTTAAATTAAGATTCCTGACATGCAAGTCAAATTATATAGAGTCATCACAGACTGTGATTGGTCCATCCTGGCCTTCGCTGAGAAAAGTAACACATGCCATGTGACATTACCATCAATGCATAATCAGTAATTTACACTTGAATCATGAAGAAACTTACGAAACTTAGAAACTTACAAACAATTCAGAAATGATACTTTAAAAAAAAAAAAAAAAAAAAAAAAAACCCACTGAATTTAGATCTACACTGAAAAAAATGATTCATTGACTAGTTGAGTTTACTAAAAAAAATTATGTTAATTGGATCCACATAATTGATTTTAGCTACATTTAAACAAATGCATTACGTTGAACTAAGTTCAGCTTAATGCATTTGTTTAAATGTAGCTAAAATCAATTGTGTGGAACCACTTACGATAATTTTTTTTGTAAATTCAATGATTTCAGTAAATTCATTGAATTTACTAAATGTTTTTATCGTAAGTGGTTCCACACAATTGATTTTAGCTACATTTAAACAAATGCATTAAGCTGAACTTAGTTCAACGTAATGCATTTGTTTAAATGTAGCTAAAATGAATTATGTGGAACCAATTAACATAATTTTTCTTAGTAAATTCAACTAGTCAATGAATCATTTTTTTCAGTGTATACAGTGTTATTTTAGTATTATTTATATACTATTATAGTACTTATCAATAGTCAAGATTACCTAAACCAAGTCCAGGTCGTATTCCCGCAGTTGTGGTCTTGACTGATCTTGAAATAAACTCCTGAGTCCTCTTAGCCTGAGACTGAGACAAGGCCAACTACAAAAGTGGCCGAGATCAAGACGAGACCGAGGCCTTCAAAAAGTGGTCTCAAGAAGACTGGTCTTGAGTACTACAACACTACTTATTAATATTTTAAATTAGCTTTTATTTCTATATTTTTTATGTCATTTTGTTGTGTTCTTTTGTCATTTTTAAAAAAATATTTGTTTTTAGTTTAGTCTGTCATTTTACTTATTCGTTTTTACTTTTACTTAAGTTGTTTAAGGTTGTTAACATATGATGGATCTAAGTGTTGTTATTTTTAAGTCCTGTCTGTTTTTAAGGACCTTTGCTTCATGCTAATTGTCTTTCTACTCACTTTTTACATTTCTTATGGGTTGATGTCAAAGTTGATAACTTCCTGTGTCCTGACATGCAGTTACAGATCCTGGTGAGAGGCCGGATGATGGGGTGTTTGACATCATAACGGAGGAGGAAGTGAACGGGGTCTATGACACCGACTCGCCTACCACCACTGGATCACAGGAAGAAGGAGAAGGAGGGCAAACTGGAGACATGTAAGATCGTAAACACACAATCACACAAATAATTGAAGACAACACCACCAATGAATACGCTACCGTTCAAAGGTTTGGGGCCGATTTTTTTCCCCCAGGAATTCATACTTTTATTCACCAAGGAGGCTTTAAATTGATCAAAAGTGACAGTAGAGACATTTATAATGTTACACAAGGTTTCTATTTCAAACAAATGCTTTCTATTCATCAGAGTATTCAACATTGATAATAATCAATGTTTCTTGAGCTGCAAATCATCATATTAGCTGATTTCTGAAGGATCATGTGACACTGAAGACTGGAGGAATTATGATGAAAATTCAGCTTTGATCACAGGGATAAATGACATTTTATAATATAGTAAAAAACCTGGCATGGTACCCTGCAAATATTGTTGGCTCTTATAATAAAGTGCTTGTGATGTTCCTTCTGCCTTCTGCCAAATAAATAAATGTAAATAAAAATACATTTATGCAACATAAATATTTCAGTCTGTGTGAAAGCACACTTTTGTGGTAAATGCTGCTCAAGATGTGAAGCTTTTAGCTTTTAGACTTATTGCAATAAAGTGAGAGGTGATGCTAGATGCACGTTTTCAGTTCAAGACAAGTTTTTATTCTTTTAACTTCACAATTATAGTCCAGTCATTTTATGAAAAAAGGTTGAACAAATTGCAACAGAAGCAAGCTCAACTAATTTTGTATCCTCAATATAATATGTCCTGAGTAAGGAAAAAAAAGCCCTGAAGAATCCCATTAGGGGAAAGTTTAGAAAAAGACCCAAATATAGCCTATTCATACGCCTATTCATTATTTTTCTCTCATGAATAGGGTAAAAATTTTAACCTTTAGATATCACCATGAAAATTACTGACTTGATTACTTACATCAAGACAAACAAAAAATGTATTACAAGTTTTTTGAAATTGTTTGTTAACATGGACAACTGGAGCATAATCTAATTACGTATGTGCTAAAATGTCTTGTTGAATCTTGTTGACACATAACAGTAAAATACTTAATGTTAAGGTCTGAATGGAACCCATTTAGGCTACCCATGAACATTAATACATAGAGGCAGGAAGAAGTACTTTAGAAACCAGCCTTTATTAATTTTTAAGAGATTGGGTTTGGGGCTGGGTCCGTGGGACTGTTTCTGAGGGAAGAACAGGAGACAATGGTAAGGAGAATGCAGAAGATAAAAGGTAGGTAAAATAAAAAGTGAATCCCCAGAAATAGTCCCACGGACCCAGCCCCAAACCTCATCTCTGCAATAATAATTAATTTTTACTCTATTCTCGTGAGAAAAAGAATAAATAGGCATATGAATAGGCTATATTTGGGTCTTTTTCGAAACTTTCCCCTAATGGGATTCTTCAGGGCTTTTTTTTCCTTACTCAGGACATATTGAGGATACAAAATCAGTTGAGTTTGCTTCTGTTGCAGTTTGTTCAAGGTTGACCCCCATTTTGGCTTAAAATGACTGGACTATTACTAAAAGGAATCAATAAGGAACCACATTCATGAAGTGAAATCTGAATCAGAATTGTTCATAGGACGTGTGCACAAACGAAGTAGAGACAATGGATGCGCTAAAACATTCCCATGTACTCACAATCACACTCCAAATGGTCCAATTTGTCGCAGAATTATCAAGATTCTCCCGGCTGCATCACCGGGTCTCTGTTTAGAAGATTGTGCTGTGATGCGTCCCTAAATAAGTGTTACAGACAGACAGGAAGTCCTGCCGGGAGATTGATTGTGAGAGGGATGATGACTGTCAATTTATGCATTTCATTCCATCTTGGGTACATTTTCTAACATTTGTCACTCTGAGATGAGCACCTGCCTGGCATATAATTTCACTAGCAGCCCCAAAGCCTCCTGTGGGTGAGCGAGTTTCCATAATTACAGAAGCACTCTCCAGGAAAGGAGAGAGTTTTGATGGAACAACGTTTTGTTTGTGATTTATTATTATTTATTTTTTTACCATTTATTCTATGTCTATCAAAGTTTTTTTTTTTTGCATCAAACATTTCGGAATATGTATGCACATTAATCCGTGCATTTTTTCTTTTTCCGCTGTGCATTTAAGAGCTTAATGTATACATCTTTTTCGCATGTTAAATGATTAATGGTTCTCAGCAGGTCCTTCAGTAACAGTCTCTGCAATGCTGCGTTAGATTGTGACCAATTTATATAAAGATCAAAACAAAAATATGATCAAAAATGTCAGATCAAAAGTGACAGTGCAGGCATTTATAATGTTACAAAAGATTTCTGTTTCACATAAATGCTGTTATTTTGATCTTATATTCATCAAAGAATCCTAAATGTTTTTTTATAACGGTTTGCACAAAATATGAAGCAGCACAACTGTTTTCAACATTGATAATAATCAGAAATCTGTCTTGAGTATCAAATTAGCATATTAGAATGATTTCTGAAGGATCATGTGACACTGAAGACTGGAATAAATTCAGCTTTGATCACAGGAATAAATAACAATTTATTAAAGTAATAAAATAGAAAACATATTATAAATTATAATAATATATCACAATATTACTGTCTTATACTGTATTTTTTATGCAGCCGTGGTGAACATAAGCGACCCCAAACTTTTGAACTTTAGTGTAAATGTGTTCAAATGTATTCATCTGTATTATTTTATATAATACAGCTGCACAAGTTCCAAATTATACATTTTTGCAGCTTAGTTTTTGTATTGGGAAGTTTTGAGATCTGAAAGTGACAGTAGATTTTTATTGTACTGTGAACTGTTATTTAAAAAAAATCAAGGATAGTTCAATTTTTCATTATGCAGTTTTAGACAGGTTAGACTAAAGAAGGAACTCAATTGCTTGTCGTTGCTCTAAGATTGATTTTAAAAGCCTACAAAATGTCTAAATAAATAAGCCTCTAGCTTAAATTAGCACACAAATTTAGCTATTTTAATTCTGTTTGCCAGGACAGATTTATAACTGGGGTTAAAGATTTGAACAAACAAAACTTTCGCACTATTTGTGCTTCAGACCAGTGTTATTATAGTTAACCAAACCATTAATTAAAAACATTTGTGTTGCTTGAAATATACTTTAACTGAAATAAAATATAAACAACTTTAATAGCTGCCAGAAAATTAATAAATACTATATAGAAACATTTGAAAAAATAAATATGACAAAAAAATTGAATGAAAACTTAAGTGAAAACAGAAAAAATAAAAATAAAATCTAATTCAAAACATTAACAAAAACTATAATAGTATATCAATCATAGTAAAATATCACCGTTTCAGATGATACGATTATGATTTATACAATAAAATGGGTGACAATATCCCATAGATGTACATTAAAGTAAGTCATATCTAAAGATCAGAACATTCTTCAAAAAAATCTTCACAAAATGTCCCCTCAATTTATGGTTTATTGTGATTGTTGTCTTTTACAGAAGCATATCAAGTGATGTGACGCCTGATGAACAGGAAGAGATGATCTCTACTGTACAGGATGCAGAAGTCACCCTCCTCAAGTCAGGAGAACTCACGTTAGTACACACACACACACACACACTCATCCTGCTCCACTATTATTATTATTATTATTGTTGATTCCGTGCATGTCTTTCTGTAGTACCTCTGTGCCTCTGGATATAGATGAGATTTCTCAATTCGGTGATGGTTCCCGAGAGCTCTTTGTTAAGTCCAGTTGCTATAGCGCCATTCCCATCACTGTGGGCGACCACGGGCCCATCATCAGCTGGGTTTTCTCTTCCGAGCCAAAGAGTATCTCCTTCACGGTGGTGTACAGAGAGACACTTGACACACCTATTGAGCAGGCCAAGGTAACAAACACACACATACATGCGCTTCAACAGCATGCAAAGATCCACCATCACTAAAGTTGCTTGCTGTGAAAAAAATGCTGTTGTACGAGCAAAGAGTCTCATTACAATTTGGTAATAGGCGTCTTTGTGTGTGATTTATCAAAGCTCAGATCATAACTCTTAATATTGCCTCACTTTTAGTGTTGGGGAATAACAAATAAATTAGAAGAAATATTCGAATATTCTTATTGTTATTATTTACTCTGACTTTCTGCTGTGGAAAAGAAGGACATTTTAAATGGAAAAGACGAAAATTTGTGTTCTCAGAAGTCGCTGTACATTGCCTTTATTATTATACTAGTTAAATATAGTCGTTTATGGCTATGTTTTTAAATAGTTTATTAAAATTAGTATGGTGTTTTTATTATTATTTAGTTGGATTTAGTTCTATTTTATGTCTGCATGCTTGATGATTTCACCATGAATGAGATGTTTATTGTTTTTCTGTAAGATAAATAATTATATATATATTACAATATTAAATCTGCGAGAACAATATTGCCTGATTAAATAGCATGAAGGAAGTTAGCTGTTTTTTGTTCGATAACTTACGGTCTGTGTTATTTTAGTATTATTTATATACTGTTATATTATTTATTAATATTGTGAATTAACTTTAATTTTTTATATTTTCAGTTTTCATTTTAACTAAATTAAGTTTTAGTAATTTATTAGTTTTTGTTTTATTATATATATATATATATATATATATATATATATATACAAATACAGCATGAATGATCATTTTTAACTATCACAACAGAAAATCAAAACACTGCATTAAACTCACAAGCAGAAAGGCATATTAGATCCTTCTAATATGGCGTCTATACAAGACAACTCTCCCGAAACCTCAACATAGCATGATGTCAGCTTCACATTCTCTATAGAGACCACCGATCAAAATGTATAAAGCTGTTATCGGCCGATATTGATCTGCGCCTGATCAATCGGAGCACTCTCTAGGCTACGGTGCTAAATCTTTGTGTTCCTGTGGTTCAGGTTCTGATTCCTCTCACACGCTGTAACTCGCACAAAGAGACCATACAGGGACAACTCAAAGTCCGCAACCCAGGAGTCTACACACTCATCTTTGATAACTCATTTTCCAGGTACAGTAACACACAGGTGACATTTGCACTCTCCGGGAAACCTTTCAGAGCTTGTGCTTCTCAGAAAAATCTATTCTTTTAAAGTCCCCCTGTAGTCCATAATTGTATCCCTTATTACTCATCTTTGATCACCAAAATGACATTTAAGTGTTTTTCCAAGCGGCAACCTTCCGGTTTCTCTCTTGAATCCAACACGGAAGTGACTTAAACTGCAATTCATCGACTGGCCGCTAGAGACAGGCTCCAAAAGAGAGTCAATCCCATAGACTCCCCATGTAAAAATGCCCAACTTTACAGCAGAAAATATATGTTTACAGTCTGGTACAAAAAGTGGGTTTGGTCTATACAGCTAATTTTGCCCTTCATTACAACAGTGAGGGTTTTCATAACTAATCCGTTAAAGGGGGGGTGAAATGCTCATTTTCACTCAATCTCCTGTTAATCTTGAGTACCTATAGAGTAGTATTGCATCCTTCATATCTCCAAAAAGTCTTTAGTTTTATTATATTTATAAAAGAAAGATAGGCTGTACTGAGTCTTTCCGGAAAAAACCGAGCGGCTGGAGGCGGGCCGTGTGGGCGGAGCTAAAGCTGTGCTAACGCGCCGAGCTAATTTAGTAACAACACACAGAGACATTTGTTCAACAGTTTTACTCACCGTCCCGGTTCCAACGCACGGCCGCGAACCTTTATCATTGTGACTGCTCGATCCTTAAGCATTAGACGATCTGCAAATCCGTCGATCTGGGCTTTGTTTATAAAACAATCATCGTCGAAATGCAGGGAACAAACAGTCTAGACAACTCCGTTTATGCTCAGGAAAAACAAACTCCATCCACTGGTGCCTTAACGCTGGGTTCTTTGGGAATCTGTGCAGGGTTGTCTTGCCCTGGCAACCAAAAACACACTTCTTTGGTGACATTGGCTTCCCAAAAGCAGGGCGCTTTGATGGCGAACTGCTTTCGCTCTCTTGCTCTGGTCTACGAGTGCGCGTGCGCTCGCGATCTTACCGGAGAAGTGCCCTTAAGACCCATATAAGGAAATTCCGTTACATCTGACGTCACACATGCCCATACTCGAAAAAAAACTTTCCGAAACTTGACAAACCGGAAGGACAATTTTTGGCACAGAAATACTCCTTCAAACGTACAATTTAATTTTTGAAACTTTGTCCATGTTTAGCATGGGAATCCAACTCTTTAACAGTGTAAAAAACTCAGTATGCATGAAATAGCATTTCACCCCCCCTTTAAAATTATATTAAGCCTTATAGTTCTGCATAATTAAGGGCGTGGCCACTTGAGTGACAGGTGGATTGCCGCTGATTTCACTGCTAGCCGTTTGTCTGCTGTCTGTTAGCCGTCATGTCACCTCGGCTAATCCCGCCTCTTTGCCCATTTTCGGTTATCTGGGAGTGACGCGCGGTGACGCGCTACCAAGATGGTGACGGCCGGCTCCGCCCACTTTGGACTTCAAAAATGCTCTTCAGAAACCAACGGGTGACGTCACGGACACTACATCCATATTTTTTTTACAGTCTATGTTTTTTTCCTTTCCTTAAAATATCTTGAATGTGACTCTACACCCTTGCCTCATTTAGTATAGGTCGTTCTATGAATATGCAAATGAGCCCCGCCTCCACTCACTCACAGCAGCTCAGAGATCACACGGTGACCTGATTGTGAAGTCAGAATCACCAGCGATTTCAAACTATGTTTTTGAGGCTGTCTTTGGTTCACTGCAGTTTCTAAAGAGAAAATACTCAGCAATGGTGTTGACTTAAGAATTTACACATGGTTTGTCTTAAAGCATATTAAAAACACCACATATAAACAACATTAAAAGCTTGATTCTCACCACAGGGGGACTTTAACTGATATGATTTTGCTGATGTTTGTTACAGTGTCAAACTGATTATTTTACTTACCTCTGTGCAATGCATTTTTGCGATTTTCTGCATTTCACATGCTGCCCATATATGCTGCGTCGCTAGACCTTGTTTTAACGCATCATAGGCACACCATTGACACAAAGGTGGTAATATTATGCTGCCTACTAAGATATGCTATTTGGACAAAATTCTAAGGCATTGCATGTATCAGATAAGGCAGAATGCATTGCAACAATCTCAGTATAAACAATAATCAAAGATAAAAGAGTTGGGAGAAATATCAACTATATATACACTATTGTTCAAAAGTTAGTTTGTTTAATGTTTTTTTTTGTGTGTGTGTGTGTGTGTGTGTGTGTGTGATTAGCGTAGCAACATTCCAGACACTATTATAATTAAATATTTGTCAAGTTGCTGCATATGAAGATGTTCCATATCTGTCACCTAATTGTTTCATTTGTGATATCTTTAGTTATTGTTTGAAGTGAAGCAATTGCTGTTTCCTCTCTGTTTTCTTTTCAACAGATTTCTCTCCAAAAAGGTCAACTACCAGCTGACCATCGAGAAGCCAATCATCTATGATGGAAGTGACTGAACTGTTAGCGTTTTATTTTTTATCCTTATATCATTTCAGACCTGTTCCTGTGTGCCAAGGCTATCTGATTTGAGTTTTATGGGTTAGTATAGTATTAGTTTTTATGTTTTACCGCTGATAGCACAGAGGTTATCTGTTGTGACCTGTGTTTAGTGTCATGGGCGGGTTTCAAAAGCACATGTACTCATTTGGAAGAGGATTATTTGCTGGGGATGCATCTTTTTTTGTGTTTTATTTTACTTGTGCATCCAGTATTTTAAAATGATTTTACAAACACTACAGATGAATTCAAAGCATCAGTGATACCGTCAGTTGAAGCACACATCGATAAACATGCAAAGATAACAATAACTAAAAAATTCAGCTTTAAAAATGGCCAATTCAGAGAAGTCATTTTCATTTCTAGCTGCTTATTAATGCAATGTGAGAATTTCTCCTTTTTGTTTTTGGATATAAGACTTGGAGGTATCCGAAAATGGCTGCTGTTTGCAAAGATATCACAGCACTTCCACTACAGATGTCCAATACATGGTACTATATGCTCTTGAGTTTACCAAGTACACAAAAAATGTTTTGTCGTATTTTTTTTAGAAAGTCTCTTTATAACAATTTGAAACCATTATGAGATTTTCATAAGGATGAAACTGTATGGGAGAAGAAAAAAGCAATAAGTGTCTTATATGTCTAGCTAACATGCTTTTTTTATTCAAAGCTGGATAATATAAGATGTGTCATGACAGAGCTCTTTAAAAGTATATCAGTTTCACTTCATTTTGTAGACCCCACCAACTAGGTCAGATTGTATGACAGCTATTTAACTACTATAAAAATACCATAATATTATATATGCACAATGCAGACAAGTACATGCAAATATGGCACTTCTTATTAGTCAACTCTGCAGAATACATTGAATGAAACGGCACATACTTTGTACTGATTTAGCACTTGCACAGAGTATATCTGCAAATATAAGGCTGTCCGTTTTTTAATCTAATTATATTGGTTCACTGATACTCACGTGGTTTTTGACATGTTCAATATTAAGGCCTCCTTTCTGTTTACTCTAATATGCATTTCTGAATCATCATCCTGTTAGGTCATCAAACATTAGTAATATGAACACTAAGGGTGTTAAATGTGCATTCAGTGAACTGTCTCGCTTTTTAAAAATGACTTTGAAAGCGAATATGCAAGACACTCACATTTATTCAGGTGTAAGGTTCACGTATAATTATCCTGGTGACAAAGCTAAATAGACTGCTGCTTTTAAGAAGATGTGTTTATATATTTATATTACATCTCAAGCTCCTTTTTGAACTATGTGCAATTCTAAATATTTTCTTAATGGGTCTTGTTCTTTTACAAGAATGGTATTTGAAATAAATTGGTTATTTTGAAGTACTTTTTAAAAGCCGTTGTTCAGGAAATTGTGAATAATTCATGAATGTCACTGATTTTAATTATGGTATTTGTGAATCTATGCAATCACTGTGCAAAGTTTACAATTTGCAGAACCCTTTAAATGTAATAAAGTTTTATCTGTTCAGCACCAGTGCAAAAGTTTTTGTATGACACATGCATTTGTATATACGTATGTGTGCATGTGGTGATAAACCGGCTTTAGTTTTTCTTTGGACTAAATGAGCTTGTTTCGTCTGTACTGGCATTATATGCGTTTCCTTTCAGGAGGCAAGGGTAGGCAGTGCCTCCTCAAAAAATTGGTTTGGAAAATAATCCATATTCCAAAAATAAGTCGCAAATGCAAATATTACAAAATGTGACATTAAAAGGTATATAAATCACTCGCTCTTCTAAAGTAACAGTCGACACAGCGACACGAGTTGGTCAAGTTACAGCGGGACTCCGCATTTCTCTTGCCTCCCCTGAGCCCATTGACTTTTAACAGACCCCCTAAAGCATGTGCTGGGTTTAGTGGGGGGTAATTGAGAATGAATGGGGGGAAAGGTCACGTGAGAGGAGGCAGTTCCTCCATCACGCTATGACTGAATATGATTGGATATGATTGTTTTGTGCGATAAATCCCACCTCTGAATGAACAAAATGATGGCTGATGGGAAGTCTAATTAAAAGTAAGTAAACAGCTCAGCCACTTAGATACCACGCTTTGTCACATCAAAATTAAATTTGAAATGGGCTGAAAGTATGATGAGGTTTAGTGAGCAATCAGCTTGGGAAAATTAAAGGTACGTTTTTATGTCTGTGACCTGTGTTTCCCGAGCTTGATGACTGGAAATCCTAAAATAAATTGGTATAAAGAACAGCTGAGGTTCAATTTACAAAAAAAAAAAAAAAAAAAAAAAAAAAACTGTCACGTGACAACATGAAGTGTAACTGGGAAATAACTTTACATTTGCTTTATTAACAAAAAACAAAAACGGAGGACTTTGCCTCCTCATTTCAGAGCACCACTGAATGCCACTGTGTGGTGTGTGTGACCCATCCTTCTGCTAGTAACTTGGTGGTTGACATGACATTGTTTGTCAGGTGGGGGTGACCTTCTTTAAGTAGAATAAAACAGCTTTTTCTGGAAGAGTGATATGACTTCATCTCATGTAAGTGTAGGCTACTTACTGTACACTAATACATTTGTAAAGCTACACTTCTTCTTTTTTGTTCAGATTTAAATGAGTCAATACATCACTCCTTCTTCCCACGTTTTTGTCTTAACCTGATTTACTATGGTAAGCCTAGTTTAAGTATATTTAAGACCCGAAAGACCTGCCGGGATGGTTTTCGCGGAAAATCGCTGCGGGAAAGCACAACCAAAATAACTGCAAAATGCATAGTTTTGTTTTTTAACCGGGGCCAAAAGTTACATAGTGTGCCTTTAATTGCCAGAAAAATACATGTAAGTGTTTTCAAAAAGTGCATTTAAACAAATACATAGATTAAATGGATGCTGTAGTGCAACTAAAACTGAAATTATCTCCACAAGAAATTTGAGCTGAGTCTGCACATGCACATTAAGCAGTTTTAGATATTTGGAACAAACGCTAGTGTTTGAGGAATATCAATACAGTAATTCAAAAACAGGTTCATTCTTATCTGGTTTGAGGAAAGTAAACTGAGCTGCAAAAAGAGCATTGGTTGCAATTCCCTGCAGTATAGAGACGCAAAGGTTTTCACGGCGCCCGTGCAGTCCTATGAATGAATGATGAACGCATCTCCTCTCCTCTCCTCTCCTCTCCTCTCTCACTCTCTCTCTCTCTTCCCATTGGTCAGACCCGGTCTATAAAGCATTTGATTCAACTACAGCTGTCAGCGCGCGCTGTGGACACGGCTGGAGTCATGCGTTCGTGTGTTCGTGGGATCCTGTGCTTTACATCACTAACAACTGTGAGTATGCACAACCTAATCTATTCACCATGTGCTTTGTTAGGAAAGCTGAAGTTGATATTAATGCTACACATAATAGCCTACATGCAACTAAAGGGATGCATTTCATTTAAAACTCACTGCATTGTTTTTTATGCTTGCATATGTACTTTTTTTACATTGCACATTTGTGTTAGACGCATCTTTATAAGGAAAGACATTAATTTGTGTAGTCTGAGGTCCAGTCAAGCTAATTAAATTAATCCACGCTCTTGTAGGCCTATTGTGTTTTATCTGGATCTCCTGTATTAACTTAACTAGGCATTGTTTTACTAAATATTGTGTTGGGCTCCGCGAGAATGTGTTTACAATCAATGTGCATTCAATTCATGATTGCACGTTAAGGCGTTGCTTTAAAGGTGGAAAAGGCGATTTTTCACATCTGGCTCACTATAGACTCCGTGAAAAAGAGTCGGGGCCAATTAAAATACCTGGACAAGAAGAAATAATCTTTTTTTACCTGTCAATCATTTTATATATTTTATTTTATTATATTTTATATATACAGGGCCGGATATATATATATAGCCTATAATATATTTGAGAATATGATCTTAATAAATAGTAATAATACTTTTTTGTGTGAATTAAATAGAGCTCCTGTCATGAGGCTCGCGCTATGTTAAATTATAAAGCGTCTCGTTGGTAGCCTACATACTGCACAGTAGGCTATAACATTTATATCGCGTACTATTTACTGTAGGCCCAGTGCAGGACACTCTTTATTATATACTGCACATTTTAGTTAACCTAATTAATTTAATGTTTTGATGTAGTAAAACACCCACAGATGTAGCAGAAAAGGTAATGTTTGCATTTTGTTTTGTCACTGACTATAATTCTAACCTTGAAATCAGACATAAATAATGTCATGCGGAAAACGGCTGAGAATTGAAAAGAGAGTTGTAACCTGACCTTTGTGGCTGTTATTCTGGTAATTAAAAGACAAGACTTCTTACAAATGGTTGTTGAAAGCAAAAATGCTGAAATGCACATCATATGTTGTGAGAAAGTGAAGTGCTGGAGCAAAACAGACACTATTTTTGGAATCAGCACCTCAAAAATAAGAAACAAGACTTGGATTTTATTTTGCAAACATGAAGTAGGGAGATGTAATCAGTTCTTGCAAAGGATCATTGTTAAGTGTGTTTTTGAGGTGCTTATAATGGTCAGAATATGCTTCCTTGTTTCCCACCGCTGGCAACTAATGTTCTTCCTCCGTCACCAACATCTCTGTGTTTTAGCCACTCTAAACTCCAGCACTGATGGAAAACAGAAATTGCAACACTTCTGATGTCAAAGTTGCTATGAGGTCGAGATGAGTGTGCAATTCGCTGTATCTAAGAAAGAGAAAAAAAAAAAAACACTTTTGTGGTGTGTTAAATTCTCCTTTGTCAATGTGGATTCTGAGAGCAAGTGTAAATGACTTCAGATACAGATATAGGCCTATTTGGACACGTGTCTAATTTGACCTAATAACTTTCTCTCAAAGAAGGTTGTCAGCTCATCTTTCTGTGTGTTGGGGATTTTGGCTCCTTGTTTCAAAATGACTTTTAGTTTTTAAACCATCCATTGCGTCCCCTGTGGCTGGTAAAAATGCAGGCGTATGAGGATTTTGTCTCAGAATGAAGAGAAATGATCTCGGCATCAAAAATAAGTGCGCGCTCAACTTTCCTCTGGTGTGATTGTTTGTGCACTTGTGTGCCCATTTCCTTGGCAACTGCACCGAAACCCGTCTATATGAAGAAAATGTGGATGCAAAAGTGCCATCTGCCAGCTGAACTTGGGGGGACCCTTCTTGGAAACAGGGCAGTAAATGGATCTGTGTGCTATCCTGTAGAATGGAAATTAATGTTCTCCAGGGAGGATGAGCAGAATAATGGTCTCTGTGTAAGCGAGACAGGTGGCTTGATATGGAGCAGGTGTTCGTTTCTAAGTGCCCATACGAGTAAGCATGTTCTTCGCAGAATTACATTAACATTTCAGCCCTTTGGAATTCATCAGTGGAATCAATGGTTCGGTTGGCGTGTCGTTTTTAGATTAGTTGTTGCATTCATAATGCAAGGTGAAGACTGAGGAAAGGGTCAGGAATTGTTTTTTTCTGTGAGGATGGATTGAATTCGGCATGAAACGGAAGTTGCGATTAGTCTTTTCTTCTCTATTGTGATGTATATCCAAGTGAAAGGGCCTTTTGAACAAGAGAAAATGTGGGGCGGGGCTTGATTTTCTCCATGGAGAATTGATTGGATGGTTAGGGTATGCTATTGCTGTGATGTCATGTGAGTGACAGGTTGCCCCGCCCTCACTCCATTAAACACATCATCAGAGAAGAGAAGAGATCTTTATTAATCAAAGAATCCTGAAAAAAATGCATCACGATTTCCATCAAAATATGAAGCAGCACCACTATTTTAAACTTTGGTAATATGAAATGTTACTTGAGCAGCAAATCATCATATTAGAATGATTTCTGATGGATCATGTGACACTGAAAACTGGAGTAATGATGCTAAAGGTTAAGCTTTGCATCACAGGAATAAGTTACATTTTAAAACAGATTCAAATAGAAAAGTGCTATTTTAAATCATAATAATATTTCACAACGTTACTGTTTTTTCTGTATTTTTTTATCAAATAAATGCAGCTTTGTTAATCATAAGATACTTATTTTAAAAACCAACCGCAAACTGTTGAACGGAAGTGCACATTGAAGAAGGAACCACAGCAACTTCAAGCTATACTATAACTTACTTTTTTTTTTTTCCAAAAGATATAAAAATCTCTTCAAGTGCGGTGAAAACATTTCGCACTTATGGACGTATGTACTATGAATTGTTGCTGTCTACATTAGACAGTTAAGCAGCTCGGCATCAAAAGTACAGAAATAAACAGAAAGTAAATGCCACTAATAGTATTTATTTAATTGCTTTATTTGAAACACATGCTTGAATAGCAGGAGAAATAAAAGCAGGGACAGAAGAACATGTTGGGTCAAACATCCGCAGCGTGCCGCTCTGAAATCTACTGAATCCAGTTGTGAGTGATGTCTTAGTAACGGCATGAATGCATTATGGACTCTCTTTTTATTTCATGTCTAATCAAAAGCTTTAGTGACAAAAGCACTGGCTCTCCTCTTTCATTTTTACTCTAATCAAACCGATTGCTGCTCTGAACATGTCAAAGCGTACGGGTCAAGCTTAGCGACTGCCAATATTAGATGTAAATGACCGTGGAACATGGTGGTAGTGGTATTTCTTTTGTGTAATGACGTGCGTTTGAGACTTTATGCATGAAGAGAGGCTGAATATTTACAAATCAACACTTTCTCAGAAAGATTTTACAGACCCAGAGTCAGCACTGCTTAAATCACTGCTCACACTCTGTTATTATAAAGAAAACCATGGATCGAGGTTTGATTCATTTTGTGGTCATGCATAAATGAAGTGACGTGATGTGAAGCCACGTATGGTAACCCATACTCGGAATTTGTCCTCTGCATTTAACCCATCCAAGTTAGTGCACACACATTAGGAGAACTGAGTAGTGAACACACACACACACGGCAAACCGTGGACACACGGAGCCGTGAGCTGCCATATTTTGCAAATCTGACTCTCAAACCATTAATTCCATCAGTTTAAACAGCATGATAATAGATAAATGACTCTTATAAAGAAATGACACAGTCACATTTCACTCCAGATCAAAAGCAAATAATAAGAACATAAAATTTGTAGGGATGGACGATATATAGGTCGACCGGTATGTTCATTTTTAACGTTAACGTTATCGGCCCGATAAGAACATTTCATTTTATTTATTTCCTTCAGGCTCTCAAAAATTATATAAAAATTTAGATTTAGATTTATATATGTATCGGTTATCGGCATTGAAATATAAAGAATGATATGTATATTATGTAAATATAAAGAGCATGACTAACGTGACCTGCCAGAACTAACGCTACGCTTGATTATTATTCTGATAATTATAATACAATATTAGAAATCAACCTGGAAAGATTATTTATGAAACATGAGCAGAACGATTTCTACATAAAAACAACAACAACAACAACAAAAAAACAAACATAAAATAACAATTAATATTTATTAATAATATATATATATTTAAAATAGATTATTAATTATTTCATAATTGATATAAATATAAACATGCACAAGTGGTCCAAAATTAGGATTCATTTTCTTAACATAAAATACCATTTATTGTTTTTTCTTTTGATTTTCAGGTGAAATATGACCCAAACAGTTTTCATGAGATTTACCCAGATAGCAAGTAACCTAATTGTGGGGTTTCCCGATGGATAATGTAACCTTGAAGCAACAACTCGAAGAAACACTCATATAAAAACACCCAGGAGAGGCCTGTCTAACAAACTCAATTCTAGTCCAGGGCATTTTGGGATCTTCCTAGTCTTACTTTCTAAAAATAGAGTAAAGCGTATAATGGTTACAGAGCTCTATCTGGATTACTGCTATCAGAGGAGAGTTTGGGCTCTTTTGGCAGCTTAGTGAAACTAAAGAGGTGATGCTGGGTGGATAGTGAGTTCAGCTTGACCTGCTTTCATAAGCATTAATGATACATCACCTTTCCTTTCTACTAGCAGAAAATATCTGGTGATGTTAACTTACACCCCAGAAGATGACTCAAATGATTGAGTGTTTCTACGAGACTCAGAGCAACAGAGCCGTTCAGATGCCAGCTCAGAAACATGCGGATGCTGACGGCAGGTTATTCTGAAGAGGTGTTGCATATTTTAATTTGGGTTTTTGGATCATGAAGGCGGCGACAGCGATGTTCTTCAGGCAAAAACTGGCAATGAAAGAAGTTTATGCAGCATTGTTGTTATCCGATGCTGCAGGGGTGACATATTTTGTAGTTTCGTAGTTTGAGTTCGCATTTTACACTTCCGGTTACATCGTCCTGAGCTCAATGGGGGTTTTTTTTATAGGTTTTTGGTTAAAAGTCTACAAAAATACTGTCCTCTATAGGTTTTGATTTACATTGATTATGTTTTATTTCATTTAATGGCATTGCATCATGAGATTTGGGGGCTAGTAGACATTTCACAGCCTTTACAGCGATATTTCATATATGATGAGATAAATCAAACTTGTTTTACAGTTTTGTTAATGCTTTTGTTTAGCAGTGGCTAATACGGGTTGGCTGAGCTTCTTTGAAGACAAATATTCAGATCTTGAAGGATTGAGTTTCATTTAATCTCGCTCTGGTTTGAATCGTTTTGAAGGGCTCTCTGTAGTTTTTCATCATAAGAGATGAATAAAAGAATTCGATTTATTAGCCCGTGACGTACTGTAGTTCTTAGGGCAGCCTTGTAAAGAGTGTTCCTGCAAGGGTTTTTTTTATCCTAAGTGCTGGTACTTTGGTTCAAAGCGGGACAGAATGAACTTGTGCTGGAAAGTCACCGTTCAACAGCTCTCTAAAGCTGTCATCTCTGGAAGACCAATTGCTTCATTTCATTTTTATAATCATTTTCGTTAGTTCACAATTTCACTGCCTCTCTTGTTCACAATATACAGGGCCTAAAATGAACACTCGCCAAGTGTTAGTAACAAATGCGAGTACAATAAATAGACTTAGTGTATGAAACTGTGTCACTTTTTTTGTATGAATCCTAACAATGCATGAACTAGAACAAACGTGAATGGCGCTCGGGACAATTGATGGGCCAGCGCTTCATCGTCACCAAAGTTTAAACCTTAATAAGATGACGCGAAAGGGAGCTCATTTCGCTGTGTGGAAAGTTTTGTGTGCCCAAATCAGACAGTGCCCGAATACTAAACTGAGCTCTCTTTCACGTCATTTCATTTTTGAAATCAACGTCCCAGAGTCTTGAGGAAGAGTGGAGAGGCACAGAATCCAACTTGATTGAAGTCCAGTGCGAAGTTTCCACAGTCAGTGATGATTTGGGGTGCCATGTCATTTGCTGGTGTTGGTCCACTGTGCTTAATCAAGTCCGAAATCAACGCAATCGTCTACCAGGAGATATTAGAGAACTTCATGCTTCCATCTGCTGACAAGCTGATGCCAATTTCCTTTTCCAGCTGGATAGCACCTGCCCACAGTGCCAAAACTTCCACAGACTGGTTTGCTCGCCACGATATTACTGTGGTTGATTGGCCAGCCAACTCACCTGACCTGAACCCCATAGAGAATCAAGAGGAAGATGAGAAACACCCGGCCCAACAATACAGATGAGCTTGGTGCACCATGGGCTTCAATAACGCCTCAGCAGGGCCACAGATCGCATTAAAGAATATATTTTTTTGCCTTTTATTATGATAGGACAGTATAGCATCAAGAAAGTTTGACGACCCGGAACTTGAACTCGGGTCGCAATAAGCTGAAAAACAATGATTGTCAGTGCACTGACCACTTGGCTATTGGACCTAGTAATCCATTGCAATGTGATAAAAATTAGAACCTCATTGTGTAAGAAACATAGGGGGAACAGAATCCAACGGCAAATAGTTCAGCTTTCGGAATCCGTTCCCCCACCCCAATGATGAGAGATGTTGATGTATTGGCTTAAAATATGCTTATTCTATTCTGTGTGTGGATGGAGCTTAACTTGCATCAGTTTAAAGAATATATTTTTTTGCCTTTTATCATGATATGAAAGTATAGTATCAAGAAAGTTTGACGACCCGGGACTTGAACTCGGGTCGCCCAAAGCTAAAAAAAAAATATTGTCAGGGAACTGACCACTAGGCTATTGAGTTTAGTACTTTGCAGCAATTTTATATATATTAGAACCTTATTGTGTAAGAAACATAGGGGGAACAGAATCTGACGGCAAATAGTTCAGCTGTTGAAACCTGTTCCCCCACCCCAATGATGAGAGATGTTGATGTACCGGCTTAAAATATGCTTATTCTATTCTGTGGATGGATCTTAAACAGCATCAATTTGATAAATATTACAACCTCAGTGTGTCAGAAATACAGGAACAGAATCCAACGGCAAAAATAATAGCTGTCGGAATCCGTTCCCCCACTCCCATTATGAGAGGTGTTGATGTAATAGCTTAAATGGATTGAGCTTAACTTGCATCAGTTTAAAGAATATATTTTTTTGCCTTTTATTATGATAGGAAAGTATAGTATTTTATAGTATAGTTTTTTATTTTTATCTTATGAAATATTCTAATAATCTGAGATGCTGGATTTTTTGTTTCATGAGCTGTAAGCCATAATCATCAAAAAAAAAAAAAAAGTCTTGATCTATTTTACTTCAGTCTAATGAATCTAGAATATATGAAAGTTTTACTTTTTGAAAAATTACAAAAAAAAAGAACTTTTCAACGATATTCAAATATTTTGAGACGCACCAATACACTAGCAGTCAAACGTTTTGAAAGAAGTATTTTATGCTCACCAAAGCTGCATTTATTTGATTAAAAATACAGTAAAAAACGTAACATTTTGAAAAAAATTTATAATTAAAAATAAAATAATTTATTCCTGTGATCAACGCTGAATTTTCAGCATCATCACTTATCAAATTATTTATTTGTTTGTTTGTTTAAAATAAATGAACATAATGTCACAATGCACAAAATCCGCTCAAAATTGCTCCAAAATTCATGTTCTTACTTCTTACTAATAACTTTCTAAACCCAACCATGAGCAGTTCATACACATGAAACTTGTCTTTTAATTCGGTCAAATAAATAATGTAAAATAGCATAACTTATTCTTGAACTGACCAAAGTATTTAAAGGGAGAAGGTTCAAATAAAAACATACATTTTAACATTAGAAGTTAAATGCTGAATCCACTATTGTTTTATATAGAATTGTTTTATAGTCTAGACTCTATACAGTATTTAATGCAATTACATCAGAAGTAACTGTAAATTACATAGAGTAATCCCTTACTTTACGTTTTCAAGGGAAAAGCATAAATTATTACAGTAATTAATTACTTAGTAATGAATTACACCCAACACTGTAAAAATAGTATATTCATTGTTAGTTTGTGTTAGCTCAATATTTCTTCTTTTTAGTCCATCTCCTCTTCTGTTGTCCAACTGTGCTTTATAGACACTGAAAATGACAAGTGATAATATCAGCCGGCAAAACTCTTTTGTGCGTCTCTAAGACTTGGATGATTTAAAAGAAATAGATAGAGAGAGATAAACGGAGAGAAGAACTAGTACATATGAGATGGTTACTGCGAGATAGAGCTGCTATATGAGACTAGAGCATCACACAGAGCCGGCCTTCTCTTAGACTTGCTTATGGCTCAGTGTTTTTGAAGATCTTTTAATGAACAAAACCTTGACTCAGCTCTGACCTGTATTTTTCATTCGGTGAAAGCTCCCCCTAGTAGCAGAGAGACGTGACTGCTTTGGAGATTATATTTACCTTAAAAGACTGACTCGAGCACGTACACATACACTGTGAAGAAGCATATTGCTGAACTTATTTGAACTCTTCTCTTCTCTTTTTTAACTTTTCAAAACATTATTGGCGAAAAAACATATCAAAGTGAAGGATATGGGAGTAATTCTCGGGAAATGAATGCCATTTGTGTGCTATAGCCTTTTATTAGAGCTGGGTACTGACACAAATTTTACCATTCGATTTTGATTCACTATTTTGTGATTCAATTAAATTCCGATTTGATATTGATTAATTGGGCTATGTACAGTACATGGAAAATATTCTAAAGGAAAACAATCTCTCTCAACTAATGCTTTAAACTATACAGTGAATCCCAGTTGGTACATTTCTATAATATTAAAGGATAAATTTAACTGATTTGTAGTCGACTTACATTTAAAGGGTGGCTGTCATAAAAACATGATGGATTTATTCAAACATTAGTCACATACTAACACATACTGGGAACTATATTCTCAGAAGGCGAAGCACTGCTACTTCTGCGGAGTGATTTACTCCAACTCTGAGCGAACTCTCTGCTCCTCACCACGGCTTCTCAGGCGCTGCGAGCAAATCACTCCGCCCAAGTAGCAGTGCTTCGCCGTCTGAGAATATAGTTCCCAGTATGTGTACGGTTAGAAGATGGCCGTGTCTCATGTGATCTTGTTATTTGTACACGCTGTGACTATACAAATCACAACATGTAAATAGGAAAATGTTGGCGTTATTTTGTCACTTATTGGGAGCAGTATGCTAGCTGGAGCCGTTTACCTCCAGTCTTTGTGCTAAGCTAGGCTAGCGGTGGGTGCGTCAGACAGAGTTACGGCACGCACGGAGATGAGAAGGGTATGTATGGACTTATCTAACTCTGGGGGATACGGTGAATAAGCTAAAGCCCCAAAAAGTCGACGTGTTCCTTTAAATATTGAAGAACAGGTTAAAATACAATGAATATGCAATCGTGTATATATTTAGCTAAATGCTCCTCTCTAGTTTTTCTTTCCGAGGATGAAACACTGATTGTCTGATTACATGAGACATGATACAGATCTTTCAACATCTTCTAATGTTCATTGTGTATAAACATGTATACATGTTTATTTGGTGATATAACTAGTAGTAAAGAGGAAGAGATGGTCAGTTCACGCGCTGCTTGAACTGAGACGCTACAGTGATCTGTCACGCCACATTAAAGAGTGCCAAAACGCTATTTAATGTTTGAATTTCATAATAAAATTGACAGAATTTGAAAGCTGAGACGTTTCATATCAAAAGTAACAAAGCTTGTTGCGATTTATTGGATTAACTTTCTATTCATCATAGAATCCTGAAAAAAATCATCACTGTTTCCACAAAAATATGAAGCAGCAAAACTGTTTTCAATATTTATAATAATAATAAATGTTTCTTGAGCAGCAAACCATCATATTAGAATGATTTCTGAAGGATCATGTGACATTGAAGACTGGAGTAATGATGCTGAAAATTCAGCTTTGATCACAGGAATAAATGGCACTATATGAAAATAGAAAACAGTTATTTTAAATTATAACATTTCACAATATTACTGTTTTTAATGTATTTTTGATCAAATAAATGCAGCCTTGGTGAGCAGAAGAGACTTCTTTCAAAAATATAAAAAAATCTTACTGAGCCCAAATTATTAACGGTATATTTACCACATGTTTACTATTAGGATATTATATATTCTAAGAAAGAGACATTGAAAATATCATAAACACCTACATTTGCTAAATAATAATATGAATATTCGGGGTATGTCCATATGCTGGTTCTGTAATATCTGGTCCTGTTAATTTGATCCTTTTTTTTTTTTTTTTTTTTTTTTTTACATTTTGAACAATAATAAAAATGTCCCTGAGTATTAGGAAGTGTTTCCAGAGAATAACCCATGGGACTTTGATTGCATTGCATTCAAAAGCTGCTTCAGCTCATAATAATTTCTTGACTCTTAAACAGCAGAGACGCAGTCAGACTAAAGTGTTTGATCAGAGACAATCACTCTGAACAGCGCTTTGATTACATGCACATAATTAACATTTTAAATGCTCTTGCATGCATATATACATATTTGTGTGCATACATATGTTGGAATGGTTCTTGACAACTGCTACTTCATTAACAGCCAGAAGAAACACAGAGTTGAAATGAAACGCAGTATATTTTTAAAATGGCAATGAATTCTTAATCAGTTTTCAATAGCCACAATATGGCATAATTACTGTCCATTGAAAAAGAAGAAATGTCACCTTTGTGCTAATGCAATCTGAAGTCATGTTTTTCTGTAATGGTATTAGTATGACATTTCTCCTTCTATTTGAGCATGCACACATATGCACATGCTCTCTCTGTCTGTAAAGTGGGTCAGGACAGCATCCACAATTGATTGTAATTTTTGTGTCTGAAAAATGTATGAGTTGTGTTATAAATGAGACCTACATTTCTATGCATCACTGACTCATTAAATGTTCTCTCTCTCTGCAGGTGTTGTGTAGTTTGCATCCTGAGTGTGAATATATTTTTCAGTTGGCAAGAGATGAACAGCGGTGTCTGCGAGAGATCACAGAGCATGGGAACCTCAGCAGCTCCTCAGGTAGTTATAAACCGAAGCTCCTGATGGGATGTTGAAGGGGTTTGTCGTCCACAGGACATGAGAGGCATGCTAAACACTGAGATTACATTGAGATCAAGCTGAGACCTGGGCATCCTGCATCAGATATTTCTCTTCAGAAAAAGATCCTAGTACTCATGTGCGAGTCTCAAAACCAAAGTCTGCAATCAAAAGTCCGAGATCTCAATATGAACTCGACTCAGATGTATTCAAGACTAAATCATATGAGCAATACTACCGTTGGTAAGATTATGAATTTGGTTTCACCGGTTTCACAGAATTTGACTAAAATGCTGTTTTAACTGAAGGAGTCTCAAGATGCACATCAGCAATGTTTTTTTCTAAGGCACGTTTATAAAAGCTACTTAAATGTCCTAATTGAACTAAGGCCTAATCCTGGCTTAATCTAAACCCTGTCTGTGAAACCGGGCCTTAGGCTATTAATGATTTTGAAAGAAGTCTCTTCTGCTCACCAACGCTGCTTTTTTTAAAATCAATAATTAGGGTTGGGAATCGAAAATCAATTCCAATTCTGGAATCGGATACTTAAGGTCAGGAATCGAATACATGTTATAAAATTAAGATCTTGATTCCGCTTATTAAATCCTGTGTGCACTTTTTATTGTGGTTTTTAAACCATTCAAGCGAATGAAGATGCGCACAAAAAGCCGCCTCTCATATAGTGCCCGAATACCTGATTGAGTTCTCGTATACGTCTTCTTGCACTTGAACGGACAAACACACACAAAATTATGTCAAAATATCCTCGTAAACACAGTCGGTTATGTCTTAATTGAATGTAAACAGTTGAGAAAGAAAACGCATGTGTAACAACATTATGCATGTGACCTGTGCATTAAGTCTTAAAGTGACAGTAGCCTAATAAACCTGCTGCCGTCTGTGTCATTACTGTTAATAAAAGAAAATCACTCACTGATCTTGACTGAATAACTTTTGTTACTTTAAAAAAGATTAATCTATATTTTATTTATAAAAAGAAAACTATGCAGTGTTGTTTTACTCTTGATTTCAATTTCTGAGCATTGTTCAGTTGTATTTTTTTTTTTGTGCTATTGCTAATTTGCTTGTTTGTTCTTATTTAATTACTGAGTGTATACTTGTCTTTAATAATGTTTGAAATTTATGTCTAGTTTATTAGTTAGTTGTTCTTAAGGCTGCTGATTTTTGTTCGTGGTATTCAGCTGCAACTAAATGTTTTGCAAAAATGTATCAAAATGTTTGATATCTAAATCTTTGACTATTGAAATCGAAACTGGTAATCAATAAGAATCGGAATCGATAAGCAGAATCTGAATTACTAAAATTCAAACGACACCCAACCATCATAAAAATAATACAGTAAAAACAGTAATATTGGGAAATATATGTTTACTATTTGAATATATTGTAAAATATAATTTATTCCTGTGATCAAAGCTGAATTTTCAGCATCATTACTCCTTCAGAAATCATTCTAATATGCTGATTTGATACTCAAAAAAAAAAAAAAAAAATTCTGAACCCCCCCCCCCCCCCCCCCCCAAAAAAAAAACAAACAGTTGTGCTGCTTCATATTTTTGTGGAAAATGTGATATATATATTTTTCTGGATTCTTTGATGAATAGAAAGTTCAAAAGAAAAGCATTTATTTAAAATATAATCTTTTGTAACATTTTTAACTTTTGATCAATTTAATGCATCATTGCTGAATAATAATATTTATTCATTTAAAAAAATATCTTCCTGACCCTAAACTTTTGAATGGTAGTGTATACTATTCACATTTTAGAAATAAAATATTAATTTATTCTACATAAAAGAGAGAACATTAGAAAAAATGTTGCTGCTTCTTTAAAAAATATATACTTTGTACTGTAGCCATAACATATCAATAATGTCTCCTGTCAAGCATTTAAACTTTTAAAATGACTTTTAATGACTTTAAAATGACATACAAAAACAGGTCACAAACCCATTAGATGACATTTAAAATGAATCACATCTGCACAGCATTTACACTGCCATAAGCGGTCAGTGGTGACATTCAGAGACAGAGGTTAATACGAGATCACACTCATTGTAATGCAGCGCCTTCCGTTTGCATTTCCCAGCATTTTTTTCAGTGGCTTTGCTGGAAATCCACAGATGTTCTTGTGCCGATCCAACACAGAAAACTGGACTGTAATAGAGTAATTCTAGCTGTGATGTGCCAAAGAAAGCCTTTCAGAAACTTTGTTTTCTTGATGTTTGGTGCTTGAGTGCATCTGTAGTTATAAGGTCATGCTATTTATATATATATGTGTGTATATGTGTGTGAAGGTTGCCCACCAGTATGGGACTCTGTAGTGTGTTGGCCCAGAGCTGCAGTGGGTGAGACCGTCCACACTCCCTGTCCGGCTGTTTTCTCTCTCTTCAAGAACAACACAGGTATGACACACAAACACTACGTCCACTTCAGGGTTGTGCACAATTCAAAAATGAATTGAGAATGCAATTCAGTACCTGAATGAGGTAAAGATGGAAAACAAGATGCATAAACTGTGAATCATTACATTTGAATTTACAGTAAATTGATAGAAGTATATAGTTAAATAGGAATGAAATACAAAGAAATTGATGTACCAATAATACTGGATAAATGGAAATGTTAAACATTATTATTATTTTAAAGTGCCCCTATGTTATTTCAAAGGTTTCTAATTTTGTTTTGGAGTCTCCTACAACAGATTTATATGCATCAGGCTCAAAAAGCACATTTTCTCATACTATCATCTCTTTTCTCACAGTGTTTCAATCGGTTCAGTAAAAGATTCAGTCTCTCTAAACCCCTCCTTTCCGAGAGCTACTCTGCTCTGATTGGTCAGATGGCTCAGTCTGTTTTGATTGGTCGACCGTACGTCGGAAACCAAACGCTCATTACCATATCTGAATTTCAGCTGTGGATCTTCCTCAGCACTTGATGCACAGTGATACGAACGGTAACGATGGCGTCGGTTTTACTTCATTTGGTTTAAATTAATTTGAGCCCGAGTACTTGTCCTTTGAAAGTGCAGCAAAGGGATTTGCTTTTGCAGAAAACAGCGTCTTGTCCACACACAAACCAAACTCTTCCAGTCTCAGCTACAACTACAGTTCAGCTACCCTCTATTCAAGGGTCAAGGTAGACTTTGTTCACGGACAATGAAGACCATAGGTTGGCATCATGAAAGTTTGTTATAAACCTATGTAGGTTTGTGCAGGAATTGAGACTGGGACTCTGAGACACACTTTGATCTTTGAAACTTTGCAGTCCTTTACTTTCACAAATAGCTAGAAATATTTGAAAAAGTATAATAGGGACACTTTAATAACCAGAATAAGTTATTATGCAAATTGATGTATTAGGGCCAGGCATTAATGTAGTACCACAAAATATGTGTATTAGAATACCAAAGAGACTTTGCTCTTTTGACTCGAGAAACAGAAAATGTTTCTGTCTAATGAATTAAAAGAGCTCTGAGTTTGCCCGACCTTGGATCACACATGCATTTCCATATTAACAGCTTCTGCAAACAAACCATGAAGCAAACGCGTTGGTTTCACTCTGTGGGCTTTAACAATAGACACATCTACCTTGAGAATATAAGCTGAAAACTCAAACTGAAAAATACACGGCCCCAATTTCAAGGCTTCATAAGCTTGAACAAAAAAAGGCAGGTTTTCATATTTGCCACTGCAATAACGTCTCAAATCTCCACACATCCGCCAGCATACCAAACTAAACCCAGTCTAAACCAGCCAATCAACACTACAGTCAAATCTGAAAGACCACAAATAAAACTGTGCTGCTGCAGTTTCATCTGACGACGAGTAAAGTGTCACTCCGGCGCTGACTTGTGTAGAAAAAGATTCAGACCTCATTTCACATTCAGCTTTAGCACAAACTAATTACATGCATTGCATCTTGTCTCCAGAGAAAAAGCTCAATGAAATCCTCATGAAATGACATCAAAGTTGCCAGTGAATGTATAAGCAGATTTAAATGTTTTTTTTTAAAGCTCGCAGAGATTGCCTTGCATGATTGTCATTGACCTTTGACCTTGATTGATTACTCTAGGTATAGTGAGTCGTAACTGCAGCGCTGGAGGCTGGTCACGGCCGTTCCCTCCATATCATGAGGCTTGCAGTGTTGAGGACGACATCCCAGAGGTCACTGACATGTTCTGCAAGTCATACTCACTTGTATTTGATAAACATTTTCCATTTATTCATACTCTCTCAATAAAGATCTCAATAAAGTCTCAGATTTGTCTAAGTATGAACTCAAACATTCTTCATCAAATTCCTCGAAGACCAAAAGATCTGAGCTGCTGTTAACATGAACTTTTAATAGCTCTATACTCTTAATGTCGGTCAACAACCGTATACAGTATATACACTATACACACACTCACTGGCCACTTTATTAAACCAGTTCAATTGCACGTTAACACAAATATATAATCAGCCACTAAAATCATCTTTTGATTTTAGTGACTTTGAATGTGTCATGGTTGTTGGTGCCAGACGGGCTGGTCTGAGTATTTCAGAAACTGCTGATCTACTGGGATTTTCACGCACAACCATCTCTAGGGTTTACAGAGAATTATCAGAGAGAAAGAGAAAATATCCAGTAAATATCCAGTAAGAAAATGCCTTGTTGATTTCAAAGATCAGAGGAGAATGACCAGACTGGTTCAGCTGATAGAAAGACAACAGTAACTCAAATATCCACTTGTTACAACCGAGGTCTCCAGAAGAACATCTCTGAACACACAACACATCAAACCTTGAAGAAGACGAGCTCCAGCAGCAGAAGACACACACCGGTGAAACGAATGAATGAGATGAGAACAGAAACAGAGGCTGTAATTCACACGGCTCAACAAAACTGGACAATAGAAGATTGGGAGAACATTGCCTGGTCTGATGAGTCTCCATTTCTGCTTCAGCGTTCAGATGGTCGGGTCAGAATTTGGTGTAAACAACATGAAAGCATGAATCCATCCTGCCTGGTATCAGCGCTTCAGGCTGCTGGTGGTGTAATGATGGTGGGATATTTTCTTGCACACTTTGGGTCTCTTAGTGCCAATTGATCATCGATTAAACTCCACAGTATTGATGCTGATCATGTCCATCCCTTTATGACCACAGTGTATCTTCTTCTGATGGATACTTCCAGCAGGATAACACACCATATCATAAAGCTCAAATCATCTCAAACTGGTTTCTTGATCATGACAGTGAGTTCGCTAAACTCAAACCTCCACAGTCTCCAGATCTCAATCCAACTGAGCAGATTTGGGATGTGTGGAACAGGAGAATCGCATTATAGATGTGCAGCTGATAAATCTGCAGCAACTGATTCTATCATGTCAATAATATGGACCAAAATCTCTGAGGAATGTTTCCAGCACCTTGTTGAATCTGTGCTGTGAAGAATTAAGGCAGTTCTGAAGGCAAAATGGGGTCCAAGTCCAACCCGGTGCAAGGTGTACCTAATAAAGTGGCCGGTGAGTGTGAGCCCACACAAACACATACACACACAGACACACACACATACATACACACTGTATGTATACAATATATATTACATTATAGTACATTTAGTTTAATTTTTCAAAATAAACAGGCTTTAGACTTTCACACTTATGTGTCTGTCTTAACTGATAATTAATTAATTCATTAATTCATTCATTCATTCATTCATTCATTCATTCATTCATTCATTCAATTTAAACAGACTCTGTAAACTGAACATGTAATTTAGTTGAAAATACATGTAGATGTAATTGATTTGTGCTCATTTGTCCCGTAGGAGTTGTATTTTGCCACTGTGAAACTGATCTACACTGTTGGTTACGGAGCGTCGCTGCTCTCTCTCTCTGTTGCTGTGATAATACTGCTGCTCTTCAGGTACTTGGTGGACTAAAAAACCCCTCAAACCCGCCACTGATTAGTTAGTCCTGTAAAAATATTGCTTTAACATTTTTAGGATATATATAGCTACTTTTTCCACATAAAGTTGGCTTTACAACTTTAAATCAGCCTGTAGCTTGGACACTAGTCTCAAAGTAGTCACTGCAACAATGATATATTTAAAATAATGTTGTTTGTGTTCTAGGCGATTACACTGTGCTCGAAACTACATCCACATGCAGCTGTTTTTCACCTTCATCCTAAAATCTGTGGCTGTTTTTATCAAAGATGCTACGCTGTTCTCCAGTGACGACACGGATCACTGCACACTCTCGACGGTGAGTCTGTCACACCGTCAATGCTGTTTCCTGTGAAAAGTACAAACCTGACCGACTTCACACACACCACTTTTTTCATCAATGACTCAATGGATATGTCACAATATTTTTTAATATGCCTTACTGATAATATTTCTTAGTGTATTTCTTATATACAGTATATATTCGAGAATCAACACATTAACACTTGCCAAATGCGGTGTATTTCAGCAGTGGCGTGTAACACAGTCACTCATATTAGCCACTTTGGTGGGTTGAATTTTATGTATAATACTGTACATCATTTTTTTTTTTTTTTAGTCTTTTAAAAAGGCGTCTGAAATAATAAACTAAGTGCAATGTAGTGTTGTCAAAAATATCGATTTTTCGATGCATATCGATACTGAAATATCTGAAACGCTTCCAATACTGATTTTCTGCAGAATAGTAGATACAAGATATCAGCTGTACTTACAAACTTTCCAATGCCTCGTTTTATGAGTGCAGAACCTATTTGTACTACTGTAGAAGTTTGGTCCATTCTGGGCATTATTAGTGGGGTAATTTACGAGATACATCCTTGGATCCATTAGCGCCTGCACTAAGCCATACTGCTGATATCTCTACATAAGCTCTAACTTTAATAATGTTCGACCAAGGGAGAAAAAGCTTCTGGGGGGGGGGGGGGTGTTTGGTTCGAGGTCATGGTACAAAGGACCCTAGGTTGATTTTACTCCGAACCCTCCCTTTAATGTCTTTACTCTCACTTTTGGCCAATTTAATGCATCCAAAAAAAAAATCTTACTGACCCCTTCTTACTGAAGCACCTTTTATGCTAAAAAGAACGGTGTAATAATTTCAAGTTTTATAAGAGTTTTAGACCCTGTTTTGTACTTTATTCATGGAATATTCCTTGATTTTGTGATGTCCTCCATTGCTGCATTAATTATTTTTAATTAATACTCATCTTCCTCTATTTCTGGCTGAGTTCATACTTTCTCCCTCTGCTTATCTTCTTCCTCTCCAGTTTTTTGCCGTCATGCCCTTTTTATCATTCTCAGAGTGTCTCTCTCTCATTGTCCTCCCTCTCTCTCTCTCTCTCTCTCTCTCTCTCTCTCTCTCTCTCTCTCTCTGCAGGCGGCCTGTAAGGCGTCTGTGGTGTTTTGTCATTTTTGCGTCTTGACTAATTTCTTCTGGCTGCTGGTTGAAGCCGTGTATCTGAACTCACTGCTGGTCTCTGCTTTCCCGCGCAGCCGCCGCTGTCTGTGGAGTTTCGCTCTGCTGGGCTGGGGTGAGACTCTCATATCTCTGTCCCTGTCCTCTCACACACTTCCTCTGGCCATCGCAGATGAGTTGTAGCTTATGGTGTTGAGTTATTATGTGAGTTATTAAAGGAACAGAAGGGAAACGGAGAAATTAGGTTAGGTTTGTCTCTAGATATTGTTTTAACACTTTAATATGAAGTAATTCATAGTTAACCCAAAAATGAAAATTCTGTCATCATTTACACAGCTTCATGTCATTCCAAACCTGTAAGACTTTCATTCATTTTCAGAACACAAATGAAGATATTTCCAATGAAATTCCAATGTAATTCATTTCCAATCAATTCTGTTGCTCCATTGAAAGTCCATTCACCCAAAGCTCTTGACGCTTCAAAGCGTTTAGGAAGAATGTCTGTCTTTCATCGGTGGAAAAGAGTTCAAAGAGTTCAAAAGAATATATTTTGAAAAATGTATCCCCCCTGTATACAATGAAAGTCAATGAGGTCCAATTTTGTTTTTGCCTCAGAATATCTTCTTTTTTGTTCCACAGAAGAAAGAATACAGGTCATACAGGTTTGAAACGGTATGAGTAAATGCTGACAGAAGGGAATCAAATTCATTTTTTAAAAACTGGACAACTTTTAAGATAACACACCATCTTAAAACACAACATTCACTATCCTTTTAAGACAGATTAGTTGACTAGTCAGTCATTTCTGTGCCACTAACACCACCAAATGGAATTGCAAAAATAAAGACAAACACTCTTCCTGAACCCATCTGCCATTGGTCAAACAAACAGATAGACCCATCCCAAACTAACGCCATTGGTTGAGAGAGTGTTACTTTGTCAGTATGCTCAAATAGTGCCTCAGTGTTTATACTTTTTTGGTAGAATTGACATACTGATATGACAAGGTTTTTTTTGCATAGAAAGGTACACTACCATTAAAAAGTTTGGCATCAGAAAGATTTTTTTTTTGTTTTGTTATTATACTATTATTGAGTACCAGGATGCATTAAATTGATCAAAAGTGACAAATATATTTATATTTCACATAAAAGCTGTTCTTTTGAACTTTCTATTCATTAAAGAATCCTGGAAAAAACAACAACTTTGGTTTCCACAAAAATATTAAGCACTGCTTTCAACATTAATAATAATAAGAAATGTTTATTGAGCAGCAAATCATCATATTAGAATGATTTCTGAAGCATCATGTGACATTGAAGACTGGAGTAATGATGCTGAAAATTCAGCTTTGATTTGATCACAGGAATAAATTACATTTTACAATATATTCAAACAGAAAACAGTTGTTTAAAATGTAATAATATTTTACAACATTGCTGTATTTTTTATCTTATAAATGCAGCCTTGGTGAGCATAAGAGACTTATTTCAAAAACATAAAAAAAATCTTACCAAACCCAAACTTTTGAATGCTAGTGTATGTAGAGATTAATTCATGTGCTTTGTGATCACCTTTTCTGCCACTTTTTTTTTTTTTTTTTTTTTTGCAGTAACGATCAACTGGCTGTACATTATGATCCTTATTTCTTGGCCACTTACTCTGATCTATCATCATTTATGGTTCTGAAGTCTATTATTTTTCTCATGTTAGCAGCCATTATATTCTCAGCGGCTCCAATCAGTGAAGTACAGCATGATCCTCCTGTTGTTCTATTTCTCAATTTCCATTTATATTCTGTCTGTCTCGCTCTCCTCTGGTGTGTGGGACCCTGGGAGGGCAGAGAAGTGTCAGAACAACTCGTGATTGGCACCTCCGTCGTCTTAGATTTCAGCAGACAGTTGAATGAACAAACAGTTTAAATGACATTGTAGAAGCAGTAGAAATGCATGTACAAATCCATGTTCTCGTTCTTATACACATTCCTGGTCTTATTGCGAATGATGATATGCGATTGCGAATGATATTAAATCAAGTCCAGTCCAACTTTTTATCTCTCTCTCATTTAATATCCTGTATTGCATCACATTAGGAAAGTTAAATGGATTCCAAACTAAATGATGATATTTAGGAGATCTGCTAATTTTCTGTTTTAGAAATATGGAGAGCTCTTGAAAATGGCCTTTTTCTTGTGCAAATATGTTTAATACTTCATGAATGCGGTCTAATTTCCATAAACATTTTCATAATTGCTTAAATTATTAATTTTGGGATTACGACAATTTTGGTAATTTAACTAAAAGGCACTTAATATTTCACACAGAATAGCTGTGCATCTTCCTTTAAAGGGATAGTTCACCCAAAAATGAAAATGCTGTCATCATTTACTCACCCTCATGTTGTTCCAAACCTGTATGATTTCCTTTCTTCTGCTGAACACAAAAGAAGATATTTTAAATAAGGTTGGTAATTAAACAGTTGCTGGTCCCCATTGACTTCCATAGTATTTTTTTTTCCTACTATGGAAGTCAATGGGGTCCATCAGTCGTTTGGTTACCGACTTTCTTCAAAATATCTTCTTTTGTGTTCAGCAGAAGAAAGAAAGTCATACAGGTTTGGAACAACATGAGGGTGAGTAAATGATGACAGCATTTTCATTTTTGGGTGAACTATCCCTTTAAAGGCACAATATGGACAAATTTTCCATTCAAATATCCAAAATCCATTAGCACAGTGTATATGTTATATACACTCACCTAAAGGATTATTAGGAACACCTGTTCAATTTCTCATTAATGCAATTATCTAATCAACCAATCACATGGCAGTTGCTTCAATGCATTTAGGGGTGTGGTCCTGGTCAAGACAATCTCCTGAACTCCAAACTGAATGTCAGAATGGGAAAGAAAGGTGATTTAAGCAATTTTGAGCGTGGCATGGTTGTTGGTGCCAGACGGGCCTGTCTGAGTATTTCACAATCTGCTCAGTTACTGGGATTTCTAGGGTTTACAAAGAATGGTGTGAAAAGGGAAAAACATCCAGTATGCGGCTGTCCTGTGGGCGAAAATGCCTTGTTGATGCTAGAGGTCAGAGGAGAATGGGCCGACTGATTCAAGCTGATAGAAGAGCAACTTTGACTGAAATAACCACTCGTTACAACCGAGGTATGCAGCAAAGCATTTGTGAAGCCACAACATGCACAACCTTGAGGCGGATGGGCTACAACAGCAGAAGACCCCACCGAGTACCACTCATCTCCACTACAAATAGGAAAAAGAGGCTACAATTTGCACGAGCTCAACAAAATGTGCATCCCACAAATCTCCATCAACTGCAAGATGCTATCCTATCAATATGGGCCAACATTTCTAAAGAATGCTTTCAGCACCTTGTTGAATCAATGCCACATAGAATTAAGGCAGTTCTGAAGGCGAAAGGGGGTCAGACACAGTATTAGTATGGTGTTCCTAATAATCCTTTAGGTGAGTGTATGTACAGTGTTATATTGAGTTCACTTGTGTATATGATCTCAAATGTTTCCAACAATGTTTAAATCCAGAGAAATTCTCTATTTAAATATGCTTTTTTACATGCTTTTTACAGCGCTGCATTGATCACTCTGTAAGATTCCCTTTTACCAACACGATAATCTTTTTGTCTCTCTTTCGTCTTTCGCAGGTGTTCCTCTGGTCTCCATCGTCCTCTGGATCTGCTCCAGAGTGTATTTTGAGGACACAGAGTAATTGCACGTTTGTTCTCTACCTTTAAGTAGTGGTTCTCGTGAGGGATTTGAACAAGCCCCTTCACTTCAAGACTCAATCTCACCGCGTCGAAGCTTTTCGATCAGCAGCTAGTCACAGATTGCCGCCCGAGCAACTCTCTTCTATATATATTTATATCTATACTTCTATATATTACAAAGCAATGGCTTTTATCATTTGCTTCATTGCATCTTACCTGGTTAAGACATTGAAGTTTTCTATCTATGTTTTTTTTTCAGGTGCTGGGACATAAATGAAGATTCTCCTTATTGGTGGATCATCAAGGGTCCCATTGTAGTATCAATAGGGGTAAGATAATGCATGAGGATGAATGAATGGACTCACACACAGTTGTTTTCATGTCTGTTTCTTGCCCAACCAGGTGAACTTCCTTCTCTTCATGAACATTATCAGGATTCTGGTGCAGAAACTGAACCCTCGCTTGATCCAGTTCAACAATTCGTCTCAGTACAGGTACATGCCGACTGTAACAGAAAACACACACACACACACACACACACACACACACACACACACACACACACACACACACACACACACACACACATCTGAAGGGACACTAGCTGCGATATGTGTGGAGAGATGAGTGGGTGTTTTCAATTCATTCTCTATGGGAGATGAATGGCAGGTTTGCGTGGGGGATTGTGGGATTGATATCAGTGAGAGCTTTACAATAAGCTTAACAATTTACAAGGTTCTATACAACAACTTTAGTAAATGCATTTGGTATTATGAACTAAAAGCATTTATGATCCTTCAGAAATCATACTAATATGCTGATTTGCTGCTTAAGAAACATTTCTGGCAATTGTCAATGTTATAAACAGTTGTGCTGCTCAATATTTTTGTGGAAACAATGATACCATTCAAACATTTGTGGTAAGATAAAAAGAGAGAGAAATTAATATTTTTATTCATCAAGGATGCATTAAATTGATCAAAAGTGACAGTGAAGACATTTTCAACAGATTCCTGTTTAATAAATAGGCTACTTTAATAAATGCTGTTCATTATACTTTCTGTTCAACAAAGAATCCTGAAAAAGTATCACCATTTCCACAAAAATATAAATATAAAAATATTTCTTTTTAGCTTTATTTTTTTATTTCAGTTTTTTTAGTACTTAAACTTATTTATTTCAGTTAGTTGCTGTAAGCTCGCCCTCGATCGGCCCAAAGTCCGGCATCCGATCAGCGCGGAAGGTCTTTACGTGTTACTGTCTTTTCTCGAGGCAAAGTATTTTTTGGTTAAATGCAATACATTTGAATATGTATTTTCTCGTTATTTCATCTGACTCCATAAATGAAAAGGTTTTAATGATATCTGTGCATCATTAAATGTGAGCGAATGTTTAACTATTCTTTTTAACTCTTTAATGAAAATAATGTCAAAGACGGTTAGAATAATCAAATGTAACAATTTATTATGTCAGGTAAATGTATCATGCTAATTTCAGAATCAATTCAAAGATAATCAATACAAAACATCAAAAGCTCTGGAATGAAGAGAAGAGATGCGAACCCGACATTAGGAAATACATGATGTTGAATTCTTTGAGGTCCTTCAACATCATGGGCTCATCTGAAGGCGTCGAACCCTTTGCTACATTCCATTATATAGACAGAACCTCTTTCACATGGAAACATCTTCTAACAATGGACATTTACATTCAGAGGTTACACCTTTTGGGGGTGTGAGACCATTTGCCAGGAGACCACCTTCCTTTGTGTGCCAGTTATCCCTAAACTCTTAAAAACCTTATTACCTTTTGTTTTACTTATTTGGAAATGAGACATTTGTACCAGTCGCACTGAGACATTTCAAATGATACTAAACATGTCTAATACTCTGTGATAATCTTTCACATTAAACTATATATTTTCTTGGGTGAATTCAGGTGATCTGAGCATGAGAGAGAGAGGGTGAGGGAAGAGGGAATGAAAGGTAGATTAGGATGATTCGTAGGTGAGACTTTCGTCTCGATAGTGCACAAGGGGGAGTTCAATTGTTAATTTCCAGTGAGGTTCTTTGTCCTCTCAGCAGGGTCTGGTTGCTCTTCAACCAGACTGTCAGGCATTTTCTAATTTCTCAACTCTTACAGTTGCCAAGGCAACATTTCTATTATTCATTTCCAGAATTTTTTTTAGAAAGTTTTCATGTAATATTGATATTTTATTTCAGCTTTATTTCAATTACTGCTAATGGTTTTTAATAGTTGTATTTTTAGTTAACACACATCACTTATGAAGCAGTATTTTTGAATGTTAACTTTAACCTAGATTAATAAATGCTGCAAAAATATAATTTGTTGTTAGTTCATTTAACCAATGTCATTATATACAACCTTATTATGACCGTTACCGTTTTTTAAAAACGTTACCGTTTTTTTTTTTTTTTTTTTTTTTCTATTGATCGAAAACAGCAAATACTTAATAATTACAATGTTTATTTCTCAGAAGAGAAAGTTGAAACCTACTTCTTTTAACAACTTTATTTTTCCATCAACTGCAGACCTGTGCTGTAAAAAAATATATATTTTGTGAGGTATCTTAAAACTGTGCTTCATATGGTAACATCTATATTAACTGGTGGCATTCAAGTGATCAATATTATTTACAGTAATATGACTGAATGGCCAATGAAAATTATTTAGAAATGATGTAGCAATAACGCACAGGATTGTGGAATATCATAGGCAGTGGAGGATACTAGTGAAATATGATCCAGACGAGGCTGTCTCAGTAGACCGGATGTTTCGCAAAAGTTGCTCTTAAATCCCGTAAACACACGTGAACTCCAGGGATGTGCTAATGAAATGCATGAAGCGAGACTTTGAGATCCTTGGATAAGCACTATAGATGTAAAGCTGAAACAAACCTCACAGGCTGACAGGAAATAGAATCGTGTTCCCAGAACGGCATCATCCTCACTGCTAGGATCCTTTGAGGGTTTGTAAGTGCTGTGCCTTTGTTCTTTCAGCCTCTACAGCATCTGTACTGTACTTCCCCTGTAGAGACCGGCAGATAGCATGAGCACAGTCACCGCAATACAATAGCTTTTGCAGTTTTAGGTATTTTAATAGATAACACACAAGCAGATATATTTGGGGATTATTTGTATACTATTCATATTTTTTGAGTTAGCTTTTATTTTTAAACTTTCAGTTTTCATTTTAGTAATTATGTTATGTGCTAAAATTGATTTTATTTTATTTACATTCTTAAATCATTTTATGATGTATGTTTTCATTTTTAAAAAAACAGATGAAATTTTTCATCTAATTGTATTTTATTTCAGCTTTATTTCAATTAATGAAAACAAGTTTTAATAGTTATAGTTTTACTTTTATTTGACAATAACAACACTGCCCACAAGAGACTGTTTACCAACCAAATTTCATTACCATGTATTTTGGACATACAAAATTACCATCTTAATACCATGGTATTATTTTGAATACCTTGTATTGTACCCTATAAATACCATGGTATGTGTAAAAAGGCTGTATGGTGCATTCACTAAAAAAAAAAAAAAATGGCATTACCATAATGTGTTGCTATATTATCATGGTAATACCATCAGTGGCGTATAACCGTATAAAGTATTTTTTTTCCCATTCGTTTCTCCCATAGGGATTTTTAAAAAGTCTTTATTAAAGAGTTTAAGCCTTGAACAAAGCCAACCAGCTATGAGGTGATATGTACACATATTTTGCAATAAACGTAAAATATATCAAGTATTTTGAAAGCGTTGAGAGATCGCTCTATTACGCTATTCGCAGTGCTTCATGGGAGTGGGCGGTGCTAACGAGATCTTTTGGGCCATGTTGCTTTTATCGACTCTCTGATTGGTGTAATTTTCTGTACAGCATCATGGGTAATGTAGTTTTTCACCAGGAGTCCCACTGTTAAACACGATTATTAAAATAAATAAGCTAAAATAATGAGGGCTGACAGCTTCAACAAAAGCAAATACTATCGATTAACAACCCCGTATAGCTCACAATGTCCAAAATACGATACTGTTTGGTAGTTTTTAAGTGTTAACAATAAAATAAAATAGAAACATGGTACATCTTTTGGGAAATGTAACTATGGTAGTAACGTGTTTTTTGGGCCTGTATTACTGTGGTGTTCTTTGAAGTACCTTGGTATATGATAATGGTAAATCAATTGAAACATTAACAATAATCACAAACAATTATTTTGTCAAGTCATATAGTTAATTGGCCAAAATGCAGGCTGTTGCCAAGCAACATAATCAAAATTCTACTGTTTTTATATCCACGTATCAGGGTAATTTCCACGAAATTTCTGCTCATGCATGTTTAAGAGCACTGACCTGATTATCTGGAGAGATGTGTATGTGTGTCCTGTTAATGCTGTTATCATGAAGAGACTCAGTCTGTTTTGCCATAAATGAGTGTGTGCTGCTGTTGAATATGCAGATTTCACACAAGCCTGTGAATGACAGCTCTGCTCTCCAGAATCTGTGGTTTTAAGCATTTCTGCCAGACTACTTGACAGTTTTGCATTAAAACACATTTCACTGTGTGCAGTGGTGCTATCATAGTAAAACAACACGAATTCATTGATCCGTGAGTGAAATTTTAATATGTTTCACACTGAGGGACCTCATCTACATTTAAAGTTGAATAGTTCAATCACTATTCAAAAATGGCATTTATTTCAGTGAATAAACTTTAAATTTCACACAAAGCTATTGTATGGCTTCAGAAAACTTCTAATATATTGCACAAGTTATATGGACTACTTTTCTTGGACTACTAAACTTCTCTTTTGTACAGTATTTCATGAAAGAGTGTGAGTAGATACAATTTTATTTTTGGCTGAACTGTCCCTTTAAGCTCAGAATGATGGTTTAATTCTTCTGTAAATAATACATTTTACATTTGTGTTTTATAAATTAGCAGAGCAATTACAATCATTGCACTGTTTGCACATGTTTTCATTCATGTATATTTATTAGGCAAATGCTTTTATCTGATTTACAAATGAAGAACAATACAAACAAGAGCTATAAATAACAGTATTTATAATGCACTTACGAATATTCACATCAATGTGCATATGCAGAGGAAACCTGTGAATATTAAAGGAATAGTTCACCCAAAAATAAAAATGTTGTCATTATTTTCTCACCACCAGTATGCTATTGTTATTTATGTTATTTTTTTTAGAAAACAATGAAAATGAAATGCTACAAACACACCTTATTCTTCATCCATGCATCATTGATACCAAATCGACATGGTTTCTCTCATATATCATGACCTAAAGTGACATGCTATAGATTTCTTTCACACAAATCTCTCATGTTGGTCTCAATAGCCTTCAAGACATACAGATTGCTTTCATGTTTCTTTTTTAATGATGCTTTCTGGAAGCACCCAGCTCTACCCAATAACCTTTTACCCTTCCTCCTCTCCATGTTTTATCTCTCCTTCCCTCAGGCGACTGACCAAGTCCACCCTCCTCCTCATCCCTCTCTTCGGCACTCATTACATGGTCTTCAGCTTTCTCCCAGACTACTTCAGCGTGAGCCTGCGGCTTTGCATCGAGCTGTGTCTGGGCTCCTTCCAGGTTATCCAGCCCGCTATCAGCACAACACAGCTTAAACCCAAACCTCAGCGGGAGTGTAAAACTACTGAACTAAGACTTACTAAGGCTGGAATAGGCTACTCGATTTTTGCTCAGATTTTCGGCCCGACTTTAGTCTGGACGCATCGATGCTAACGTTAGTTGCCAATAGTTGCAGATTTTCAGTAGTCAGAGTTGACAGAGGATGCGTCCCTAGTTCATTAGTCAGGGCACTGATCAGGGACTCGGCCATATTAAAGGGATAGTTCACTTTGAAATTAAATTTTGGTATGTTTTAGCTTACCTCAAGGGCATCCAAGATGTAGTTGTCTTTGTTTCCGCAGTAGTTTCAATTTTGACATTTTTAGGTTAAACCGTTCTTGTCAGTCATATAATGCAGGTCTGTGGTCACTGTCTCAAAGAGCATGCACAGAGAAGTCCAAATTAAACAATTCCCCATCGTAAGTACACATTGATGGCCTAAGACACGAAACGAGCGGTTTGTGTGAGAAAACGAACAGTATTTATATATATAGTAGCCGTCTTACCTACAATCTCTGTTCTGTGTAAACAATGAGTGACGTACACGCGCGAGAGATCACTTCCGGCGCTTGCGCAGACTCAGCCAGAACGCAGGAAGCGCGCGCGCGCCCTCAGATCACTTGGACGTGGTTGTGTACAAGAGGTAAAAACTATATAAATACTGTTCGTTTTCTCACACAAACCGCTCGTTTCGTGTCTTAGGCCATCAATGTGTACTTACGATGGGGAATTGTTTAATTTGGACTTCTCTGTGCATGTCAAATTCAAAGGATGAACTTTACCACTTCCAACCTCTTTCCCTAAATAGGTGACGGTAGCACACCCAAATTCACACTTGGCTAAGTTCAGAGTAAGATTAGCAGCTTTAAGTCGCTCAAAGACTCCACGCAAGGTTTTCAGATGATCTTCCCATGTGTCTCCATAACACACAACATCGTCTAAATAAGCCTCACAATTAGACATGTTGGACAACACGACAGACATAAGCCTTTGAAAAGTAGCACCCGAGTTTCGAAGTCCGAAAGGCATTACTCGATATTGTAAGAAGAACACATCAGGGGTGGCGAACGCCGAAATCTCAGACGCACGCGCCGAAAGGGGCACCTGCCAATATCCTTTTAGCAAGTCTAATTTCGTCACAAACTTTGCGTTCCCGACACGGTCAACACAATCTTCCATGCGTGGCATGGGGAAAGAATCAGCTTTTGTCACCGAATTTACCTTCCTGTAATCGGTACAAAAACGTGATGACCCGTCTGATTTGGGCACTATAAGACATGGAGAACACCAAGGGCTAGAACTTGGGACAGCTAAACTATGTTCAAGTAAATACCATGTTTCTTGTCTCATAAGTTCCCTCTTAACTGGATTTACCCGATAAGCATTTTGTTTAATAGGCGCATGTGAACTGACATCAATGTCATGCGTTAACACTTGTGTCATCGAAGGAAAATCACCAAACAAGGTTTGATAACTCTGAATCAAGGTTCTAATATCAGCTTGATTAGAAACTGATAAGTGAGATAACTTAGAAGAAAGATTCAACAAGGTTTCTGAGTTAGACAAACGGGCAGTAGTGAAAGCGGCGCTATTCATCATCGAATCATCACTTTCTGGAGAGTATTCTGCAAGGGACTCCACTGCTGGTGCAACAGTGACAACAGGAGACATCTTCACAGAATCATGCCGGGACACATATGTCTTAAGCATATTGACATGACAGACCCGTGACTTCTTCCTACGTTCAGGAGTGGAAACAACATAGTTAGTATCACTCAATTTTTCGCTAATTTCATAGGGACCAGTGAACTTAGCTCTCAGTACTGCACCAGGCACAGGTAGTAAGACTAAAACTTTATCTCCGACACAAAATGAACGTTGGACAGCTTTTTGATCATAGCGACACTTCATGTGGTCTTGTGCCGAGTCAAGCGATCGTTTTGCCAGTTTCCACATCTCGTGTAGTTTTTCGCGAAAAGAACTGACATATTCTGGGACATTTTTCACGGGGGCTTGAAGAGTAGGAGACAAAAACTGCTCCTGCAAAATTTTCAAAGGACCGCGCACCGTGTGTCCAAAGATCAGCTCTGACGGACTAAATCCGAGCGACGCTTGAGTTGTAGTTCGAATGGCAAACAACAAAAGGGGAATTTCCTCATCCCATTCCTTTGGTTGTTCAACACAAAAGGTTCGGAGCATAGACTTAAGTGTTTGGTGAAACCTTTCAAGAGCCCCTTGCAACTGTGGATGAAATGCACTAGATACCTGATGCCTGATGTTCAACTTTTTTATTGCCTTAGCGAACACTTTAGACATGAAGTTGGTTCCTTGATCCGACTGGATACATTTAGGTACCCCAAAAGTCGTAAAGAATTTAATAATTGCCTTAACAACTGCATGAGCTTTAAGTGAACGGAGAGGAATCGCCTCAGGATATCTAGTCGATGCACACATTAAAGTCAACAGATACAAATTTCCGGATTTTGTTTTAGGCAATGGCCCAACACAGTCGATTATAATCCGCTCAAACGGTTCACCAATCACTGGTATCGGTTTCAATGGGGCTGGGGGAATAACCTGGTTGGGCTTGCCAGCCATTTGACAAGCATGGCACGATTTACAGAATTTTGCTACGTCAGATTTCATTGATGGCCAAAAGAAATACTTCAATAGATAATCATAGGTCTTTCGAATACCTAGGTGGCCGGAAAGTTCGTGGTCATGTGCCACACTCAACACCTGTTCTCTAAAAGTTTTTGGAATCACCACCTGAAAAACAGTGCCCCAGTCATCTCTGACACGATTTGGTGACCACTTTCGCATCAGCACGCCTTCTTCAACAAAATAGGCAACAGGGTGTTCTGACAAAACGGTCTGCTCGACAGCTGCTGCAAAACAGTGAGAAAGAGTTTGATCGGTACATTGTGCCTCAATTAACGTAGCCCGCTCACACGGTAAATCAACATTAGGAATTGCGTACACTTTCAGCTCTACTACATCAGATTCCTCGGAATTACCCTCACTCAAAAAGGTTTCCGACAGGTCAACAGTGTCTTTACACTTTTGAGCCTGTGCTCGGGTTACTACACACGTGCTAAACACATTCGGAAATTCTTCCTGCACATCATCATAATCATCGTACGCAACCGGAACATCTACCACTTCTGGTAAACAGAAAACTTTGTCACCCGCCAAGTAATTTCCTAATATGAGCGATACACCTTTAACTGGTAACTCTGCACGCACAGCCAGTTTAACTTTCCCCGACACAATACCAGAGCGCATATGTACATGGTGCAACGGAACTCTAACAACTGACAAACCAAGACCTTGAAGCAATACACTCGAACCGCAGCTTGACTGCTCTGAAAACGGTAACACACTTTCTAAGATTAAGGAATGGCTCGCACCAGTATCACAAAGGATACGAACATTTCTCATATCCGAGTCTTCCGTAAGTGACACAACACCGTCAACAATAAACGGCTCAAACCCTGCGTCAGTATCTGTTGACCCAATAGTAACTAAGGAATGTTCAACCAAAGCAACGCCCTTCGGCGCGTATGTTTTCCTGCCCGCTTTACCCTTGAGAGAGGGACAGACAGCGATGAGATGTCCCACTTCATGACAGTAAAAACACTCACGAATTTCATCATTAACAGCCCCCAACGCCCTCCTTGATACGGCTGTGGTATCTTTAGGACTAACGTTACGAACACGATTGGAAACATTTCGTCTCGTGGGAGACGAATACACGACTCTATGAGTCAGCACAAACTCATCCGCAAACACCGCTGCTTCGGAAAGAAAAGAAACTTTCTGCTCATTTAGGTAAATCACGATTTTCTCGGGAAGACAATTCTTAAATTCTTCCAACAGCATCAATTCCTTTAACTGTTCAAACGTAGTAACTTTGCTCGCTGCGCACCACTTCTCGAACACATTTGCTTTATCACGTGCGAATTCTACAAACGTTTGACTAGTGGTTTTCACTTGATAACGAAATCTCTGCCGGTAGGCTTCAGGCACCAACTCATAAGCACGTAAGACAGCATTCTTCATCTCATCATAATTTAAACTCTGTTCGAGCGTTAAAGCAGAACAGACTTCTTGCGCTTTTCCAACCAATTTACATTGTAACAAAAGTGGCCAGACAGTGCGCGGCCACTTCAACGTAGCTGCGATACGCTCAAATACATTAAAATATGTATCAACCTCGCTCTCACGGAACAACGGGACTAAAGCAATTTGTCTACTAATATCAAATTCACTTACTTGAAAAGGCGATCGTGGTGCAGGAACGGAACTCGGAGTGGAAGCATCAACAGGAGCTGAAACTGGCACATTCACGCTGGGCGCCCCATCAGCGGGGAAGTGAGCTGTTGTTGGGCTTTTAGACCCAGATCCAGCTCCTTGAGCCTGATTGCTCGCTGAGTCTCAATTTCAACTGCCCGCACCTGCAACAGCTGATTCTGATACTGTTGTCTACTCAGCTCTATCTCCAGCACTTTCAATTTGATTGCCAGCAAAGGATCTCTAGGAGACGGAAAATTAGCAGGATCTATGCTAACCAGCTCCGTGAGTTTGGGTTCCTCCGCCCCCTCGCCCCTGGAAGCCGACATGTCAAATGCAACACCTGCTTCACGTTCCTGAGATAAAACCCCCTGCTCCATCAAATACTTATAAATCACTCCTTTTATTTCTGCTTTCCTTGCACCACGAATAACCTGAATCTGATACAAATCCGCAATAGCCAACAAATCATCTTTGCGACAAATATCTAGTTGCTGTACTGATGGCTGAATGGCAAAGTGATCTAATTCGAATTTAGAAGTAATTTCCAATTCCCTCCTCCTTAAAATGAAAACCACTAGAGAAACGCAAACATTCAAAGCCAATTTCATTAGTTTTCTCTTCCCTTAAACAAAGATAGGACGAGCCCCCATTTGTTACGACCGTCTAGGGGTCTGTGTCGTAACTAAAAAAAGAGTGAAATGAGTCGATACTCGGTTACTCACGTAACCTCGGTTCTCTCTAGAGAGGGAACGAGTATTGCGTAAGGAACTTACGCTACGGGAAAAGTCATCTTTTCTCGAGATACTGAAGCCAAAAAATTATCCTTAATTTTTCATAATTTGTCAACGCAGTGCAGCAGGCAGCACAGCAGAGCTAGAGCGGGCAATACTGCGTGCTCATTGGCTGCCGCGCGGCAACTGCTTAAGCCTACCAGTGAGCCCCGCGTGACGTCACGCCCAATCAGGGTGCGCGCGCCCTCGCGCGTCACAGCCCGCCAGAAGGGGCGACGTCAGAGCGTATAAAAACAGGGCTCGGAGGCTTAATTCTCTGGTTTCTGTCGAATGAAGCGACATGAGCTCGAGGCGCAAGCACGGCAGGGAACGCAATACTCGTTCCCTCTCTAGAGAGAACCGAGGTTACGTGAGTAACCGAGTATCGTTCTCTTACGAGAGGTTCTCTCGTATTGCGTAAGGAACTTACGCTACGGGAACCCTTTGTCAACGCCGTGCGCGCCATGCATCCACACACAACTCCAGGGGGAGGGGACCCGGGGAGTGAAGAGTGGGGAGAGAGGTGGCCAGCAATGCGGGCCAACACATGTACATAAGCACCCGTAGGGAGAAACAGAGCGGCGCAGCCGGTCTGTATATAAAAGCTTTCCCTGAAAGTGCGGCTCGACCAGAAGAGTCAAATCTAATATCCAGCCTGCGAAGAGCAGGGCATGAACATGATTTTAGACTGCAAGAAGTTTAGCCTGCAGGGCGGGAACTTCCAGGTTATAAAACCTAACAAATGTAGACGGGGAGGCCCAGCCTGCTGCCGTACAAATGTCATAAATGGAAATCCCACTGGACCATGCCCACGATGAGGCAACGCCTCTGGTGGAATGAGCCCGTATGCCCAGAGGGCACTGCAGGTCTTTGGACGCGTATGCTGTCGCAATAGCGTCCACTATCCATCTGGATAGCGTCTGTTTCGAGGCGGCGAGACCCTTGGTGTGCCCACCAAACGAAACAAAGAGCTGCTCTGAGAGCCTGAAGGCTGCAGAGCGCGTAATATAAAGCCTTAACGCCCTGACAGGGCAAAGGAGGTTATTATCGACCTCGCTGGCTGCCGGCGGCAGGGCTGAGAGGGAGATAACCTGTGCTCTGAAAGGAGTACCCAACACTTTAGGGACATAGCCATGTCTAGGTTTGAGAATGACTAACGAGTCGTTAGGTCCAAACTCGAGACACGACGCGCTAACTGATAGCGCATGCAAGTCACCCACACGTTTTACTGAGGCGAGGGCCAGCAGAAAAACGGTTTTGAAAGTGAGGTATTAGAGACCCACAGAGTCTAACGGCTCGAAGGGAAAAGCTTTAAGGGCCTCCAGGACCAAAGACAGATCCCATATCGGAACCGAAGGTGGCCGCGGAGGGTTCAGCCTCCTGGCGCCTCGCAGGAAACGGGTAATGAGTTTGTTTCTTCCTAGTGCGCGGCCGCGCGCCGAGTCGGCGAACGCAGCAATCGCCGCAACATACACCTTGAGCGTGGAGGGGGACCTGCCCGCGTCCAAGAGCTCTTGGAGGAAGTTCAGAACCTGTGGAACCCCACAGGACTGAGAGTTCAAACTCTTCCCTGCACACCATTTGTTAAACACTGACCATTTAGACGCATAGAGCCGCCTCGTCGAGGGGGCTCTGGACTGCGAGGTCGTGTTAACTACCCCTTCTGGCAGATCAGCGAATATTCGTTGATTACCCACGCATGCAGAGACCAGCGCTCTGGATGGGGATGCAGAATTGACCCTCGGGCTTGAGAGAGACGGTCTCTCCTCGCCGGAATCGGCCACGGGGCTGTGTCTGACAGGCTCACCAGCTCCGGGAACCAGGGTTGGTTCTCCCAGTGCGGGGCTATGAGGAGCACTGCGCAGCGCGTTTCCCTGATCTTTGCTAATACCTGAGGCAGCATTGAGATCGGGGGGAAAGCGTACAACGGGACACTGGGCCAAACTTGGGCCAGCGCATCCTTGCTCTTCGAAAAGAACCTTTTGCACTGAGCGTTCTCGCTTGTGGCAAAAAGGTCCAATTTCGCTTCGCCGAAGCGGCGCCACAACGTCTGTACCGTCTGGCTGTGTAACGCCCATTCCCCTGGGGTAACATTGTCCCTGGACAGTTTGTCCGGGTCGTCATTCAGGTGCCCGGGCACGTGCGCGGCTCTCAGCGAGCGCAGCGAGCCCTGAGCCCAGACCAAAAGGCGTTCTGTTAGAGCGCGCAGGGCTCTGGATCTGAGTCCGCCCTGGCGGTTCACGTAGGACACCACTGACATGTTGTCTGAGCGAACTAGCACGTGGTGTCCCCGCAAGTATGGGAGAAAATGCTTCAAAGCCTTCTCGACCGCTAACATCTCCAGACAGTTTATATGGAGGTTCCGCTCTGGGCCCGACCAGGGGCCGCAGATTGGTCTGCCCCCGTAAAGCGCTCCCCAACCCATGTTGGACGCGTCTGTCGAGACCACTTTGCGGTGTGAGATGACTCCCATTGTCACTCCCTGTCAGTACCATTCGGGCGCTAGCCAGGGCTGCAGGGCTGAGACACAGACCTGAGTCACGCTGACTTGAGCGCTGCCCGAAACCCACGCTCCGCGGGGTATTTTCGATTTCAGCCAGCATTGAAGCGGGCGCATTCGAAGTAAACCCAGCTGTAGGACCGCTGCGGCTGATGCCATATGGCCTAACAGCTTCTGGAAACGTTTCAGAGGGAGGTATCTGCCCTTTTGGAAGGATGCGGCGAGGTGTCGAACACAGCGCGCGCGCTGTTCTGACAGCCTGGCCGTCATCGCCACCGAGTCCAGTTCTATTCCTAGGAAGGAAATTGACTGACTGGGGATAAGTGAGCTCTTGGCCCAGTTCACCGAAAGACCCAGGCTTTCCAGATGACTGAGAAGCGCTATCTTGTGAGAGATGAGTTCCTCTTTTGACTGCGCTAGAATGAGCCAATCGTCCAGATAGTTCAGAATTCGCATGCCCTGTTTTCTCAGGGGAGCGAGAGCTGAATCCATGCACTTCGTAAATGTACGGGGTGCTAGGGACAGGCCGAACAGAAGGACGGTATATTGATACACCTGGCCGTCGAAGGCGAATCTCAAGAATGGCCTGTGACGGGGTATAATCTGGATTTGAAAATACGCGTCTTTCAGATCGAGAGATATGAACCAGTCCCTCGGGCGAATTAGCGCGAGGATCTGCCTGGTCGTAAGCATTTTGAACGGCCGTCTCATGAGAGCCCTGTTCAAATGTCTCAGATCTAATATGGGTCTGAGCCCACCGTCCTTCTTGGGCACGAGGAAATAACGGCTGTAAAAGCCCGCCTCGGTCAGAGAAGGAGGAACTCTCTCTATCGCCTTTTTTTTTTTTTTTTTTTTTTGTAGCAGCTTCGCTATTTCTGCATGAAGCAGATGGGCTGCTTCTGCGTTCACTTTCATTTCGGTCCGGGCTTGAAAGCGCGGAGGCCGACGACTGAACTGTAGCGAATAGCCCTGTATTACCGTGTCCAGCACCCATGTCGACACACCCGGAATAGCTTTCCATGCATTCGCACTCATAGCTAGGGGTCGAATGGCCTCTGAGTCCTGCCCGCTGCATAGCGTGGGACGAGGGACCTGCAGTGGCGGGCGCGCGGTGCGCGCTGAGACAGTGCTGCGAGACGGGGACTCGCTGATAGCAGTGACCGGCCGGATTGCGCTGAGAGAGCGCGCGTGAGTGTTTATAGCAGAGTGTGAACGCAGGGGAGCGGGCACAGGACTCTTTATTAAAACACGGCCGGTGGCAGTGGCGATATCTGAGCCCTGAACGTGTGAGACAGAGCGAACAGCGTGTGGTTGTGAGCACTCGTGAGCGGGCACCTTTCCTACACTTAACACTCGAGCGGCAAGTGCGCGCTTTATGTGAGTGTGCTCTGTGGGGTACACAGGGGGAATTGTGCTTGTGTGTAGAAATGAACACTGGGTCGTGGGCATATTTACTACACTCAAACACCGTCGGCGTGAGCCGAATAACCAGAATTAACACTCTTTGCCAGATTTTCTGGGCCGCTGTACGAACAGCGTTTGTGTGCAGGCGAGCGAGTTGTATAACTGACTCATTGGCTGCAATACACACACTTTCTGCGTGTGAGAAGCTGGCCGCGAGCTTGGATCAGCGAACAGCATAAAATTTTTTGCTGCCAGAGCCGGGATCGAACACGGGTCTCTGGTGTGAAAGCCTGTTATTCTGCCACTGAGCCACAGGGGAAGAGTGCATAGACTATCGGTTCGCTCGAGCATAAGAGAGTGCGGGTCATGTTTTTTCGTCGGCGATAGCGTGCAGACGTGCGTGTATTATAACAGGCTCGTTGCTGCAACATTAACATTTTCAGCCGCCTAAACTCAGAGGGGGCTGAGAAACGTATGGGAATTGGAGAATGGCCCGGCCTCAGCGGGGCTACAAACATCTCCCTCCTCATTCCGCCGGTGAGTGAGGCACGCGGGGTGCTGAGCATTACTCGTGACCGTCCGCTCTGACATCCCTGAGAACGGCGCAGTTTGCGCGGGAAGCGGGGCGAGTAGCCGGAGCGTCGTCATGTTTTGCAGGCGAGCGTGTAAGGTAACAGGCTCGTTTACTGCAATATTAATATTTCCAGCCGCCTGAACTTAGAGGGGACTGAGAAATATGTGAGAAAGGCGGAAGCCAAGTCTCGGTGGGACTCGAACGCTCTCTTTCCTCCTATCACCGGCGAGTGACGGACGCGGGGACAGTAGCTTTCTTGTAACGTAAAGAAAACTAACCCCGCGACTGTCAGCTTCTGCAATCCCTTGTGAGCGGCGCAGTCCGCGCGGCTCGAACAGAGGGAGAGAGTGCGGGGAGAGCGAGTAGCCAGAGAGCGTTATCATGTTTGCAGGCGTGCGTGTACTGTAACAGGCTCGTTTACTGCAATATTAATATTTCCAGCCGCCTGAACTTAGAGGGGACTGAGAAATATGTGAGAAAGGCGGTAGCCAAGCCACGGTGAGACTCGAACACTCTCTTTTCTCCTATCACCGGCGAGTGACGGACGCGGGGACAGTAGCTTTCTTGTAACGTAAAGAAAACTAACCCCGCGACTGTCAGCTTCTGCAATCCCTTGTGAGCGGCGCAGTCTGCGCGGCTCGAACAGAGGGAGAGAGTGCGGGGAGGGCGAGTAGCCAGAGAGCGTTATCCTGTTTGCAGGCGTGCGTGTACTGTGACAGGCTCGTTTACTGCAGTATAGATATTCCCAGTAGCCTGAACTAGGAGGGGACTGAGAAATATGTTAGAGATGGAGGTTAGACCGGCCTTGGCGGGTCTAGAACACTCTCTTCTCCTTTCGCCGGGAGACGGCGGGCGGGGGGGAGGGGGGTAGCTTTCTTGTAACGTAAAGAAAGATAGCCCCGTGACCGTACGCGTCTGCGATCCCTTGTGAGCGGCACGTTTTGCGCGGCTCGAACAGAGGGAGAGAGCGAGCCCCGTAATCATCCGCATCTCTAACACACCTTGTGAGAGGCGCAGTTGCGCGGCTCGACAGAGGGAGAGAGAGCGGGGAGTGGTGCGAGGCATTTGAAACAACGCCTCGTGTAAAGATACATCAGTAAAACACATAATGAGAAAGGATATATCGCCGGATAGCTGAGCTGGCACGGCAGGCTGAAGGCGGCGAAGATTCGTCCGGCTTCCTCAGGCTGTCCTAGGCTGGCTCGTTGCTGGTTTCGACGGCGACGGCTTCTCTCAGAGAGCAGCGATGCGAAGAGCTTCGCTGAAGAGACAGAAATCAGAGAATTAAGCCTCCGAGCCCTGTTTTATACGCTCTGACGTCGCCCCTTCTGGCGGGCTGTGACGCGCGAGGGCGCGCGCACCCTGATTGGGCGTGACGTCACGCGGGGCTCACTGGTAGGCTTAAGCAGTTGCCGCGCGGCAGCCAATGAGCACGCAGTATTGCCCGCTCTAGCTCTGCTGTGCTGCCTGCTGCACTGCGTTGACAAATTATGAAAAATTAAGGATAATTTTTTGGCTTCAGTATCTCGAGAAAAGATGACTTTTCCCGTAGCGTAAGTTCCTTACGCAATACGAGAGAACCTCTCGTAAGAGAACTCACTACCAGAGAGATTAGGAAAACGTATTTACTTTTATTTACAGGCAAAAGGAAACAAATTCCAACTTCAGAGGATGACAAGGCCAAAATAATAAACAAAATCCCCTTCGTGTTAGATGAACTAAATTCCTAAACCAAAGAAAAGAAAATGAAATACACAATCCTTCCCTAACTCCCTAAATAAAAAACAGAGTGCAAAATATGTACATCAAAAGAAATGGCGTCAAACCTCCTACAGCCCTCAATACGTTGACAGTACAAATCACCCAACATTTATATAAGGTAATTTAGACAATACAGATTCATATCAATAGCAGGACATAGCATTAAATGAACTCTTTCTCTCTGGCAAGATACTCAATCCTACGAAGAGCGAATTAAAAGGCAGCGACGCAAGCACGCGGTGGCACAAAGGGCATCTGGAAGGTGTTTGGGGTGGTCCTTTTATTCTGGCTGGTTGTGGAGACGAACCAATCGCTGCGTCTGGTGAATTATCTGGAGGAACACCCATCTGAAAAGCAAGCAAATACCCAGAAGGGACACCAGAGGGCAGAATAACACACAAACTCCTAACACAAGGGTGTCGAGTTATATTCAAGCTATTTTAAGGCATGAAGAATTTTTGAACAATGAGGACGTTGTCACATCGCCGGAAATAGAGTCATCAGTGTCCCAGTGTGTAGTGAGCACGGTTTTTACCAGTGCCTGAATTAATGTACACCACATACTGATTCGCGAGCTAGGGAGCTGATTAAGACGCACCCAGATTTTCAGAAAGTCATGTTGTGTATGATGGGCACAGGCTCTGATTTTTTTATATTTTTTAAAGCTTCAAACAGTTATGATTCTATCCGGTCTGATCATATCAAACAGAACACATTAGAACACATAGGCTATTGTTTTTATTAGCGAAACAAAAGCATACCAAACAGTAAAGTTCAATTAACGAACAAATGACTCGTTTGAAGCGGTTCTTTTTAGTGAATCAAAAGCATGCGGTCCAAACCTGATTAACCAACAATTGATTCTTGTAAATCTTTTTAATGAATCAAAAACAGAAAACACAAACAGCGGCTGCGTTCGAAAGCTTAAAAATGCTGCCTTCGGAGGCTGCATTCCAGAAGGCATCAAAGCACATGCGAATCCAATGTTGCCTTCACTTTTGTATCCCGAGATACCTTCATCTGATCGATTTTTGAAGGCAGCACTGATGTATCCTTCGCTGCCTTTGATATCCCACAATCCTGTGCTTTCCATTCTGTGATAGTTTAGCTAAAAAATAAAGAACTGAAAAGTGCGATTGGTGGTCAGTTTGTGTGTAAATGTACATTTTTGACAGACGTTTTTCACTTCTAATGTCATTTCTAGCGAGAAATCGCGTAATTACTTGGTAAATATGCCAAATACTTGGCATAAACCACTTGGTTATCACCAAAGCTTGCTCTATTTTGCTGTAGATCATTAAACCGTTGTTTTGTCTGTCTGAAATGAGTTTCGTGAGGAACCATTCGTGTGCCTACAAAATGTCATTGCCTGATTAGGAAGCGAGGCAACAAGTCGGCCGGCTAAATTAGCAGCCAGCATAATCTGATTCATGAACAAATGATTCTTCTAAACCAGTTATTTTTAATGAATCAAAAACATGCAGAGCAAACCGTATAGTCTGATTCAGAAACAAAAGACTCTTTTAAACCACTTCGGATTGAATGCAATAATTGGACGAACATTGTTTGGTCCTGAGACTGCCAGAGAAGATAAATGTACATTTATTAATATTTTAGACCACCTCTATTATTGATCAGGATGTGAAGGGAGTTTCAACCAGTATAACAAAAAGTGTTTGTGAAAAACATTGCCCTTTAAGTCTAGTGTCTGATCCTTTGGACATTTAGGCCTGTTTTCACAGACAGGGTTTAGATTAAGCCAGGATTAAACTTAAGTTCATTTAGGACATTTAAGTAGCTTTTATAAACGTGCCTTAGAAAAAAAAAGCATTGCTGATGTGCATCTTGAGTAAAAAAAAATGTCTCTGACATATTTTAAGATATGTCACTGCAAGTTACTTTCAGTTAAAACAGCTCAAACATGCATTTTAGTCTGGGACTGGGATTTGATACCCTCTTTTTCTCTATGACCACTTACAAGTTGGCAAGTGTATGTTTTAAAATCTGTCTTGTGTTGTATTCCAGTCTTTAGATATGCTCCCCTCGGATCAGTCGATGAGCTCTGATCAACACCACCTCAGAGCAGACCTCATACTCACCTTCGATCTGTTGAGACAGAAGATGGACTTTGGGGTTTTAGAGATATTACTTAGTTAGCCGGAACGCTAATTGAGTTTCTTGAAGGGCCGATAACTAATTTTGAAGATTAATTCCATGCAGGAGTTTGAGGAAGGCTGTAACCCTCTTGTAAAAGTTTATTTAAGTCATAATATGATGTCCGTGATGTGCGGTTTTTAGTGCTAATTACTTTCTTTGAAGGCTAACATTGAAGTAAGACTGTTCTTTCTTTGTCTTGACTAGTCAGACAGTGACATGTCAGCTCAACCGAAAGTGAAAATGATTGAATCGTGCAGGCGGTTTTCAGATTGCTGTTTACAGAGCCTATGGCTGTATCAGTGACAGGATTGATATCTCAAGACATCTATTTTAGGGTTCTATCTCTCTCTATATATATGTGACCCTGCATCACAAAAACCAGTCACAAGTCGCACGGGTATATTTGTGGCAAAAGCCAACAATACATTGTATGGGGCAAAATTATCGATTTTTCTTTTATGCCAAAAATCATTAGAATATTAATTAAAGATCATGTTCCATGAAGATATTTTGTAAATTTCCTACTGTAAATATATAAAACATTTATTTTTGTGAGTGAATGCAGCACAATCGCCAACATAAATGAACAACTTTAAAGGCGATTTTCTCAATGGTTTTGATTTTTTTTGCATCCTCAGATTCCAGATTTTCAAATATCTCGGCCAAATATTATTCTATCCTAACAAACCATACACCAATGGAAAGCTTATTTATTCAGCTTTCAGTTGATGTATGAATCTCAATTTCATTTATAATAATTTATTATCTTTTATAATGTGTTTTATACTTTTATATGAAATATTTATCTCAGGCAATGCTGTAATGGAAACCTTGGTACTTGATACATTACAAAAATATTGATAAATTAACAACAGAGGCGAAACTATGCAGTTTGATTTCTATTTATTTAAGGAATCAACACAACCAAAAGCTGATATGTCCTAGATCTTTAAATTTAATATTGGTAACACTTTTTTTAGTGTCATATGTTACATGTAGTTAGTAATAGCTTTAAATTATGCATACTGTAATTACATGCAACTAAACCAAATCAAACCCTAATCCTAACCCTATAGGAAGTACATGTAGTTACTAAAGAATTACTACTAAAATGTATAATTACAGTGTAACAAAGAAACCTTCAAATAAAAGTTTAACCTGAATTTCTTCTGTAAAACACTGATTATATCAATTTGTAAAATTATTATAAAATTATAAACTATAGAAAGTTTGTAAGTCATAGACTCATAAAATTCATTAGTTCGTGAATCATATACAACATTGTTTGTGCTGTATGTTTTTGATTTGTTAAAAAAAAACTGTCTTAAAAGAGTCATTATTTTATGAATCAGACTTCATTTGTTGTGTTATATGTCTTTGATTCACTAAAAACAACCAGTGTAATTAAGAGAGTAAGTTATTTGTGAATCAGACTACACTGTAAAAAGTGAACAGTTGGATCAACTTAAAAAAATTACTTCAATTGGTAACACCTAAAGAAATTAAGTTTTCTCAACTTAAATTATCACATTTTATCATGAAAAACGTGATAATTTAACTTAATTTCTTTATGTGTTACCAATTGAAGTAATTTTTTTAAGTTGATCCAACTGTTCACTTTTTACAGTGTACACTGGTTGCTCTGTATGTTTTTGATTCAGTAAAAAGAACCATTTGAAAAGAGTAATTTGTTCATGAATTTTTGTTAGCGCTGCATGTTTTTGATTCATAAAAAAAAAACAGTTTAGAGGAGTCATTTGTTGGTGATTCGTGCTACACAGTTTAACGTTGTGTTTTTGATTCACTGAAAAGAACCATTTGTTCATGGGCTAAACTGTTTGCGCTGCATGTTTTTGATTCACTAAAAAGAGCCTTTTTAAAGGAGTCATTCATTGGTGAATCGCGCTACACAGTTGTGTGTTTTTGATTCACTGAAAAGAGCCAGTTTAAGGAATGACTTCCAGTGAGGATTTTGATGAACCGTTATTACATGGTAAAGAGTATGTATGTGCATTCTTCTGAATTTACCCTTTTGGATTCTACGGAACAATTAACAGCATGCAAATTAATTCATTGAACAGAGTCACACTTGTAAAACATGTTAGCTGTTCGATGTCATTATGCTATGGAAATATCTGGATTAACTCTCTTATGAACACATTGCCAGTCAATTTCTCTCTGCGGATGGACCGTCTTGCATTTTAATCTTATGGACACTCCTGATGGATTAAGATTTGATCCCGCTGCCTCACAACACACAGATATTCATCCATGATCATGCATAAGTATATGGGCCTGCAGAAATTGTGTTAAAAGCATATAATTTTTGTCTCAAAGCTCTCAATATAAGATGAAAGGGAGAGGAAGAGAGATGGATTTATAATATTTTGGATGTTTGATCTGAGGAACATTTTCTGCAATTTGCACTGACTTTCTCTTTTTCATTGATTTTCGTAAGGGCCTTATTGTGGCGGTTCTCTACTGTTTCCTGAACCAGGAGGTGAGTGATTATTGATTGATAGCCCTCACACACCATAAACACACAAAATATGCACCAACATTCAAAATAATGTCCTGAAGCTCTTATTCGTTTACAAACTGTAAAGTGCATGCAAGTCAGTTTTGTGTTTGAATGGAGATAATCAGCATTTTCTGAGGACTAAACAACATTTGTACTCAAAATCCTTGACAAACATGTTTGCCAGTCTTTATTAATTTGATTAAGAAGCTGATTGGGGAATTACAAGAGGACTGCTCAAAGGCCAATAAGCAATTAAGGATGAATAATAAAAATGCATTGCATTTGAGCCTGTGCTGTACGGTAAAGCTGAGCTTCTTGCATTTAATGAAACTCATTTCTAACAAAATCACTGCATGAACTAATAATGACTAATGACTAATTATATTTTAGGCTACAGACGGTGTTGTGGTTGTAGGGTTTAAACTTAATAAAACAGAAATCTTTCCTGGGTTTTTGTGATTATATATCATATATGTGTTTGCTTGTCAGGTTCAGAATGAAATACGCTCACGCTGGATTCGATATCGAGAGGGGAGTTACGTTGTCGTCCCTGTTGGAGCCAAAGGAAGTCAAATGGACACTCGGTTCTAGACTAAAACTCATCAGTGCCTCCAGAAAACACTCACATCTGAATGAATCACTGTTTGCAAATTGTATTGCTCTGTTTACATGAGAACAAATGGCTTAAAGTGAGATTATCGCCACTAAGCTGCAACTTACAGTGACACCAAAAGGATTCTGACACTTTTAATAGTGTTCAAATACTGAACATTTGGGCTGAATTACACACACTCAAAACTATTCATTAGAGAGCATACTGGAATTTATCATTACAGAACCGCTGTCAAATAGCAGTGGCTAAAAGTGATGTCTGGTCTTGGGTAATTGACATCTTCACCCTTTATTCAAATACTTTTAAAGATTTTGTACGCAAGGCAAGTTTATTTATATTGCACATTTCATACACTATGGCAATTCAAAGTGCTTTACATAGAAAGGAATTACAAATAATCACAAAATAAAAGCAAGGAAAATTAAAACAGTTATTCAAAAAAAATATCACACTGGCAGTTCAAACTAGTGCTTAGCATAGAAAATAAGCACAAAATAAAAGCAGGGGGAATTAAAACAGATATAAAATGAATTAAAAGAGATAAATGATACAGTTACAAAATGAATTAGGGTAAAATGAATTAAAGTAGTAAAAAGAAGATACATAGAGTAAACTTCTCATCTTGCAAAACACCGGTGTATCTTATTTTGCACATAGTTTTACTCTTACTCTGTGTCTGTGGTGTTTATTCGGGAATTTTCGGGAATTCCATTGCACGTCTCCGATGGACCCGATTTTTCCCTAAAATCGGACAGGAGGAGCTTGTGTGTTGTGCATTGTATTGTATTGTAAGCAATTGATTTATTTTGATAACGCAATGAAACATGTCAAAATGTTCGGTAAATCATCTTTGGCCAGGCTGTCATAAATTATGAACACATGCAAAAACAAGAGAGAACCAAGGGTATTATTAAAACTGATGATGTTGTAGTCAGTGTATGCTTTTGTGAGATTTTTGTTTTTCTATGCATTTTTTATACTTACTGTAGCTGTATAGTTTACCTTTTCAGATGATTAGTGTTTTATTCCTAATCTTTTAAGTATGTTCCGCATATTTTGATGGTTTAATCGAACTTGTAGGGTCATTAAAAACAAATATCACCTCAGGACATCACTTTAGGCCACTACTGTGTGTGTGTGTGTTAAGTATAGTATTTAACATTTCGTTAGCCTCATAGCATAATTGCCTAAGTCCTTTTTTTTTTTTAAATATGACGTAGGCAATTATGATATGAGGCTAACGATTTGTATAATTGATAGATCCGTGATAGATTTCTGAGTGAGATGTATGGAAACCTGGGCAAGATGTTTTTGATAACAATTTCTGCTGGCCAAAACAGTGGTTTGATATTTTTGTTACCTTTTTAATTTTATTGAATGGGTTGTTTTGTGTTTCGTAATTGCATTACTGTTTAAATTTAGCTGAAAATCCCGTTAAATCCTTCCCATTGTGACTATTTACCCCTGTATAGTGTAACAACATGCCATGCAATTTGTGCAATATATGTTTAAGAAACTCTTTTTTTCTGCAATAGTTCAACTATTCAAAGGCATCTTTGTAGCAAAGACTGATATGTGTCTAGACATTGACTCAGATTCATTTGAGCTAAAAGTGTAAGGACTAGCCCTGTTTTCTTCTATTCTGCTGGTTGATTCTTGCTTGGTCACTCAAAACTGGAAATGTTGCGTCAGCTGAGAGCAGAAATAGTTTTACTCAGTTTATTGTCAGTGTCTCTGCAGAATAGAGCATTTGCAGATGTGTTCTCGTCTCCTCTCTTCTCGTCTCTTCTCGTCTCTGCTTGTCTCCTTCTCTTCTTTTCTCTTCTCGTCTCCTCTCTTCTCCTCTTTTCTAGTCTCTGCTTGTCTCCTTCTCTTCTTTTCTCTTCTTGTCTCCCCTCTTCTCGTCTCTTCTAGTCTCTGCTTGTCTCCTTCTCTTCTTTTCTCTTCTTGTCTCCTTCTCTTCTCGTCTCTTCTAGTCTCTGCTTGTCTCCTTTCTTCTCTTCTTTTCTCTGCTTGTCTCCTTTCTTCTCTTCTTTTCTCTTCTTGTCTCCTCTCTTCTCGTCTCTTCTAGTCTCTGCTTGTCTCCTTCTCTTCTTTTCTCTTCTTGTCTCCTTCTCTTCTCGTCTCTTCTAGTCTCTGCTTGTCTCCTTCTCTTCTTTTCTCTTCTTGTCTCCCCTCTTCTCGTCTCTTCTAGTCTCTGCTTGTCTCCTTTCTTCTCTTCTTTTCTCTTCTTGTCTCCTCTCTTCTTTTCTCTGCTTGTCTCCTTTCTTCTCTTCTTTTCTCTTCTTGTCTCCTCTCTTCTCGTCTCTTCTAGTCTCTGCTTGTCTCCTTTCTTCTCTTCTTTTCTCTTCTTGTCTCCTCTCTTCTTTTCTCTGCTTGTCTCCTTTCTTCTCTTCTTTTCTCTTCTTGTCTCCTCTCTTCTCGTCTCTTCTAGTCTCTGCTTGTCTCCTTTCTTCTCTTCTTTTCTCTTCTTGTCTCCTCTCTTCTAGTCTCTGCTTGTCTCCTTTCTTCTCTTCTTTTCTCTTCTTGTCTCCTCTCTTCTCCTCTCTTCTAGTCTCTGCTTGTCTCCTTTCTTCTCTTCTTTTCTCTTCTTGTCTCCTCTCTTCTCTCTTATAGTCTCTGCTTGTCTCCTTCTCTTCTTTTCTCTACTTGTCTCCTTCTCTTCTTTTCTCTGCTTGTCTCCTCTCTTCTTTTCTCTTATAGTCTCTGCTTGTCTCCTTTCTTCTCTTCTCTTCTTTTCTCTTCTTGTCTCCTCTTCTTTTCTCTTCTCGTCTCCTCTCTTCTCCTCTTTTCTAGTCTCTGCTTGTCTCCTTCTCTTCTTTTCTCTTCTCGTCTCCTCTCTTCTCCTCTTTTCTATTCTTGTCTCCTCTTCTTTTCTCTTCTCGTCTCCTCTCTTCTCCTCTTTTCTAGTCTCTGCTTGTCTCCTTCTCTTCTTTTCTCTTCTCGTCTCCTCTCTTCTCCTCTTTTCTAGTCTCTGCTTGTCTCCTTCTCTTCTTTTCTCTGCTTGTCTCCTCTCTTCTCCTCTCTTATAGTCTCTGCTTGTCTCCTTCTCTTCTCCTCTTTTCTAGTCTCTGCTTGTCTCATTCTCTTCTAGTCTCTGCTTGTCTCCTTTCTTCTCTTCTTTTCTCTTCTTGTCTTCTTCTCTTCTCGTCTCTTCTAGTCTTTGCTTGTCTCCTTTCTTCTCGTCTTTTCTCTGCTTGTCTCCTTTCTTTTCTCTTATTGTCTCCTCTCTTCTAGTCTCTGCTTGTCTCCTTTCTTCTCTTCTTTTCTCTGCTTGTCTCCTTCTCTTCTAGTCTCTGCTTGTCTCTTTTCTCTTCTTGTCTCCTCTCTTCTCCTCTTTTCTAGTCTCTGCTTGTCTCCTTTCTTCTCGTCTTGTCTCCTTCTCTTCTCTCTTCTAGTCTCTGCTTGTCTCCTTTCTTCTCGTCTTTTCTCTGCTTGTCTCCTTTCTTTTCTCTTCTAGTCTCTGCTTGTCTCCTCTCTTCTCCTCTTTTCTAGTCTCTGCTTGTCTCCTCTTCTTTTCTCTTCTTGTCTCCTTTCTTCTCTTCTCTTCTAGTCTCTTCTCTTCTAGTCTCTGCTTGTATCCTTTCTTCTCTTCTTTTCTCTTCTTGTCTCTTCTTTTCTCTTCTCGTCTCCTCTCTTCTAGTCTCTGCTTGTCTCCTCTCTTCTCCTCTTTTCTAGTCTCTGCTTGTCTCCTCTTCTTTTCTCTTCTTGTCTCCTTTCTTCTCTTCTCTTCTAGTCTCTTCTCTTCTAGTCTCTGCTTGTATCCTTTCTTCTCTTCTTTTCTCTTCTTGTCTCTTCTTTTCTCTTCTCGTCTCCTCTCTTCTAGTCTCTGCTTGTCTCCTTTCTTCTTTTCTCTTCTCTTCTCGTCTTTTCTAGTCTCTGCTTATCTCCTTACTTCTCTTCTTTTCTCTTCTTGTCCTCTTTTCTAGTCTATGCTTGTCTCCTTTCTTCTCTTCTTGTCTCTTCTCGTCTTGGCTTATCTCCTTACTTCTTTTCTCTTCTTGTCTCCTCTCTCCTAGTCTCTGCTTGTCTTACTTCTGTTCTCGTCTTCTCTCTTCTTGTCTCTCTTCTCTGCTTGTTTCTACTCATCTCTGCTCATTTCTTCTTTTCTCTTCTTGTCTTGTCTCGTCTCTCTCCTGTCTCTTCTCAGGTCGTCTCTTTACTTCTGTTCTCGTCTCGTCTGTATTATCTTGTCTTTGCTTGTTTCTTCTGGTCTCCTCTCTGCTTGTCTCTTTACTTCTCATTTGGTCTTTTCTCTTCTTGTCTCTCTTCTCTGCTTGTTTCTACTCGTCTCTGCTCATTTCTTCTTGTCTCGTCTCTTCACTACTTGTCTCCTCTCACCTTTGCTCGTTTCTTCTCGTCACTTCTCGGTCTTGTCTGGTCTCTTCTCACCAAATGTGCATTTATACTTTGTTGCCTATAAACAGCTATTAAAATAATAATAATATGTAAACGTATTTTGCATCAATATTATGTATGTATGTCTATAAATATTATGTATCTATAATGTATGTATGTCCAGCTGAAATGTATTTTGTTTCCACGTTTTTGAGTGGCCTTAAGTGTATTAATGCATTAGATCATCAGAGTGCATTACAGAGATGGAAATATCACCCAATTTTATGATGATTTACCTGTGTAATGGATTTTATTTATTTATTTATTTTTGTTGCTTTAATAGTGCAGTTAAGCTGATGTCCTTATACATGTGCTTATGTTTGTGTATATATGCGTAAGCAAGCTGGCATAATGAGTACATGTAGCTATTTTTGAGCTCAAGTGCTATTGATCTTTTGCTTTAATGTCTGACATATACTTACTTTGTATTAAAACATGAAAAACATACATAAATGACTTCATGTCCTTCAGAGATCATTAAAGCTACACTGTGTGATTTTTACCCCCATCTAGCGGTGAAATTGTATATGACTACCCAATGAATTTTAGTTTCTGTTCCTCTCAATTCCGAGGGCGTTTTTACTCCTACGGTAGCCGTATTATTCCAAGATTAACATGGCTTCCAGTTATCACTTCGTCCATGACAATAATAAATAATACGTCTAAAATGAATAGGACAGATGTCAGGAGGTAAACGTCACCCTTGGAATCGGCTATCCCAGCATAATCAGATTAGGCTAACGTTACAATGTGTACAAAGTAAAAGCAATTAAAAATAACTAAAACGTTCAGTGTCCTTTTTTATATATAGCTTAAAAAATTGCGCCTTTAAAACTATTCATCACCTGTGATCCGTCGCAGCACAGATTTATGTTACAAGGTAAACAATACTTTTTCACCATTGACGCGAGGATGAAGTTATACTAGAGGTCGTTCTGGCGTTATGCACAACCATGCTATGGTTAGACAAGCAACTATAAAACTTCGAATTTACACAAATGAATTACAACAGGCTGAATTACCTGTCGAGAAGAAAGCAGGCAACCTCGGCGTCCGTTTTAAAATATTTTCTCCACATGAGCTCTTTCCATCTGGGAAAAGTTACTCCAATATTGACTATGGTCTTGCTGATTTGTCTGTCGCTTTGACGTTTTAATTCTCTCTTTCAAATGTGAGTACGCAGTACGCACGCACACACACACACACACACACACACACACACACACACACACACCACTATCTTTCAAATCTGCCGGCACTCGCGAGCTCGCGAGTAATCTCCCCCTAGCATTCGTCACGGTGTCACTGAGTGAAAAACGCAAAAGGCGAAGCTTGAATTTACAGGTATGTCCCTCTTTGGCTAATGTAGTTTCAAGATGGAGGGGCAACATGGCGACCGGCATTCGAACCCCACACCCGTTTGTACTTTCAATGGCAGATTATAAACTTAAGAGAATACTTTATTACTTGAAAGAAGTAAATATACATTAATGAGCACATATATTTTTGAAAGAACTAAGTGTTTTTTTGCTAAGAATCAACTAAAAAAGTTACACAGTGTAGCTTTAAATGACAGCTGGATTTGTCCGTCAGTAATAAACAGTGACCTCTGCTGGTCAATACATCACACTACTATTTACTCACCCTAGTTTTTTTTTTAAGAAGTTTGAAGTTTAGTTAATTTTTTATAATCCTTAGGAGTGTTTTTATATATAATGAAGTCTTCCTTTTTTATATATACATACAAAAAGTTATAACCAAATTGAGGAGCCAACAGAAATACATCCGTACAAGGCTTTCTGCTCCTTCCAGCACTATAGGAAGTCCAATTCATATTAGTGAATTGATTCTTTCAGATGGTCAGTTCAGTGAACCGATTCACTGCGAGTTTAAAGGGACAGTTCACCCAAAAATGAAAATTCTGTCAAGTTGTTCCAAATCTGTAACAATTTCTTTGTTATACTGAACACAAAAGAAGATATTTTAAAGAATGTTTGTATTTCCCCCCCATTGGACGTCAATGGGGCCCATCAACTGTTTGGTTACCTGACATTCTTCAAAATAACTTATTTTGTGTTCAGTTTAACAAAGCCATTCATACAGGTTTGGAACAACTTGTGGGTGGGTAAATGATGACAGAATTTTCATTTTTGGGTGAACTATCCCTTTAACAACATATTAGTCTCCTAATAATATCAATTGGTGATGTTAATTATTACCTGTATTACATTTTCTTCACTACATTTAACAACATTCCTTAAAGTTTTAGTCTAAAACAAAGTCCGTGCAAACGCTTTGTGAATGGGTTCGACCAAAACATTCAAAAGAATCGGCTCAGCGTTAGCTTGTTAATAATATTAAATAACAATGCCAATTATTAGTAATAAGTTCACAATATTCGTCTTCAGAGATTTACTATTTGCGATTGGCGAATCGATTCGCCTGAATCATTCAAAAGAGTCTGTTTAAAAGAACGATTCATTGCGCCAGGAGGGTTACTTCAGCGCTGAAGCATTTTGATGGCGAGGCGTGGCGTTTACAAACTCCTGTGTAATGATTGGCGTGCCAAAGCAAAAGACGCTTTCCTTTTTTTCGGAAAAAAATTTAGGAAAGGAAAGTATCTTGAGAAAACATGGCGGAGTAAGAGAAAGAAACTTTTTCGATGCTTCTTGAAAAAGGGAGAAACTTTTCCACCACGGGACATGTAGCGCGATTACACTCTTTAAAGTACAGATCTCAAAGTGTCTGAGGTAGGTTGATTTCTTTTCACTTTCGGATTTAACGTTAGTTTAGTTGTGCTTTAACAGCTTCTCCACTGAGCTTTTTCTTTGTAATGTGTTGCATATTAAGTACTTCCTTGACTTGTCTTTCTTGAGCAACGTCTTGAATCTATTTATTGCTACTTCTGTGACGGTTTTGTACAAAAACACCGAACTACTAGTCAAAATGATCTTTACAGTTTATCTCCAAGGCACGTCAATATGTTTCTGACCATGACAGCATATGAGTAAATGATGATCAAGACCGGTTCTGTCAAAACATAGTGTTCATTCCTCCACTAATACGTTATATTGAAATAAAAATGGGTGAAAAAGTAAAATAAAATGAAAAATAGCATGAAAACAAAAGGGCTGCTTTGTAACATTTATTAAGCACATTTTCCTAAATTCTCATAAAAGTATTATTGCCATTATTATAATATCTGAAAAATAGTGATATTATTTAAATTGTTCTGTGTTTATATTAATATTGGTCTATTATTAAATAATTAATATAAAAATATTTATATAAAAAAGTGTATTAAAGGTTTAGTTCACACAAAATTTTTAATTCTTTCATACTCAACCTCATTTCGTTCCAAGCTTTCTGTCCCTCCATTGACAGCTACACAACTACCACTTTGACGCTTCAAAAATAAAAAGAGAACGTAAAACTAATCCATATGAATTGAGTGGTTTTGTCCAAATTGTCATATAAAAAGACGGGATCGCTTTATATGATGAACAGATTGAATTTAGGCTTATTCGCATATAAACATTCACCAACTCGCACATCAGTTGTGGTAAACGGAAGCTTAATCATGTTCGCTTGACATACGAGAAATAATGAGGTTCATTCTCGTGTTACGCAGCACATTTGAGCTTCTACAAGAACCAATGAGGTTCATTCTCGTGTTACGCAGCACATTTGAGCTTCTACAAGAACCAATGAGGTTCATTCTCGTGTTACGCAGCACATTTGAGCTTCTACAAGAACCAGTGAGGTTCATTCTCGTGTTACGCAGCACATTTGAGCTTCTACAAGAACCAATGAGGTTCATTCTCGTGTTACGCAGCACATTTGAGCTTCAGCAAGAACCAATGAGGTTCATTCTCGTGTTACGCAGCACATTTGAGCTTCTACAAGAACCAATGAGGTTCATTCTCGTGTTACGCAGCACATTTGAGCTTCTACAAGAACCAATGAGGTTCATTCTCGTGTTACGCAGCACGTTTGAGCTTCAGCAAGAACCAATGAGGTTCATTCTCGTGTTACGCAGCACATTTGAGCTTCTACAAGAACCAATGAGGTTCATTCTCGTGTTACGCAGCACATTTGAGCTTCAGCAAGAACCAATGAGGTTCATTCTCGTGTTACGCAGCACATTTGAGCTTCAGCAAGAACCAATGAGGTTCATTCTTGTGTTACGCAGCACATTTGAGCTTCGGCAAGAACCAATGAGGTTCATTCTCATGTTACGAAGCACGTTTGAGCTTCAGCAAGAACCAATGAGGTTCATTCTTGTGTTACGCAGCACGTTTGAACTTCAGCAAGAACCAATGAGGTTCGTTCTTGTGTAACGCAATGAGGTTCATTCTCGTGATTGTCATCAGTTAGACTCATCATTAACAATAACGAGAATTACAAGTAAGAAATGCAAAAGTAAAACACGTGGTTTGCATTAAAATGACAAGTATGCCGGTTGCTAATTCTCATTAAAATATGTAGATAAAAAAAAATTAATTGCACAATAATAGGTGTCATTTTCTTTATGCAAAATATAATATTTTCTTTTCATTTCGGGGTGAAATATGACCGTGAGACTCATTGTAAGCAGTTCCCCAAAGTTCCCTCCCGTGGGATTAAATGAGAAACACCTGGACAGGCTCCGGCTGACAGAACGGACACAGCGGCTCTTGTGTCTGCACAGGCTGCGCTGCGGTTTATGAATCTTTTAATGAATCACAGCTGTTTACAGGCTCTACCTTGTGTTTTGTTCTATTGAAAAGACTGACTAATCTGGCCTAACTGCTGTCACCATGATAGGGCAGTTGAATGAGTGGCTCAATGTTTTTGGAACTGTGGGCATAAATAAAACTTGAACTGAAATGATGGTGCAGACCAGTGTGTGAGTGGTTGAATATTCCTGGCGTAAAAACACACTGGCAAGGATGAAATGTCAAACAAAAAGGAAAATGCATACAGTGTGTCTTAATCGCACGCTTGAGTAAACTTGCAGTTGGACATGGCCTGAGGTTTTGCTGGACCAACTGGCTCATGCCTTTAGGAAAGGAGCCACAAAACCACTATGTTTGGCCGTAATCAAATACACTTTTTTTTTTTGCTCTAGATGAAGGTCACAGCCCTTTCCTGTGTATCCAGATTGTCAGTTTAGCCAGTTCTGAAAATGAACAATGCTTTCAGTTTTCTAATCAATACAAGGAATTCCTGAAGTACAAACAAATATGATTTCTGACGCATTTTCCCACTGCCTGCACGATTTTTGTTCAATTCAAAAATGAAAATGTTGTCTCACCCTCTTGTTTTCCAAACCCAAGACTTTCTTATGTGCAGTATCATTTTATTTATTATAAAATAAATAATTTTACTTCTTCATTTTTTATATATATATATATATATATATATATATATATATATATATATATATATATATATATATATATATATATATATATATATATTAGGTTTAATTTATTTTTATGTCAGTAATTTTAGTAGCCTATTTCAACAAACTTATTTAAAGTTAGTTGGCAAGGGAGCATTTCTAATTTAAGTTTTTTTTTTCGTCTAATATTTTTATTTTATTTTATGTTTTTAATAGTTTTAGTTTTAGTTTTAAACCGTGACAGCTTCTGTGGAATGCAAAAGGAGATATTTTAAAGATGACAATCTCCAAAATGACGTTGAAGGTCACATCAAGCTCAAGTCCTCTGAAGTCATATGATAACTTTGTGTAAGGAATTTAAGTTGCTATTTTCTAACATATCATCCCCTTTCACAATAGCTCTCAAATCTAATTTTCATAAATGTTTATATTCAAACATTGCATAAAGAAGCATCAGGCCATGCAGGTTTGATATAAAAAATGCCAAATGACATTGATTCTTGGGCTTTTCTTCATGCACGCAAAGACTTTTTTTAATGGTACTTTATTGTCAGTTTTGTAGCTTGACCGGTTCTGGCCACTGTAATCTTTTTTTCAAAACAAAACTTTTGTGTTTCTTGGAAGAAATCTTGTCACACGGGTGGGTTTGGATCAGTGTGAGGGTGAATAAGCGATGTCTAATGTGTCACCATCCCTTCAAATGAAATCATTCAAGATTATTGATGGTGAAGGGATTCTTAAAGGGACAGTTCACCCAAAAATGAAAATTCTGTCATCATTTACTCACTTTCAAGTTGTTCAAAACCTATGAATTTCTTTCTTCTGCTGAACACAAAAGATTATATTTTGAAAAAATTTGGGATATTGCATAAAAAAAGATGCTCACATTCTAATTAAAAAAATGTATGTGCTCAATTGAGGTGGATGATTTTTTTTATCCGATAAGTAGACGTGCATAAACTACGATGGAAACTCATTTGCCGAATAAATCCCTTGATGCGCAAAAAACAACAAAAACAAAAACACTTTGCCTCAACAGAGGATATGATTGGATAACTGGACTAACCAGTTGGTTTGATCATTCTGAAATGCCAAAGTCAGTCATTAAAATGATTTGTTTTTATTGCCTCCCAGAACTGTTTTCACATGATTGCATTCCCAAACACAAGATACTGTAACAGTTTAATCCATTTCATCTGTGAGGTGCAAGTCAAATTATAATGTACGGAAAAAAGAGCCACAGTGGCTTGTGATTAAGGCTGAGCAATTTTATCGATTCTGCGATATAAATCGATATTTTTTTTTCCCAAGAAAGTATCGATTTTTAAGCCGCGAGTATCGATACATAAGTCCCATTCAAATCCCCCGTGTTTACCCCCGTTCGCCAGCCGCTAGTGTCGCTGTAGAGCAAGTTACCCGTACTAACTTTACACAGACGCCGACGTCTACCTCTCCATGTTTATGGAAAGACCTCCCAGTGTTGGTGTTTCTACAGCGTGAGTGCAGCGGTGATCGCAAGCTTCTCAAGCTCTCAACTGCTGTTTTAATAGCATCAAATTTCTATTTGTTTGTGTGTTTGACGGTTGGTTAGAGGGCGAGAAGTGAGTGCTTCACTGTTTCAGTTCGCTGATTCAGTGTTGCCGCGGTCATTCCCTGTGTGCTCCGGCACTGGTGACGGTCACATTGCCTAAAAGAGCAACACGGGTGCGTTTGCATCTTAAAAAAAAAAAAGATGTCATTCCGCCCGTGCGTTTCTGGATGCATTCATTTCCTGTCTCTCTTTGAAACGGTCACAATTGTTGCAGTCTTACCTGGTGGCTAGACTGGCTACCTCATATGTTCAATGTCAAGCTAAAAAAGCTGTCAAAGAAACTGTTCAGAACAGGCCACTTGCTGCACTTTTTAACTCTCCATTGTTAATCGCAATACTGCACTTTATTTACTTTTCAAAGGCTTGTAAGCTACAGTTTGCACTGTTTTAATAAATGGAACTAATTTTCTCAACACATCTTTGATTCATTTTGTCCAGCATTTGCAAGCTGTAGACTCTGTCCAGTCAGAGACATAGGCTATATTGTGTAATTGATGTTTTTAGTTTTCAGTTCATTTAATTCAATTCAAGTAAATGGAACACTCACAAGATACACTCACAAAAATCACTCTGTCCCCTTTAAATCTTTCAGAAAATGATGTAAGTGTATCGAATTATATTGAATCGCATCGAATCGCATCGTTGGCTGAATATCGTGATATATATCGTATCGTGAGCTGAATATCGTGTATCATATCGTGAGATTAGTGTATTGCTACAGCCCTACTTGTAATTACAGCAACTTCCATTTTTACTACAGATATTTTGTGCCAATTTCCTAGGAAGTGGTGATTTTGTTGCTTTATTTGCAAATACTTTGAGATATTCTACTTTTGCGCAAAAGTTAAATTTGGGTCTTTGAATGGAAGTATAGCTACTGTAATACAACAACATTACTGTAACTTTTCATCCTGGAAAAAGTGTCTTTTGATGATCGGATGGTTGCTCACGAGGAACTCGAGACTTCCTCATGTTCAGCCTTCCACATGAGATGTTATTGAGTTTGTAGGGTGGAAGCGTGTTCTCATGAATCAGTCAATGACTGTTTTCTTAGTGAAATCATTATCTGCTTACACCTCAGTGTGTGTATGTGTGTGTGGGAGAGAGAGGATCATATGTCTTAGACTCTTTCTTTAGTGTGTCGCTCGCCAGTCAGATGGTCCATGGTTCAGACACAGTGAAAACATGGACATCTTCGATCCATCTTTATGTTTGCTGTTGTAGTTTTGTTTTAAACTTGGACTTTTACTATGAATCTAAATGGATGGGATCACAAAAGATGAGGATCAAGCGTTTCACGTCCGTTCCAGGTAGGAGAAAAGACTTGTCTTGCCTTACGATACACAAAACTACAGCACATTTTTGGATGTGCCTTCATTCTCTATTAACTCATCATGTTTTTGTCGATTATGGAGTGTTTTACGCAACATATCTTGCTGTAAATACCAAAAGACCTGTCTATCTTTCCATTGACGTGCACTTGTTTTTCCATCAGATAAATGGGGTTTGAAATGTAATACAGTGCTGTGGGTGGAGGCGAGTAAAAATGGGCTCAGGTTGGTCGAGAGATCTCTTGTGTGTGCATTTTTAATAGCCGTGTTTAATAATTAAAATGGAGGGTCATCACTTGTTGGCACTGTTTTGTCTCGGTTGCTGTCGTACATCCTGAAATACTGCAGGACCATCTCACACTGATGCTGAAAGATGAGTCAAGGGCCTATGTTTTATTTCAGGGAGTGTAATTGGAAATAATTGGTGAGAATGGGAATGGGATCGAATTCGGCTCAGCATCTTTTGGAGTACATGTGCAAACCACTAGGTCATGGCTCCAACAAGGTCCTGAAGTAGGGATAAATGTTGTCAAGTCTGCGATTTTCCTGCGGAATTGGGCTACTTTTACACTGTTGCCGTAGGTTTTTTGTTTTTTTTGTTTAATCCCTCCCCACAAAATGCAATTTTGACACCCCAGCAGACTAATTTTACCGGGCAACCCACAATCACAAGTTCTTTGTTCTCGTTTTCTATCACATGTATACATGTTGTGGGGGTGGGGTGGAGGGGCATTTGTAACCAATGTAATCTTTTCATCTCTTCTCAACCACTTCCCCCAATATGATGAAATTCTATGGGATTGGGCTGGTTTTGTTACGCAAACTTGGCAACCCTGTTTGGGTTGGGATGTTTCCCTCAATCATGTAAATGTTGTCATTTAGTCACAAGTTTTGGCGTACCTTCACATCATTCCAAACCTAAACAATTTTCTTTCTTTTGTAGAACAAAAAAAGGAGATGTTTAAAAGGATGTTCACGCTACTCCTTTCCATAGAATGAAAGCATATCAGGTGTTGTCGAGCTCCAGAAAGGACAAAAATCTCCAGCATGACAGTAGTCCATTGTATTCATGTAGGCTATTCCAATCCATCTTCTAAAGCCATATGGTGATTTTTCTAATATTTTGTGGTGAAAAAGTTGCTATTCAATAGTTGCCTATAATTCCCACCATTATATTTCCCTAATAAGCTTTCAGATATTTTTCTCCATTCTGCACATTTTAACTGCCATGTTGAGTTCAGTCATAATCTGTTTTTTTGTTTTGTTGTAACAACTGAATGAAACCAATGAAAAGAGACATGTTGCTAAACTTTCTCCTTTTGAGTTTCACAGAACTCACATAAAGATATGAGGGTGAATAATTAATGACTGTATTTTAATTTTCAAGTGAACTGTCCCTTGAATGTCAGAGTTTTAGAAATGAACAGAAATAATGAGCAACATATGCCTAGTGTTTCAGTAACAAACAGTGAAATTCATTACTTCATGAGAAGTATGAGTTGATATATGGTGCGAATTAGTCATTTGCATTGGTCAGTGGAGAAATCGCGTCAGCCGCTCGGCCTGCGTCCCACCTCGCTGAGGATAAAGAAATTAGAGCATGTGAAGGCCGCAAGCCTTCCGCTGAGGACACTCTGGGCAAAGCGTGGGATTTAATTTGGTCTAATGGATTTTCCCTGCATGGCCTTGGTTACCTGACTGTTCCTCTGGCTGGAGTCGATTCGTTCTTCACAACATCTCGCTCTACTTCAGCAGAAGATTAATTGATTCACAGAGGTTTTCTTGGGTTGCTTTGTTCCTTGACACAGTTCTAAAGTCGTCATGCTTTCTCTTGCTAACTCTTATTAATAATGGCAAGAGTGGCTATACATATTCTAAAGAGAATTGGGCACTTTCCAGTGCAAAA